>NC_068443.1:40174253-40536969 GCF_023373465.1 Oncorhynchus keta
TTGTGGTAACAGTTTGGGGAAGGCTCTTCCTGTTTCAGCATGACAAAGCGAGGTCCATACAAAAATGGTTTGTCGAGATTGGTGTGGAAGAACTTGACTGAACGACACAGAGCCCTGACCTCAACTCTATCAAACACCTTTGGGATGAATTGGAATGCCGACTGCGACCCAGGCCTAATCGCCCAACATCAGTGCCCGACCTTACTTATGCTCTTGTGGCTGAATGGAAGGAAGTCCCCGTAGCAATGTTCCAACATCTAGTGGAAAGCCTTCTCAGAAGAGTGGCAGCAAAGGGGGGACAAACTCCATATTAATGCCCATAATTTTGGAATGAGATGTTGGACGAGCAGGTGTCCACATACTTTTGGTCATGTAGTGTACTTCCGGCGCCATCGGGAGTTTTCCATAGTTGAGGTTTGATTGAGTAAAACTCTATTATGATGATCTTACTGTTCTAATCTTGTAAAACAGCTACATATAGTTGATATGGCATACATACAAAGATGTAATGTAACTAATTCTATTTCCTTGTTCTTTTAGCAAATGAGACTATTACCACACCGTCGCCATTCCCCACCGGCTCGGTAGCCATCATCACGGCAAGTATCGAGGAGGACAAAGAGGACTCCCATTCCACTTCTGGGTTGTCTCAGGCAGATGCCGGGGTCCACCACCTCACCCCTGCCCCCTCCAGCACCCCAGAACTCCTCCTCATCGCCAAACCTGGGGCAGAGGTGAAGGAGAAAGATGGCCGGCGTTTGGATCACACCACCTCCACCACAGTAGGCTCTGGGGACACGAATGTCATCAAGGAGGACAGCAACCTCTCTCACCACTGTAAGTGCCATCAAGTGGCCATCAATGTGTGTGTGTGTGTGTGTGTGTGTGTGTGTGTGTGTGTGTGTGTGTGTGTGTGTGTGTGTGTGTGTGTGTGTGTGTGTGTGTGTGTGTGTGTGTGTGTGTGTGTGTGTGTGTGTGTGTGTGTGTGTGTGTGTGTACCTGATATGTATCTGTGTGTACTATGTTTAATTGACGTGAATTTGTAGTAATTACCTACAGTTCTTGAGCAAGATCGCAATATTTAATATTTCAGAAACCAGCTCTTTGTAGACCTGTTGATGTTCTAGCCCTCCTGTCAGATTTGGAACTGGTTAGGACAATGAGGGAGAGGGGGACATTATTTGAAATAATTACCTACAGCTATTAGCATGGAAGTGTGATTTCCAGCAGTTTACAGCGATACAATGATCAGTTCACCTGAATTTTACATGATCATATTTCAGAAACCATCTATTTCCTGGACATTATGGGAGCAAATGGCACTCTATTCCCTATATGCACTACTTTTAACCAGGGCATATAGCGCACTATATAGGGAATATGGTGACATTTTGGGCACAGCCAGAGTGTTATCTGATGAAGCTTAGCCTCTTCCACCACCTCTTTGTCTCCTGCCAAATACTGCTTAATTTCCAAACCAGGGTTTCTGTTACCTGGCAAAAGCCCCCCCAAAAAAGTGTTGCCCAATGCAAAATAATGCTTTTTATTAATTTATAGAAATACCAGTCGATGGAAATACGTTTGATCTATAGGTTAATTTGCATACTTTTTTATAATTCAATTGGCCTGTGTGTGTATTTTCGCTAGTTGTCATGTATGTTATTTATTCAACACAACAATCACACACGCACAGCATATAGAGCCTATTTTGAGTGGGATTTCTCCTGCAGCTCCTCAACATGTGCTTTTATAAGCCCATTCATTGCGCAACAATTCTAAATGCAATCGCCTGTTAAAAACCGTTTTGGCGCACAATTAAAAAGAGCTACTATTTTGTTTTCTGAACTGGTAATTGAAGCTCGCCTCCCCATTCACCATTCAAGTGCAGGCGACAGGCTATCAGAGAGTCATCCACCGCTTTGTAATGTGAGCTGGAGACAGTATGCGTTCTGAAAACATACTTACTTTGAAACCTGAATGGTTTTTTTTCATATTATGATGATGTCTTGCCTTGCTTCAAAGTTGCTTATTGCCAAAAATCAGATCATAGAAACGTGGAGGCAATTATTTTTTATTTAAGACCTCATTGGCGGCACGTGAATTTCAAGCTCCGGGAAGCTTACAATTATCCTACCATTGCTACCGATCTGCGTGCCATTTATGATTTTCATATGCGCATTTTTCGTTTCTCAAAATCATTGTCATGTGGTTAATTGTCAAAAATCTGAATTAAATTGATACCAATCTAAAAGTAAAAAATGCAACTCATTTGAGATCTCCAGCCTCTCTGCCATATGGACACATTGATACGCCGTCATTCATTGGCAGCTAAAGAAACGAGCGCATGGAACTCACAGCCTATTGGCCAATGCAGCAGAAGGCCTGTAACTTCCATTGCTCTTTCACACCGAGGATGGGTGACTATTGAGGGGGAGATTGTTGAAAGAAAATGTAATAGCCTACTCTGGGGAACTATAGTTTTAATATAATATAATTTGCAATGGATGTTATTAAAACAGACTTCGCTGACTTACTGCGTGAGGTGAAGAAAAAATGACTTAGAAGCTCAAGCTTATTAGTGGGGGTGACGTGGTGAATTAAGAGAATCAGAAATCCAACATCCCCAAATGGTCCCTTTCCTAAGTTGTTTCATCTTTAGATTCCCACTCTTTCTAAATTTTTAACAGAGATTTTCATCTCTCTCACATATGGAGCCGCTCTCATCAGGTGCGCTGTTTAGAATGGTGTTTTCCTGCAATTTCATTTTGGCAAATGTTAGAAACTGACGTTTTATCGGCTATTTCATTACAGGGAGTTGCATGTTCTGTTAAGATGAATTACCATAATCAAAATGGGATTCCTGAGCACCGTGGGTGGACACCCTAATGGGTTACAAACCCAATCCATATGGGTCTGGTAAATTTCTCAAATGGCCGGTAAATTACAATCTTCCCGGTCACGTTGTCTGGTGCCACATTTTCCTAATGGAAACCCTGTTCCAAACGCAAACACACCTAATAGCAGGGCTAACCATGCTCTCTCTCTCTCTCTCTCTCTCTCTCTCTCTCTCTCTCTCTCCCACTTTTATTTTCTTCTCTAACACTCCCTATCGGTTTTTCTCACTCTCTCTCTCTCCTTTGTCATCCTTACTCTTTTTTTTAACCATCTGTCTCCCCCACTCCTCTCTCTCTCCCCTCTCTCTATCTTATGGCCCTCTCTCTCCTTATGTCCCTCTCTCGCTCTGTCACTCCTATGTCCCTCTCTCGCTCTGTCACTCCTATGTCCCTCTCTCCCCTCTCTCTCTCCTATGTCCCTCTCTCCCCTCTCTCTCTCCTATGTCCCTCTCTCGCTCTGTCTCTCCTATGTCCCTCTCTCGCTCTGTCACTCCGTCTCTCCTATGTCCCTCTCTCGCTCTGTCACTCCTATGTCCCTCTCTCGCTCTGTCACTCCTATGTCCCTCTCTCACTCTGTCACTCCTATGTCCCTCTCTCTTTTTCTTGCCTCCATGCCGCCTCCTCTGTAGCTGGAAGTGAGCATTTTCTCCTGGGGGAGAACCTGACAGTGGCAGTTCTGGGAGTAGTCATCCCTATAGGTAAGTACATGTCCTCTATCTGTACCCCCACAGGGGCTGCTTCTCCTGTCTGACCGGCTATATTTAGTCTACTCCCTACTATGCCTGGGTTCAAATAGTATTTTAAATCTTTCAAATACTTTGAGTGTTTGCCCTAGCCTGCCTAGAGTGCCAGATGGAGGGTCCATTAAGCCATATATGTTCAATCAGGCATAGATAAAAGTAGTTACAATTATTTCAAATAGTATTTGAACCCAAGCTTGCTATATTTAGTCTATTGTCTACAGTCTACACTATCCACTGATCCTGGTTCAGTTTGGACCAGAGGGACCATGTCTAGAGACATGGCCACTCAGAAACCATTGTGTGTCTGTGTCTTGACATTCTGCCACTGCATATCCATTCATTTATTGTGTGTTGGGTGCGTTCCAACCAAAACAACCATGGTGGTTTGTTTGGATATATTATTGCAGGCAGTCAGAAAACACGCATTCCAAATGGAATAATACTGACTGAAACAGTGGGGGAGTACATGGATTTGTCCAATAAGAAACGCTTATTTCTTTTTTAACACAACCCTATGCTACTCTTCTTTTCTGGTGCGCTGACCGCATATTGAAGGCATTTGGGAAATGTCAGTCTCTCCTGCCCTTCTAATGACGGGCACACAGGTCAGCAGGGAATTAGCCAATCAGTCTAAATAACCCAGCAATTTTTGGGTTGCCCCTCTTCACCTGGCAACGCCTCTCCTCTGCATTAGGTATATAAATATAATATAAAGATTATATTGAAGTAGCAAATTAAGTCATGTTAGCTTCCAGACACACTTCTCGCTCAATACTTAAATGTATTAGTCAAATATACAACACCAAAAGATTATAGTAAATTCTTAGTTTTATGAGCTTGCTGGAAGCGTGCTGGACAGTTGTGGTTCCTGTTACAAACCGTATTCCACTGCCCAAAAGTCCAAATTCCCACTGTTTTTCATGAATACTGCCTCAAGCTCAGTTTTGCCAAGATCTCTCAGAAATTTCCCATCTGGCTTGGCTTGGGGTCACGGGTACACATACTCTAGTTGGCTCCAGAAGTTCTGTGACAACTATATGGCTACCTGCCGAAAAACCTATACTATACTATGCCTATTGCTATACTTCCACTCTGTGCCTGTCATCTCACGATGCTCATGGTCCGACAACATTAACACTCCTCCATCTTCCCCGTGTTCCCCCATCCCTTCCCCCTGCCACTGTGTGTTAAACGCATGCAGTTCCTATTGTTGCCACAGTGGTCTTCGGTCTGCTCTGCACTGGCGTCTACCTGGTTTGGCGGAACTATCGTGTAAACTCTACCAAGAGTATGAACTTTGACAACCCCGTTTACCGCAAGACCACAGGCGAGGGCGAAGAGGACGAGATTCACATCGGACGGACGGACAGTGGCATGAGCGGCCAGCACGGGCATCACCCGTACCCAGTTGGAGTGGGGTGTGGCGTAGTCGGCGGGGGCGGAAATACATGCCCTCAGTTTATCGCCCTACCATTGGGTGGCAGTATGCCCGACCCGGGGACTCACTGGTACACGGAGCAGCCTATGCTGTCCACTACGGCTAAGTGAGGTGGGAAAAGTGGGAGGATGGAGACTAGACTAAATGGCTGCTCAGGGGGTTCATTTTCAAGATGGCCGCTGCTCAGACGCACACACACACACACAGTACCAAGGTCAGGGTTCACTCACTGAGTCTGTTCAAGGGATGGACATATGATGTTCTCGTCACATCCAGCCATTCGGGACCATGCTGTGCCAATTCATCACACAAAATTGACAGTTTGACACTTTCTAAGGTTTATTTATGTTATGTCAGAGTTGGGGTTGGTTCGTTTTGAATTCCTGTCAATTCAGTTCTTGAATTCTCTTTGAATCAATTGAATTTAGATCACTGGACTTGAGTTGCAACTGAGTCGACACCAATTCTGGATGTTTTTCATCCACTTTTGATCAATTTCAGCAGTATTGAGCTGTGCTATCTGTCTCACGTTTAAGGCCGAGAGGAGTTCCAAGAGAGTCATTTTGCCCTTGACGTTATAAATCTATGCTCTCCATTTTTATATCTTTGGCGGATCCTCATTCTCTGGCTTTTTAGGGGGAGGTTTAAAATGAGGGCAGCACCTTAGTTGATGGGACAATCTGTATAGTTTTAAGCTATTCATTCAACACGTTTTATCGTTCACCTCACGATTACTAAAGATGTCATGGTGTTTTGTTATTCTGGTCAGGGCTTTTGTCTTGGAGTGGAGTGAAAGGCTTGAGAGAGGTGTGTGTGTGTGTGTGTGTGTGTGTGTGTGTGTGTGTGTGTGTGTGTGTGTGTGTGTGTGTGTGTGTGTGTGTGTGTGTGTGTGTGTGTGTGTGTGTGTGTGTGTGTGTGTGTGTGTGTGTGTGTGTGTGTGTGCACTTAGGTGTGTGTACCTACTCTCTACAGTTCTTCTTTGACGTTATCCTTATTGAACCTAAAAGGCTACAAGAGGGCAAGCAGGGCAAAGGGTCGTTGAGAAAGTTTTGTGGCAGCTTTGGGATCCAAAAGAAAGCGTAAGGCTTAGCGAGAGAAGCCTTTTTAGTAATTAACGGTAGGCTGGATTTTTAGGCCCAGTGAAGACGACAGTATCCGTGTTAAGGCTTTTGTGTGTGTCTACGACATGTCTCTAGACAATTAGGATGCGGCAAGTATTGCTGGTCAAATCTACATTTCATTTATACTCAGGCTGACTGTCTGTAGATCATCACTACGGTGAAAACAGTTCTACTTTGACCCTGCCACAGTGTCCATTGACACGAGTAGATAGAGCCAATGGCGCTACATAGCCATGACAATAAATTCCAAATGCCTGATTGACAGCTAGCTAGCTTGCATTAGCATACAGAATATATATATACATTTAATATTATGGACGACTGTATTTTTTGTAGAGGATATGTTAAGTTGAGTTATGGAGCACCCTTGTCTCTTTGCCGTTGGGAGTGAAGACTCCAAAGATTCTCAACAACAAAAAAATCCTGTTTAGCAATTGGTAGCCATCTTAATTCAACCTGTAATTAAAATGACTTTAGCTGAGCTGGCTATCTAGTCAATCTAATTCCAGACTAGGTGTGAGTATGAGAAATCAAACAAACAAATATTAATCTCTCCTCAGGAGAAAGGCAGCTTAGATAGAATGTAAGTCACTATCACGTGACAATATAATGCTCATGATGTCAACTTTGTGTTTATACAAACAAACCAAGTTTGTAAATATAATTTTCATGATATCACTGCAACAACATGTCAATAGATGGACTAAAAACCAGCCTTTAGGTATGATAATGAGAACAGAGTTGGCTAGAGCAGAATTAGCTAGCTAGAAGGCTAATGTTTAACTAGGCTAAAGCAGAACCAGATATGGCTAATGGCTACCAGGCTAATGTTTAACTAGGCTAAAGCAGAACCAGATATGGCTAATGGCTACCAGGCTAATGTTTAACTAGGCTAAAGCAGAACCAGATATGGCTAATGGCTACCAGGCTAATGCTTAGCTAACAGTTTGAGAAAAGCAATTAGAGGGTTGTTGTACTGAGGTGAATCGTTTAGGCTATAATTCTCCTCTCCTCTTTTTAGCTGTTTTCCATGGCCACAGGTGAATTTGTCATCTGTTATTGTTGATTTTATTTCCCCTTTATCTACTC
The DNA here is from genome assembly GCF_023373465.1 of Oncorhynchus keta. Classification (NCBI taxonomy): domain Eukaryota; kingdom Metazoa; phylum Chordata; class Actinopteri; order Salmoniformes; family Salmonidae; genus Oncorhynchus; species Oncorhynchus keta. The sequence goes on from NC_068443.1 coordinate 40,181,539, forward strand.
TCTTTGTCAGTACAACACACACACAGAGTCACTCACCCTCAAGAGATCACACATATATTCTATTAGTATCCCCATTAGCTGTTGAGATAGCAGCAGCTACTATTCCTGGGGTCCACACAGAACATGAAGCATGATATAATACAGACCATTAATAGACAAGAACAGCTCAAGGGCAGAACTCCATAAATTGGACGGAACTACAGAAACATTCACTTGCACTAGGAAGATACTATTTACACACAGCATGCATACTCACTCGCCCTTCACAAACACAAGCATTACACTCACCCCAAAGACAGACACACACACACACACAACACACACACACCAGACACGTGAACACAAACATCCATGCCCCTGTCTTCATTCTTTGAGAAGATGTCAATGTGAGCTTTCATATAGGAGGCACTCAGTCAGTGGGAGGTCGACTGCTGACAAAAGGCCCCTGTCAGCTATTTTGGTGGCCGACATCACTGTGGCAGATTTTTTTGGGGTGCTTCCTAAATTGCACCCTATTCCCTTTATAGTACACTACTCTTTTTTTTCTCTCTTTTTTTTTATTACCAGGACCCATAGGGCTCTGGTCAAAAGTAGTGCACTATGTAGGGGAAAGGATGTCATTTGGGACACGGCCTTAAACAGTAATGAGGTTCAGTCAGGTTGGATTCTCCTGTCAGTAAACACAACTGTCTTTTGTACACCTCTCCTTTTGTCCTGTCCCGCACATTGGTGATCCGCTCAGAAAATAGAAATTTCTGAGTCCCCTCCATTGTAGTATTGTCGATCACGGTGATGGGATGAAATAGGATTTGGTAAGAGCCAGATTGAATAGGTGTGTGTAGTGGGGGTGGATATGTGTGTGTGCCTGTGTGTGTGCGAGTATTTGTGTTCATTTCACAGCCATATTGGAAACGTTTTGTACACTTTGTTGCCCAGCCCTCTCAGAATGCCGTGTGTGTGTGTGTGTGTGTGTGTGTGTGTGTGTGTGTGTGTGTGTGTGTGTGTGTGTGTGTGTGTGTGTGTGTGTGTGTGTGTGTGTGTGTGTGTGTGTGTGTGTGTGTGTGTGTGTGCGCGCGTGTGTGTGCGCATGTTTGTCAGAATGAGTGCATGTGAGTATGTATGTTTTTGGGACCGGAGTAGCTGCGAGGGTGTTTTTTGAAATCATGATTTGTAAATACATTTTCATATTGCAAACCAGTTTTTGATAAAGTATTATACAATTCTGTAAAAGAAAAATATGTACATAAGATTTTAGATAAGAATAAAGTGTTGATGACAGTATATTAATTTATTTGTATAAAAGAGCACTGCATTCCCTGATTGTACGAAATATGAATTATCCGCCCAAGTGTTTTGTGTTGTTACTTGGTCTTGCTTCAGTTGATAACCTTTTCTCTTTTCCAAAATGTGTACTTCTTTATCAGTACAAGTAATACAACGTGGTTCCTCCTCAATATCTTCCCGTATCTCATTGTTTCTCAACCCCGGCGTTTTATAATATGAACAATTGTTTTCTGGTGCCTTTTTTTGTTGTACTGCTGTTTTGCTGTGGGAGATGGGTTCTTTTCAAGCAACTTCTGTAACATGCAAATAAGAACATCTGTACCCAGAATTGACAAAAACGGTCTCGCTCACCTTTTGATTATTTCATGAAGTTGTTCTTAAATATCTATATATTGATATATAAAACTTTATTGCAAATCTCTTCCCGGTGTCTTTTTTTAAAAATCTCCCATCTCCTTCTCTTAATATTTGTATCTTCATATGTTTACAGACATCATTTCTGTCAAGAGCACCTATCGAGACACCCAAATACATTAGACTGACCAAGAATCTCTGGGACTTTTGGCACGGTCTTATGTGCACTGCGTCTGCACTGCGTCTGCACTGCGTCTGCACTGCGTCTGCACTGTAGTGCCTTCTGTTAAAATGGTGTAGCGGACGGAAGACACCCATTTCAGGTGTGTATTCAAGAGCAGGGAGTGAGAGCGGCCGCGAGCAAACCAAGTCACAGACTCCGCATCGTTGCCAACTAGCAAAAATTGTCTCATTCCACGAGGATGCTAACTTTTGAGGCAGCCATTTGACAGCCCGAAAAGTTAAAATCACCATTCATCTGCATAGTTCCTTTATGATCCCCATTTAAACAGGAAATCATGCAGGATGCATAGGGAGCCCAGTTGAACTTTGGGCCAGACAGGGATACGTCACAGATGTTGGTCCTCCAGACTAGAGCCCAGATGGACACCTTAAATCCGAGCCCCGTGAACACTGGTTGGGGATGAGGGAGAGGATGGAGCTCTTCATCCTACTGTGACAGTGATGCATCACACACACACACCAGATACCGTATGAATATAAATGACATGCAGTATGCCTCTCTTTATATTTATGTGGTTTTGCAGTTGTTGTTGGATTCCGTAACAGGGATGGAAGTGTGTGTGGTTGTGTGTTGGTGTGCTTGCATGCTTATGTGCGAGCGGGTGTGTGTGTGTGTGTGTGTGTGTGTGTGGCTGTAATAGATACAGTATATTGCTGACTCAGTCTCTTCTTTGTGTGATGGGGATGCAACACTGCAGGCGTGGGGTCAGTGTGACAGACAGCAACAGGCATCCTGGGGATCCCATGGGGAATTGTGGGGCTTTGCTGCCATGGCGATAAAGCCAACCACGTGCACACACACTCTCTCTTTCACTATCACACACACGGCCTCTATCTCAGTCTTATTCCTCACACACAATTTCCATCTCTCCATGCAGCCAAGCCTCACACATACATACACATACCAGCATAGAGAATGAGACCTACTGGTCCAGTACCAAGAATTCATATCATCTATTATGGCTGACAGGGCATTGTATTTCAAAGTGTAAGCGCAAGGTGGATTACTTTGAATGCTTGTATGATTATTATAATAGTAATGGATTGGAGCTTTTCGTAAATGCTAAAAGCATTTTGGCATTTCATGGGGGCGGACTCACCTTATCCAGATGCACTGCTACCAATGAGTAGCACTCACCAGAAAGAATTGTGTGTCATATTACAAAGGGATTGTATACCTCCTAATCCCGTACATACAGAATGTACGTGTCTGAATTGAAAGACATTCAGTCAGGACAGCATTCATTGCATGCATGCATGCATGCAGTTATAACAGAATCGAAAAGCGCCACCTGCTGGCCATTTATGTCATTACATAGACAGATTACAATGGATGTCATGTGTTTTGCCCCATATCAATACAAAATCATTGGCAAAAACATTTAATCAAAACTGTCATGTGTCAGCAATTTTGCTTAGCTTTAAGAGGAATGCATACAAAATGAGTAGAGAAATCCACTGTCTGGTTTGTCTATAATGGATTTTGATAATAAGGAAACAAACTTTACCAGTATAGCGCACTGATATTTGAAAATACATGCAACAATTTGCTGATAGTGGGAAACAGTTCAATCCAGACAAGCATCAATGTAAATGTACTGCCTATTTACTGTAATAATTATCTCTAGCTGAATGAAATGCCCAGAGGGTAGTGGTGCAGACCTGAATAGCAATTAGATTCGATTTCTCTGAGATTTCTATATTATCCAACACAGTTGCTCTCTTCCCTGTTGCACATGGTAGAGAGGGTGTAAGGCGTAGTCAAAATAATAGATATTAAAAATAGAAGCCCCACCGTACAATCACAGAATAAAGGCCATGTGAAAAGAGATGTAAAGGCGTTGACACACAGATAGAACATTGTCACTCCCCTCATGCCATACAGGGGATAACGACACTGAAACGTATACAGTACCAGCAGAGCAATCAACCCATCCACCCATTGGTGGTCCAGCATATACTGTAATAATGCATTTTCGAAAATAACACAGGGATAGACGACTCGAGGTCTCAAGGGCCGCAGTTTGGCTGTTTTTTAAACGTTTTTAAATCTCCCATTGTGGAACTCGGCTGATGAGTCCACTTTGCTATTTGCCCAGGTATGAATAGACACCTGGATCAATTTTAATAGGCAAGGACTAAAACCAGCAGACAATATCGCACTCCAAGTTTGGAGCAGTGCATCCCTGCCACAATAACACTTCCACTGGCACACAAGAGTCTTAAAATCAAATGTTTTCCTGTCCAGGAACAGGAAGTGGACAGAAGAGCTAACTCCAAGCATGGTTGGGAATAGTGAATGATATTGACCTCCCAACCTGAACCTTAGTGGCCCAAGACGGAGATGAGAAGAGAGACGGGCCACCTCCGAATCAGACGGGCAGAGGTGAGGGATCTTCGTCTGTGTCTGAAATGGCACTCTATTCCCTACTGTATAGTGAGTGCACTACTCTTGGCCAGAGCCTAGTACTTGAAGTCAGTGAGAAATGCTAACATGACATGCTGAGCTCAGTAAGTGGTGAGTGTTGGAGAAGTCAAGCGACAGCCAAAAGGCTACCAACACAGTTTTCTACCATAGCTTTTAGATGTACTTAGCTAGTTAGATTGTAGTCAAAAGTGCACTATATACAGTAGGGAATAAGTTGCCATTTAGGATTGGACATTCCTTGCACTGTGGCGTCTGTGTCTTTGACCTATCCACGGGAACAGGGGGGTCAAGGTCTCAGAGAGATGTCCCAGCATGTGTGTGGTGGGCCTGGATGAGGGCTGTGATGTCACCATAGGACCCCTGCTGGGCCACGAAGAGGGCCGTGCGACCACGCTGGAAGAGGAAGAGAGGAAAAGAGGCGGAAGAAAGCAGAGAAGGTCAACACTTGAGGTATGCGCGAAGGCAGTGTTTCCCAAACCTCTGCTCGAGTACCTCCATTTAAAAAAAATCTATTCAAGTACTAACAGAGCTGATTCAACTAATGAAGGGCTTGATGATCAGTTAACCAATTGAATCAGGTGTGCTCGTACTAGAATACATCAAATAAGTGGAATGGGTGGGGGTACTTGAGGAAAGGTTTGGCACACACTACTAAGGTATGTAACCATGCTAAACGACAGTGATATAGACAAAATGAGAGAGAATGGTAGAATGCACATTCCCGGGTGAATTAGAATTTATACAATTAATACTTTTGCATCTAGGATAGTGTCAATTCAAGGCAGGAGGCCCTTCATCGTGAGAGCTTTCCGCTCCTCTTTTTCGTGAGCTCAGCGTGACCGCCTGGCTAACGCTTTGCTAGCTCTCTGTGGATTAATGAAGCCTATTGTAGAGGCAAACCTCACTGGGCTACGACGAGCTAATCGCTGAGTCAAGGGATGCCCCCCAAATGGCACCCTATTTCCTATTTAGTCCACTACTTTTAACCAAGGCCCGTAGAGAATAGGGTTCCACTTGGGACACAACCAAGGTATTTGGGCTTTCAAATGCTTCAAATAGCCTAAGCTGCTCTTTCAGCAAAGGCGCTAATTCTAGTGAGAAAAGAGGGCTGACATCCTGTTCACATTGAATCTTATAATGGCAATACTTGGAGGCACTCTTATCCCCCCCCCCCAGGGGTGTATTTTGTATACTTGTCCACTAGGTGGCGTATGGTCTGGGTGTTAGATGTATTGCTTACTCCTGAAGTCGTGGTTAGTAACTGAGGGCCTGCTGGGGGTTGGGGGATTGTATGGGTGTGTGTGTGAGCATCCATATCTGTGTTTGTGTGTATGATAAAGTGCATAGCACTGTTAATCTGTTTCTCTTCCTGAGTTGTCCAACAGGCACAATGAGAGCCAGTGACATACTGCAGGCATAGACTTCCTGTTAGCACCAGATACCAGATCCTGACCTACTGCACAGGGCAAAACCTGTTTAAGATGCTACTACACACTATACGTGTAGTGTGTGCGTCTATGCACATGTGTTTGTGTATTCTCTAGTCTATTCATCCAACACTCACCTGGTCTGTGAGGCTGGTGTCACACTCGGCCTTCTCCAGCAGAAGCCAGGCGACGTGTGTGTGGCCCCTCTCACAGGCACACATGAGGGCCGTGGCCCCCTGGCGGTCCTGGACATTGGGGTCTGCCCCGCAGCGTAGCAGCAGACGCACCATCAGGCCCCGGCCATGTCTGACTGCTAGCATCAGAGCTGTCTGACCCCCCTGGAGGGAGAGAGATGGGGAAGAGGAATGAGGAGGGCCAAGCGGAGAATCATCTCAATATGCCGAGCTGAAACTGACTGGCCATAAGGAAGTTCCTGGTGGGATGGTTCATCTTTAGGCCAGTCTTATGAGAGAATATTTGACTGTGTGTTTAAAAGAGAGAGAGGAACAAAGTATGCAGGCTAGGCCTATGGTGGTCATGAAATGTTGTCTGCAGGTTATTGTTATACAAAAGACTTCCGGTCTCATGGTAATTGACCGTTTAATGAACATAAACACGTTTAGCGTCTCCAGGTCTCCCGCGCATACAAGCCGCTGATGCACGTCTTTGGAACATTTGACAAAGTTGAATGAATCCATTTACTATACACCATCACAATAAATCCACAATTTATTTTAGGCAGGACATTATGATGTGAAGAAAATGTATTTCAAAAGAACAGAAAATGAGTTGGCCTACTGTATTATATCTGGCTATGCGCCGTGCCATAGGCTGTAGGCTGGTTCATTTAGCAGACAAGATATGCTCCTAAGTCCCGTACCATTATTTTATATTATATGATTTTATAGTAAGAAGAATATAATTGATCTTAGCTGAATAAAATAGAAAGGATATATAATCCCATTCTGGAGAGAGTGCGCATATGATGTGGATATGTTTAGCCTAAAAGTGATTTGAAACGGGTCCTATAAAATTTGAAAAACAGATCCTATATGCTAGATTTTGAGTTATTTGGCAACTTTAGTTGGGTATGATGCAAACCTTAGAATGTCTTAGAAATCAAAACACACCTATGGGTATGCATAAACTCTTAATATGCATACGGGTGTTTTAAATGAATCATCACCTTAGAAAGCGCTGTCCATTTCGTTGTGTTTTGGCTTTGAAACAACATCCACAGCGACCATGTTTTCCACCCCGTTTCAGCCTGCTGCTAAACTTCTTTCTTAAAATTGATCATAGTGAGCTAAATTTTAAAAGCATGATACTGTTTTGATGATAATAGTCTTTGATGTGGTTTTTTGCATTTATGTCAGAGTGGGTAGAGGGACAGTAGAGCCCTGAGTACCAGGCCATTAGCGACCCGATGTCGTTAGCGAGTTGGGTACTACCAACGCATGTCCAGAGTGCAGAAGAGAAGATTAGCGTGATGGTCACGTGGAATTTTACTGCGGTCATGACTCATGACTACCGGAGTGGCAGTAATACAGCCACCGCAACAGCCCTAGGCGCGGCCCATGGGTCCGTTGAGACATGTTTTTGTGTAATTTGGTTTTTGATCAATCATGGAGAAGATTGACGCTCTCTCTGTATGTGAGAGGACAGTGGTCCAGGCAGCGGGAGAGAGCTCACGATAACCTCCAGTCTTCTGTAGCCATGCCAGAAACATAAGGGCATTCCTGCTCCAGTACCTTAGCCTGGTAAAACCAGACTGAATGCTGCTCTGGAACAATGGTGAGCACAGTGTTCATTCTGGTGTAACCAAGCTACCGGTTTCTCCCGCTGCTCTCAGTGGTACAGAGGTGATTCATCCTAACCCAGACCGCAAGCTGTAAAGGTCAACTCAATATCTCCTCTCTCCAAAGCAGAGCTATAAGCCTCTGTTTATCAAAAAGCCCTTTTACCCTCTCTGTGAGCAGAATGACAGACCACTGGCCCTTGGTGCGGATTCATATGGTTTATAGTTTATAGTCTGCGGCATGAAAATTGAAATCTATTATTATTCAAAACAAGTACTCACTGCACAGGTCCAATTTACTGTACATTACTTTGATGTTCCATAGCTATAACCATCATGGTAACTCTGTAACACCCACGGTGGATTGTTGGAGCCATTCTTGTCTATTGCTTTGTGTTATGGAACCGTTTGGACAACACACAGTTATACATTTGGAATACCAAGATACTTGATCGTATAGTACATTTATGTGCCATACAAGAGTGTTAGGAGGAAGTATGAGGTGTGTACTTGGCAGTTATAGAGGTAGTGACCTGGCTGGCTCGAGCGTTGACGTCCCCCAGCTCCATGAGCCTGCGGACCACCTCCATGTCCCCAGAGCCGTCCGGGGCCGTTAGGGAGGCCAGCATCACCGTTGTGTACCCTGCCTTGTTCTGGAGGTCCACCTCACACACACCTGTATGGGGAAGGACAAACACACACATATGGTGTATTGGAATGCTCAATACACAATGTCAACGTGTTAGATATGGAATCGTAAGTACAAATGTATAACCATTTAGATACACATAATTCCATACAATAAGTGTTTATACTCACTCACTCACTCACTCACTCACTCACTCACTCACTCACTCACTCACTGTCTTACCTTAGATTGCCCCATAGCTGTGTAATAACACACACACAGTGGTACCAACCTGTGTCCAGTAGCAGGCTGACGATGGGGTAGTTGGCATGGGATACGCTGTAGTGCAGCACTGTGTTGCCGTTGTCGTCCGCCATGTTAACAAGGAAGGGGAGGAGCGATGGCGTGGCCTTCCTCACCTCTCTGAGGTACACAGACACGGTATTGGCCAAGGAGTCCTCTTCAGCCGCCACCCGGAACCAATCTCGGAACAGCACCACCAAAGCCCGCCTCTGGGGAGCAAATTAATTTAGACCGTTTTTCTCCCCAAAAGGGAGGGTAAGCTAGTCCTATATCTGTATCTGAGGGCAACATTTATTCATAATGCTTGGATATTTCCAAGAGAAAATGCACATAGCAGAGTGAGAGTTTGAGGCCAATAGCACTAATGAAAGTGCCCGTGCTGACCACCCTACAACATAGCCTTAACAACATCCAGCATGCTTTATCTGACCTTCACTTACTACTCAATACCAACAAAATGATGTATGCTCTTCAACCGGAACCTACCTGCCCTCCTAACATTCTCACCCTGAACGGGTCTGAGCTGGAGTACTGTATGTCGACACTTATAAATATCTTGGTATATGGCTGGACTGATCACTCTCATTCCATACCCAACGTCACACACCTTAGGACTAAAGTTAAATCCAGAATTTGGTTTCCTCTACTTCAACAAAACATCCTTCACCCACACTGCCATGCGCATCCTTGTAAAAAATGACCTTCCTGCCAATCTTGGACAATGCAATGTACCATAGTTTACAGGCTTGCCCCCAAAACCTCCCTCAATAAACTAGACGCCATTTACCACACTGCCAACCGCTTTCCCACTGGGCACAGACATCAATTCAACGTCTATTCCACATTGGTTTAATTGAAATGACGTGGAAACAACATTGATTTAACCAGTGTGTGCCCAGTGGGTTGTTACCAGTCCCCCTTTCAACACTCATCTCTGTGACCTTTGCACCCTGGTCAACTGGCCCTCATTACATACAGTACATGACGCCAGACTCACTGCTACCAATTTATTTACAAGTCCCTCATAGGCAAGTCCCCCCTCTACCTCAGCTCACTCCTCAACATCTCCACTACCAATAGCATCCTGCGCTCTGGTACTGTAGATACAGTGCCTTGCAAAAGTATTCAGACCCCTTGGATTTCTGTTATAAAGTTGGATTAAAATGGACTTTAATTGTCTTTTTTGTCAACAATCTACACAAAAGACTCTGTAATGTCAAAGTGGAAGAAAAATGTTTTGAATTTATTTTTATGATTAATAAAATTCATTGCATACGTATTCAGCTGCCTGAGTCAGTACATGTTAGAAACACCTTTGGCAGCAATTACAGCTGTGAGTCTTCTTGGTAAAGTGTCTAAGAGCTTTGTGCAATTCTTCAAGCTCTGTCAAGATTTCGGGGATCATGGCTAGACAGCAATTTTCAAGTCTTGCCATATATTTCCATACAGATTTAAGTCAAACCTGTAACATGGCCACTCAGGAACATTCACTCTTTTCTTGGTAGGCAACTCCAACGTAGTTTTGGCCTTGTGTTGTGGGTTATTGTCCCGCTGAAAGGGGAATTCCTCTCCCAATGTCTGGTGTAAGGCATACTGAAGCAGGTTTTCCTTAAGGATATAGCCTGTGCTTGGCTCCATTCAGTTTATTTTCATACTGGAAAACTCCAGCATTTGCCAATGTCAAGCATACCACAATGCTTTAAAATAAGGAGGCAATTACTCCGCTATGTGTTGTATTCGATTTGCCCGAAACAAGGCTTTGCATTTAGTCCAAAAAGTGTATTCCTTTGCTGTGTTTTTTTTGTTGCAGTATTACTTCAGTGCCTTATTGCATACAAGATGCATGTTTTGGAATATTTTTATTCTGTATATTTGTATTGTTATTTTCACTCTGTAATTTAGGCAATTATTGTGAAGTCACTAACAATGTTTTTGATCCATCCTTAGTTTTCTCCCATCACAACCATTCAACTCTGTAGCTGTTCTAAAATCACCAATGGCCTCATGGTAACATCCCTAAGCAGTTTCATTCCTTACCTGCAGCTCAGTTCAGAAGGACGACTCTATCTTTGATGTGTCTGGGTGGTTTAATAGATATTCCACAGCATAATTATTATTGGCACATTTTTACTCCTGAAATAATTTAGGCTTGGCTAAACAAAGGCTAAATACACTGAACAAAAATATAAATTCAACAAAGATGTTACTATTGTTACAGTTCATATAAGGAAATCAGTTAGTTGAAATAAATGCATTAAGCCCTAATATATGGATTTCACATGACTGGAAATACAGATATGCATCTGTTGGTCACAGAGACCTTAAAAAAACAGTCAGTATCAGGTGTGAACACACCATTTGCCTCATGCAGCGCCACACTTCTCCTTCACATAGAGTTAATCAGGCTGTTGATTGTGGCCTGGGGAGTGTTGTCCCACTCCTCTTCAACGGCTTTGCAAAGTTGCTGGATATTGGCGGGAACTGGAACACACTATCGTACACATCGATCCAGAGCATCCTAAACATGCTCAATGGGTGACATGTCTGGTGAATATGCAGGCCATGGAAGAACTGGGACATTTTCAGCTTCTAGGAATTGTGTACAGATCCTTGCGACATGGGGCTGTGTAATATCATGCTGAAACATGAGGTGATGGTGGTGGATGAATGGCTCGACAATGGGCTTCAGGATATCGTCACTGTGTCTCTGTGTATTCAAACTGCCATCGATAAAATGTAATTGTGTTGTGTTGTCCGTAGCGTATGCTTGCCCATTAAGTCTGCTGTGTTGCCTTGGACTTTTCATACCATAACCCCACCACCACTATGGGGCACTCTGTTCACAACGTTAACATCAGCAAACCGCTCACCCAAACGACGCCATACATGTGGTCTGCGGTTGTGAGGCCAGTTGGACTTACTGCCAAATTTGGCAAAGAGACATGGGAGGCAGCTTATGGTAGAGAAATGAACATTACATTCTCTGGTGGACATTCCTGCAGTCAGCATGCCAATTGCACACGCCCTCAAACCTTGAGACATCTGTGGCATTGTTGAGTGGCATTGTATTGTTCCCCACACAAGGTGCACCTGTGTAATGATCAGCCTCTTGCTATGCCACACCTGTCAGGTGGATGAATTATCATGGCAAAGGAGAAATGCTCACTAACAGGGATGAAAACAAATTTGCGCAAAACATTTGAGAGAAATAAGCTTTTTGCGTGTATGGAACATTTCTGGGATCTTTTATTTCAGCTCATGAAACATGGGACCAACACTTTACATGTTGCATTTATATTTTTGTTCAGTGCAACAACTATATTTTTTGTTAGAATTTCTCTTCCACTTTGACGTTAGTATTTTGTGTAGATTCTTTACGAAAAAGAAATACTATTAAATCCATTTGAATCCACTTTGTAAACACAATTAAATGTGGCACTGTATATCACACAGGTCATTCCCAAATCCCGCACATCCTTTAGCCGTCATTCCTTCCATTTTTCCCGCCGCCAATGACTGGAACGAGCTGCAAAAACGACCCTCAATCCATGACACATTCATCCCACCACACTCCTTCAAAAACATATGAACTGAGCTGCTATCGGATCAATGTACCTGCTGATCATTAAAGTCTGCTGTGTTGCCTTGGACATTTCTGCTCCCACTGTGAATATTTCTTACCTTTCCTCGGTATACTGTGTTTTTATTTATTTGTTGTGTTATTTTGTGTAGTCCTGTTCACTGTTGCGATGTTATTGCCTCTTGGCCAGGTCACTATTGTAAATGAGAATTGGTTCTCAATTGACTTATCTGGTTAAATAAGAGAAAGAAAGGAGGTGCATAACTATCCTCTTCCGTTCAAGAAATGAAAAGGGATGCGGACACATTGTGCTCACCTTTTAAGACACTGTTCGGTAGTGCCTCGTCTACCTCAACAGATATTCACAGAAGCTTTCGAATAACACTTGTGTAATTAAGTTGTGCCTATGTTTAAGTGTATTGCTGTACCATGCGTACCATTTCATCATTGGGGTTATCCATGTTGTCCATGTGATCTTTGAGGAAATTACACGCTGCTATGAACTCTCCATCTACAGTGTCCCTATGAGGAAAGACAATCATTAGTCCCATGAGTTGGATTGCCAGCAATATACATATACTCTCACTAACATCAATAAATTATAATAAATATTGCGGTTTTTTTTACAGTCTGAAAAAAAAATGGTCACTCTTCAAAATATGACAATTGCTAAATAAATATGTCCAAATGCTAACTGGGGCTGCAGGGTAGCCTAGTGGTTAGAGTGTTGGACTAGTAACCGTAGGTTGCAAGTTCAAACCCCTGAGCTGACAAGGTACAAATCTGTTGTTCTGCCCCTGAACAGGCACTTAACCCACTGTTCCTAGGCCGTCATTGAATATAAGAATTTGTTCTTAACTGACTTGCCTAGTTAAATAAAGGTACAATTTTAAAAACTGGCAAATCCTCAAATTGTATAATTCATGAACAAAATAATATATAAATATATTTTCAGTTCTCTTCACCTGTCTTTCAGTTCATGTTTGGAATCTCTGTTTGGGTCTGGTTCTGCCTCCATAGGTTCCTCTTTGTTGGTGTCTATCTTGGCCTGTTTTTCTGGTTCTCCAGCTTTCAGATTTTCACCACTATCTGTATGTGAGTCTGGTTGTACATCATATTGAGTAGTCTGGTCCATTGGATCGGTTCCTTCCATCATCTCTTGACTTGGGTCTCCCTCTTTCTGGTCTCCATGGTTGGAACCACTGTGTTCTGCAGGTTTCTCTACCATCTCCCCAGGGTGGAGTTGTCCTTCTGGCTGTTGCTGTAGGTCGGAGATGTCCACATTCTCATGGCTCTTACTGTCCAAATCCTCATTTGGTGTCGTTTCAAAGCTAAACACATATGTAAAAAATATTCAGACACTACAGTGTCATTATGAACCAATGTGCTTTGCCCATTATAGCCATCATGATGGTTTTTATACTGTAGCTGAACGCAGACAGTACAAAATTAGTGTTGCTGCACAGGGTTAGCCATAAGTTGGTCATAAATTCAAAGGGCGATGCTCAAGTTAGTTATTTGTCAACAATAAACAGCAGGAGCCTTGTGTCTTACCCGCTGTTCACACCCGTAAAGTGGAGGTTCTTTGACATCTGAGCACCGCCATTTCTCCTCATGATAGATTTCGGGGCTAAGAGAGAAAAAGACGAGGACGATTGTATTTTAAGGCCGGAGCTGTTAAATCACACGCTCCCACTTTGAATACGAAAACAGCTGAACAACCACAACAACCACAACTGAAGGCTAAATGAACCCTTTATGAAAAGCTACAGAAGTGTAGATGCTTTGCTAAGTGGGACCAACCCCAGTATAAGAGGACGATGAGGAGGCCAACAAGACATAGACAATGAGATAGAAAGTCTGTAGACATACTCCATTTGACATGGTTGGTAGCCTAATCACAATGGGAGGCATTGATAACGATCAATGCAAGTGAAACTCTAGTCAAAAACTATCTGTTGCTATTAGTTGTTTCATCTTTTGAAAAATATTGTTTTTGAGTGGAGTTTTTTTTTCTTCGGGTTGGATGATAACTATATATAAACTGCATTTCGGTTCATTTCCCTGCTTTAATGAAACAAATGGGTCTGGTGAGTTCTTTCCATAGCAGCTTCGAATTGTTCTTTGCATGAGAACGAAATAGTTTCCCTGTAATTATGACAAACTGCTCTCATTTTAGAAGAAATGGGAAGTACTGGTGCTGGTTCAGTCTCCTAGGACTGAGTCAGGGCATTCCAGTATGGCAAAAAATGAAAATCCTTAAGTACAAACAGTAAGAGTTACAGTCATCAATAAAAAAACAACTATCATGCATAAAGCCAGACTAACGACAACCATCAATTTACACTGCATAGCAAAATTTGGGCCTCAATTTGAGAAAGGAAAATAAAGTTGTCTGAAAGTGGTCTCTTTTAAATTGGCAATGGAATTTGCGCACTGTGAATTTCCGCCATTGACTCGCATATCGGACCTGGTCTTTCAGGATAGATGGAGAAATAGCTCAAAGCTATGAGTGAAATGTGCTGACATGACGTGAATGGGGAAAAACAAAAACACTGGGATTGGATTGCGTTACGGTTAGACTCATTCCAATGAGTTGGAATATATATATATATATATATATATATATCTAATAACTTATGAAAGACAGAAAAGAGCCCTGTACTATAAAAGAAACATTGGAAAAAAATCTGAGCGCCAGTAACTAGGTTTCCATCCAAATGGCAACAGATTTTCTTGCGAATATTTTTCTTTTTTAAATGCGTAAAGAAAGTATGCAAATTTTCCCACCAGTGATGTGTTTCCAACAAACGGACTTGTTGTGGATAAAAAATAATTGCGTGATGACGTGGTACACACACAATTGTTTTTTTTTTTCACTTACGTTTTCATGTTTCCGTAACATTTTCAACTATAACCCAGATTTTTGTCACAAAAACTTTTGTGTTAAATAGCAAATGTGCCTACTATGGTCTTGGCACGTGCGCTCTAGCCAACAGCTAGTCTGTGCGGGTAGCCTAGTATACATGATGAGAGCATCATGGATAGCCTAATATTTGTTTTTGTCAAACGGCAGTCAAGCATCTATCATGTCACTAGATAGAATAAGAACCTAGATATTTATTGGAAAGGAGCATCAAGATCAAGATCATCATACGTTATTTAATTTCCTCTGTAGCCTAATAAACTGAATGGTTTCCTGCTTCGTAGTTGGGGACCACACACATTGCACATGAAGGCGTTTCCAACGCCATTTCTCGCATAATTGATTTTACCGACACAAAAAGATGTGTCGAATGAAGAAATGATCTGTCGGCATTTACATTTCTGTGACAAAACGTACTGTTTCCATCACAGCGGTCGTGATTTTTGTTGTTAGTGCGATATGATTTTACTCGCATAAAAACTGTGGATGGAAACATCGTTAATGTAGACTGTACATTATTGTCCAGGCTTTTCCTGGACTAGGAACGCACTTTCAATGGAGATTCTCCATTGAGCATGCTCGTTCTGGAAATCAACCCAAAGTTCTGTGACGATAAACCATACCTCCTTGAAAAGCCTCTCCGTCACTGGATCCATTGTTGTAGTAAGAGGAAAGAGTATGAACCAGACTCATCATCTCCTCCTGTAGCGAATTGACCTTGGGGTCTGGGTGCTCCAGGGCCTTGCCCCCCTCTGTTGCTGTCCCCCCACACAGACACCCCCACTGCTGTTCCAGGAGAACCTGGATCCTCTTCACGTGGAGGGCTGCCAAAGGTTGCTCCATGCCACCTGGGGAGGCTTCTTTCTGCGGCATGTGCTCCGTGGTTAGTGCCAGGCCTGATTCTCTGTCAAAGCGATGGGGCACCATTTCTGAATTGTGTTGGCCAGCTTGGGCCTCCATCATGGAAGAGCTAGCTGAAACCCAAATGTGATGATCTCCAAGGCCCTCGATCTGAGAGCCAGAGTTTTGTCTATTTCTTCCGATGGCCACTGCATTGGTCGACAAAGATTCTCCTTCATTAAACATTTCTCGACTGGACGCACCATGCGTAATTGCTAAAGACCACCTAGAATTATTATCGATCTCTTCATCATCTTGGTCCACTGGGACTCTCTCCGCTCTCACCCAGCCCTCAGTGTTTCTGGTGAGCTGCTTCATCCTCAATTCCTTCCTCCGGCCCTCCTCCTGCTGTTCTCTCAGCAGCAAGGTGGCGTTCTGGAGGTCCAAGCTGCTCTCATGAAGCCTTTGCTCCAGTATGGCCACTTTGGCTTGCAGGGATGTCACTGTAAGAAGCTCGTCTAGGTCTGTGCTCGTCCTCCATTCGTGTGTCTGGTTAGAGTCGTCATCGGTGACATCGTTGTTGTGGGTGAAGAGATTACTTTCTTTCCTGGGTCTTTTGAGATCAGAGGTCGCATAAGAGGGGTTTTTGGCCCCGTTGACCAAGGTTTGGGATCTGGGTCGGGGATTCAGTCCGAGACGGAACCTCTCCCTCTCCTCCTGCAGGATGCAGATCTGTGCCTTGAGCTCCGGGATTACCCGGACCTCCTCCTCCAGCTCGCCAACGCGCTCCAGGGCTTCGGTGAGGCGGCGGAGGGTTCCAGAAAAGTCCTGGTTTGACCGAAAGTCAGATGAGCAGTCCAGGGAGTAGAAGCTGTCTTCTGTGGACATGTCCCTTCCTCCGAGACGGTCTCTGGAGCTTCGGAGACTGGCCGGGTTTTCAGTTGACTCGGAATCTTTCCTCAGCAGAACGGTGAGAGGTAGGCTGGAGGCCCGCAGGAGATTTGGCCTGATGTGCTCCCCCAAGGGCTGCTCATCAAAGGCTCGGATACTGGCCTCCATCTCAGCCATAGACTTATACCTTCCAGAGGAGGCTGACGACCTGCCATCATAAGCCCAGGAGCCATAGTGGGGGTCGGCTAGGCGAGACCTGGGGGCCAGAGCTCCAGTGGAGCCCCAGGGGGTAGGCCGATAGCCAAGCCCAGAGAGGTTGAGGTGTCTGGGGAGTGTGCTGGGCCTCTGCCCCCTGCTCCGGCGCTGGATGGGGACCCTCTTTATGGTGTGGCCCTTCTCGATGTCGTCAACGTACTTGAGGAAGTCCAGGTCCAGGTGGAAGCCATAGGGCGTCTCCACCGAGTACAGAGGAGGCTTCCCCTTATTCTCTGGGGCTTTGGGCCCATTTCCTAAAAGAGTAATAGCAGTGTTTCAATACTTGTTGCCATAGTATTGACACATAATAAGCACTATAGTATGTGGATCATACCATAAACCATATATTTAGGAATAATCTAACTTACAGTTATAGATAACCAACAATAAAAAAAACATTGACAATTTTTGTTGATACATTTCATATGTTTTTAAAGGCTGTTACCATTTTGCTTGTCCATCATTTGCAGGCTTCAGCTGTGAGCATTGTTTGTTGGCACATTATCTGGTTGGTAGTCTGAGTGCCAGTCTGAGTGTGTCTTCCCTCTTGCCAACTTCTACAGGTGTTGTGACTCTGTTCTTGTGGTGTAAATCAGGTGATTGCCTGGCAAGAGAGTGAAAACGGGACAAAGGAAGAGGTGAGAAATTGCTGATCAAAAAAGTCATTTTTGTACCTTAAGCATGTTAACCACAATTCATTTCTCCATGATTCAAAATAGGGAGATCACATCTAAGATCACATCTGAGTCGGAATAACTAGAACTCTTTAAAGAAAAGAAAGACTTGCAGTTTAAACTGAATTCAAATTATACTGGTGGGAGCAGTGTGCAGGTCTTTTAAAAAAAAGGTATCCATGATTAAATGGATATTATTAACTGGGTAGTTCGGGACCTGGATGCTGATTGGCTGTAGCAGCATTCCAGCCGTGTGTATATCAGACAGTGTACCATGGGTATGACACAAAAATACTTGTATACTGTTCTAGTTATGTTAGTAACCGATTTATAATAGCAATAAGGCACCTTGGGAGTTTGAGTATATGGCCAATATACCACTTTGCGTCATGCCGATGAACAGCCCTTAGCCGTGGTATATTTAAAGCTATGGAAATTACACACAATAATTGCTAATTACAAATGTAGTTATTACATAACCTTCTGTGACCTTCCAATACATAATTATTGCATTATGGCCCTACTGGTAGACTTGTGCTTAGGTTCTAGTATTTCCAAATGAAAAATCGCCCTCGGGTTTCGAGTAGACAGCTTATTATGAACTTGTGGCACAACAAGCCTTCACTTTCATCTCATTCATATATTATTTCTCTTTCTCTCTCACTTACACATCAGTGTGAACCCTCCCGGCTTGCATACAACAGCGGTAGACCTGATGTTCTCTTGATTATAGCCCTTATTCCAAATACAGATCTCAAAATAACTCCGAGACTGTTGAGTCCAGTAGCCATGGAACCCAATACACTCCTACATATAAAAATAAATACAGACAGCCATTGTTCTGACTCATTTCTCTTCTACTCTCTTTGGCCTCCCACTTTTCTCCCAGTGCTTTCTCTCAAGTTTTTCTCTCAAGTTTATCCCCTCTCTTCTCCTCTTTCACTATCTTTCCTTATTCTACCTTCTCCCTCCTTATCCAACCTTCTCCCTCCTTATCCATCCTTCTACCTCATTATCCTACATGTCTCCCTCCTTATCCTAACCGTCTCCCTCCTTATTCTACCTTCTCCCTCCTTATCCTACCCCCTTGCCTCATCTCTCCCCATCTCTTATTTGACTTCTTCTCTTTCCTGACCATCCATATATATCCCTCTCGCTCTTCTTTTACTCTCTTCCCAAGCTTCCCCTTCCTCCCTCCCTCTCTCTGTCTGTCTTCCCCTCTCAAACCCTTAACCCCCACCCTCTCTCTGTCTGTCCTCCCCCATCTCCCCCTCTCAAACCCTAACCCCCTCCCTCTCGCTCCTGACCACCAGGCTCAGTGATTGCTAGACTCTCTGGCCTCTTGGGGGACCACAGTGACAGCCGCACGCAGCCACAGACCCAAACAATGTCAGCTATGCAGTAAACAGAAGAGAAAAAAAACACTGACTGAACAGCTCCGCTGGAAAAGTAGCCCAACACACACACCCTGATAAGCACAGTAACACACACACACACTGTACACATGCTCCATACATACCAAGCATAGATTCACAAAGATCACTCACATACATGTGCATACTACAGTACAGTACATATCCTGTGTCGATGGTATGTATTGACATATACAGCTCTTGTTACACACAATACAAGCACATGACCTGTGCCATGTAACCCACAACAATTCACACACCACCTGTGACATGTTCTATTCCCCTAGCTACACACTGCTGGCACCAATTGCCCCGATATAAACAAATGAAAAAATTACAGGGCGATGGTCGATAGAGACATAGAGATGATAGATACATTGTCCTGCCAGGCATTTTCACAGAGATGAAAGAAGTCTTTCAACACCTAACTAAGCTAAGCCTTGCCCGCAGCGCTGATATTTAGTCTGAAGACATGGCGCCGTGACAGCAGAGGGTACACTGTACAGCATAGCACACGTGTATCCATGTTCAAAGTTGACTTTTGACAGAGCACTAATATCTTCAGGAGGGAAAGACAGTGACATGTTAGGAAGGAAAGAGAGGAAGCCCCTTTTTCTTGTTGGAAATGTCAATCAAAACAACCTGTCTTATGAGTTAGTGAAGTGTTCCCTGCAACACTCTCCAACCTCTGAGATTTTAAACTGTACGTACAGGTAACTACCAAAATACAGGAAACCCCAACATAAAGTGTCTTGTGGCATTGGGCCACCACCATCTTCAATGCACCTTGGCATAGATTCTACGAGTGTCTAGAACACTATTGGAGGGTTGCGACAAAATTCTGCCAGGAGAAATTCCATAATTTGGTGTTTTGTGGATGGTGGTGGAATACGCTGTCTCAGGCGCCGCTCCAGAATCTTCTATAAGTGTTCAATTTGGTTGAGATGTGGTGACTGAGAGGGCCATGGCATATGGTTTACATTGTTTTCATGTTCATCAAACCATTCAGTGACCACTCGTGCCCTGTGGATGGGGGCATTGTCATTCAAAGCCATGGTAGCCAAAATATTGGCCAAACTAACGACCTTCCCAGTATTTTTAAACATGACCCAAGCATGATTGGATGTTATTTGCTTAATTAACTCAGTGTGTTGAAGCATTCAATGCGTTAAATATACTTTGTAGCCCTCATTTACTTGAGTGTTTCCATTATTTTAGCAGTTACATGTAAAACCTTCGCTGTGGTGTAAAGCTATACTGACAAAAATATTTTTTATTTATCCGTTATTTTACCAGGTAAGTTGACTGAGAACACATTCTCATTTGCAGCAACAACCTGGGGAATATTTACAGGGGAGAGGAGGGGGATGATTGAGCCAATTGTAAACTGGGGATTATTAGGTAACCGTGATGGTTTGAGGGCCAGATTGGGAATTTAGCCAGGACACCGGGGTTAACACCCCTACTCTTACGATAAGTGCCATGGGATCTTTAATGACCTCAGAGAGTCAGGACACCCGTTTAACGTCCCAAAATAAACACAATATGCAACAATTTCAATGATTTTACTGAATTACAGTTCATATAAGGAAATCAGTCAATTGAAATACATTCATTAGGCCCTAATCTATGGATTTCACATGACTGGGCAGGGGTGTGGGCAGGGCTGGAGCCATGGGTGTCAGAATGAGATTTTCCCCACAAAAAGTCTTAATTACAGACAATTTCATCAGCTGTCTGGTTGGCTGGTCTCAGACGATCCCACAGGTGAAGAAGACCGATGTGGAGTTCCTTGGCTGGTGTGGTTACACGTGATCTGTGGTTGTGAGGCCGGGTGGACGTACTAACAAATGATCTAAAACAACGTTGAAGGAGGCTTATGGTAGAGAAATTAACATTCAGTTAAGTGCTCTCCCCAAAAGAAGGGGGTGACATAGCGATCTCAAAGGGGAATTTCACTTTGGCTCTGCCACGGCATATAGACATTACTATATAACAACATTCTGTTTTTGTCATAAACGTCACAAACGTCACATTTCACTGGTGGAATCGGGAAGTTTTGACTTCCTGTGTATTTGTCTGCTAATAGTGAACCACAAAGTCCGGCATTCATAGCGAATGCAGATACTGCCCACCAAGGTAGCCGGGGTGTGCCCGCAAATTCGGACTAGGGGACTGTGTACATTGAACGAACAACACATTTTTTGGGACAATACTTGTTATTCAGTAAAGTTTGTCATGCTTGTGTGGCGTTCTGTGCCTGGCTGTCCTAAAATACAAACAAGCGCAAAAATGAGTTTTCTTTCAACAATCTATCTTCCTGAGATATTTATTCACACTGTCAATCAATTTCGCCTATGCTATGGGAGTCACTGCTAGACAGGTAACTATCTTCAGCAGAGTAAACATGTTTGTTTGTTCGCTCTATCTTTAACTTGTTGAGTGTAGGGGCAGTATTTTGATGTTTGGATGAAAAATGTACCCAAATGAAACTGCCTACTTCTCAGGCCCAGAATCTAGAATATGCATATAATTGTCAGATTAGGACAGAAAACACTCTACATTTTCCAAAACTGTCAAAATATTGTCTGTGAGTATAATGTGGATGGATTTCACATGACTGGGAATACAGACATGCATCTGTTGGCCACGTCTTTTTTTTCATTCTTTTTTTTAAAGTAGAGGCATAGATCAGAAAAACAGCATGCGAAAACCTGAGGAAAATCCAAAGAGGAAGTGCCTTCTATTTTGAAAGCTCCCTGTTCCATTGCATACCTTCCCTCCATTTAAAGGGATATCAACCAGATTCATTTTCCTATGGCTTCCACATGGTCTGAACAGTCTTTAGACATAGTTTCAGGCTTTTATTCTGAATAATTAGCGAGAAAGATCACATCGCGTCAGTGGATGGCTGGGTGCCAGCAGCGTTGTGCATGCGCGAGCAGCTTGGAGCAGACATTTTCTCTCTCTCCTATTGAAAACGCTACGGTCTGGTTGAAATATTATTGATTATATATTGTAAAAACAACCTGAGGATTGATTATAAAAACGTTTGACATGTTTCCACGAACTTTACAGATACTATTTGGAATTTTCGTCTGCCCCGTTGTGACCGCTCGAGCCTGTGGATTTCTGAACATAACGCGCCAACCAAATGGAGGTATTTTGGATATAAAAATAATCTTTATGGAACAAAGGTAACATTTATTGTGTAACTGGGAGTCTCATGAGTGCAAACATCCAAAGATCATCAAAGGTAAGCGATTCATTTTATTGCTTTTCTGACTTTCGTGACCAATCTACTTTGTTGCTAGCTGTTTAATGTTTTGTCTGCTGAGAGAGATGTCCTTACATAAACGCTTGGTTTGCTTTCGCCTAAAAGCTTTTTTGAAATCTGACATGCCAGGTGGATTAACAACAAGCTAAGCTGTGTTTTGCTATATTGCACTTGTGATTTAATAAAAATGTAATATTTTTAGTAATTTAATTTGAATTTGGCGCTCTGCAATTTAGCGGATGTTGACGAAAATGATCCCGCTAACGGGATGGGTGAATCAAGAACTTAACTGACTTTAGCTAACGTAAGCTAGCTAATGTTAGCAAGGAAGAGTAGATCAATGTGGTATCCATCTATTCAATCAAATCAATCAACGCTATGGGAGTCACTGCTAGACTGGTAACTATCTTCAGCAGAGTAAACATGTTTGTTGGTTCGTTCTATCTTTGACTGACTTTAGCTAACTCTAGCTAATGTTAGCAAATAAGAGTAGCTAAATCTGGTAGCCATCAAATCAATCAATCAAATGTATTTATAAAGCCCTTCTACATCAGCAGATGTCACAAAGTGCTATACAGTAACCCAGCCTAAAACCCCAAACGGCAAGCAATGCAGATATTGAAGCACGGTGGCTTGGAAAAACTCCCTAGAAAGGCAGGAACCTAGGAAGAATCCTGGAGAGGCACCAGGCTCTGAGGGGTGGCCAGACCTCTTCTGGCTGTGCCGGGTGGAGAATATAAGAGTACATGACCATTTAAGGCCAGTTTATTCTTCAAAAGTTCATAGATTACCAGCAGGGTCAAATAATAATCACAGTGGTTGCAGAGGGTGCAACAGGTCAGGACCTCAGGAGTAAATGTCAGTTGGCATTTCATAGCTGATCATTCAGAGGTTGAGACATCAGGTGCGTTAAGAGAGAGAGAGATGAAAACAGAATGTCCGGTAACACGTCCAGTGAACAGGTCTCAGGTTCCCTAGCCGCAGGCAGAACAGTTGAAACTGGAGCAGCAGCACGACCAGGTGGACTGGGTCTGGAAAACACTCCATTACTAAAAATATAAATGTCGATATAGCTAACAATGATATATGTGTAGAAATAGTCTATGTTGGGTTCACAGCCAGTCTCAGCTGGATAGCAATCTTGCTGCCTATTTAGTGACGCTAGTTAGCTAACAGTAAGCAGACTATTGAAATGTCGATGTTAGCTATTGTAAACTAGCCAGTCTAATAGAGGTTCAATAATGATTCAATAATAATACAATTAGTGGGGTGGTTAAATAGTGTATTGTTCTGTATTTTGTTGTAGGTGGTACAGAATCTGATTCCACCATCATGTGCTTCCAACCCCCAGCTCTGCACAAGGTGAAGGTCATTTTGGGTACACAAGCATGGGGGAACAGATACATCTTGTGGTTATGGAGCACAACAACATTATCGGACAGAAACCACCAAGGGACACTGAAAGGTATAATATCAAGACTACAACAGTAATGACACAACCACATCATTCATCTCTCTGCAGATTCTAAAAAAACTATATAAAGACAAAGGGCTACTATTGACAAGAATGATCTGTCATTGGGCAACACTTTTGAGATAAGAAAGGGGGTTTTGATTATACAGACTATATAGACTTTTCAAATCTTCTTCAGCCCTCCCCACCCCATTCACTTTGTTGACTGATCTTTCCTCTTAAAAGCAGGTTGGTCCCATTCGGTTGACATCAAGAAAGGCATGTTGCCCTACGTACCTTCCACAAAAAGTGTAAAATGCTAACACAACAACCATGTCTTTCCAGGAGACATGCAGTACCAGCAAATATTCTGCAAGAGGACCAAACAGTTGGTGGTTAAGAAGCCCTACACGACTTTTGGCAGAGTCTTATCCAGCTGGTCGTTCATCGCAGACAGGACCAGACCAGACCATTCGCCATAAGCACAAAGAGTCTCAGCTTCCCCAGCCCGGCAAATTCTGAAATTTCCATCACCAATTTCAACATTTTCCTTCAAGATAGAACTGCTAAAGGGGGCGGAGTTGCAATCTACTGTAGAGATAGCCTGCAGAGTTCTGTCCTACTATCCAGGTCTATGCTCACACAGTTCGAGCTACTACTTTTAAAAATCCATCTCCAGAAATAAATCTCTCACTGTTGCCGCTTGTTATAGACTCCCCTCAGCTCCCAGCTGTGCCTGGACACCATATGTGAATTGATTGCCCGCATCTATCGTCAGAGTTTGTACTGTTAGGTGACCTAAACTGAGATATGCTTAACACACCGGCCGTCCTCAATCTCACACAAGGAACCTACCAGGTACAACCTATATAAACAACATCTGCTGTTTTCAACCTGGATCTCAGTGATCACCGCCTCATTGCCTGCATCCGTTATGGGTCCGCGGTCAAACGACCACCCCTCATCACTGTCAAATGCTCCCTAAAAGAATTCTGCGAGCAGGCCTTTCTAATCGACCTGGCCTGGGTATCCTGGAAGGATATTGACCACATCCCGTCAGTAGAGGATGCCTGGATGTTCTTCAAAAGTGCCTTTCTCACCATCTTAAATAAGCATTTCCTTTCAAAAAATGTAGAACTAAGAACAGATATAGCTAATGGTTCACTCCAGACTTGACTGCCCTTGACCAGCACAAAAACATCCTGTGGCGCTCTGCACTAGCTTTGAATACTCCCCGCAATATGCAACTTTTCAGTCAGGAACCCATATACACAGTCAGTTAGGAAAGCAAAGGCTCGCTTTTTAAAACAGAAATTTGCATCCTGCAGTACTAATTCCAAAAAGTTTTGGGACACTGTAAAGACCATGGTGAATAAGAGCTCCTCCTCTCAGCTAGGAAAGGCTAGGAAACACTGTCACCCCCGATAAATCCACGACAATCCATAATTGAGCATTTCAATATGCATTTCTCTACAGGTGGCCACGCTTTCCACCTGGGTACCCCAACTCCAGCCAACCGCTCTGCACCCCACGCAGCAACTGGCCCAAGCCCCCCCCTTCTCCTTCACCCAAATCCAGACAGCTGATGCCCTGAAAAAGCTGCAGAATCTGGATCCCAACAAATCAGCTGGGCTAGACAATCTGGACCGTCTCTTCCTAAAATTATCGACCGGCATTGTCGCAACCCCTATTACTAGTCTGTTCAACCTCTCTTTTGTATCGTCTGAGATTCCTAAAGATTGGAAAGCGGCTGTGGTCATCCCCCTCTTCAAAGAGGGAGACACTCTAGACCCAAACTTTAAAGACCTATATCCATCCTGCCCTGCCTTTCTAAAGTCTTTGAAAGCCAAGTGAACAAACAGATCACCGACCATCTCGAATCCCACCATACATTCTCCGCTATGCAATCCGGTTTCAGAGCTGGTCACGGGTGCACCTTAGCCACGGTCCTAAACGATATCATACCACCATCGCTAAAAAACAATATTGTGCAGTCAAGGCTTTCGACTCTCAACAGCCTTGGTTTCTCTAATGACTGCCTCGCCTGGTTCACTAACTACTTCTCAGATAGAGTTCAGTGTGTCAAATCGGAGAGCTTGGTGTCCGGACCTCTTTCAGTCTCTATGGGGGTGCCACAGGGTTCAATTCTTGTGCCGACTCTTTTCTCTGTATATACGTATCAATGATGTCGCTCTTGCTCTTGGTGAGTCTTTATCCACATCTATGCAGACAACACCATTCTGTATACATCTGGCCCTTCTTTGGACACTGTGTTAACCTGTCTCGGACTGGAGTTCCGCTCGTTCCGCTAGCGGAACCTCTCGCCAACAGGCAATGAAATTGCAGGGCGCCAAATATAAATCAACATGAACTCATAAATCAAATTTCTCAAACATACAAGTATTAGGCACCATTTTAAAGATACAATTCTCGTTAATCCAGCCACAGTGTCTGATTTTAAAAATGCTTTACAGCGAAAGCTCCACAAACGATTATGTTAGGTCATCACCAAGTAACAGAAAAACCCAGCAATTTTTCCAGCCAAAGAGAGGAGTCACAAAAAGCACAAATAGAGATAAAATTAATCACTAATCTTTGATGATCTTCATCAGATGACACTCATAGGACTTCATGTTACACAAAATATGATGTTTTGTTCGATAAAGTGCATATTTATATCCAAAAATCTCATTTTACATTGGTGTGTTATGTTCAGTAGTTCAAAAACATGCTGTGATTTTGCAGAGAGCCACATCAATTCGCAGAAATACTCATTGTAAATGCTGATTAAAATGTAAGTGTTATGAATGGAACTTTAGATACTCTTCTCCTTAATGCAACCACTGTGTCAGATTTCAATTTTTTTTTACAGAAAAAGCATACCATGCAATAATCTGAGTACGGAGCTCAGAGCCCAAACCAGCCAAAAGAAATATCCGCCATGTTGCACAGTCAACATTAGTCAGAAATAGTATTATAAATATTCACTTACGTTTGTTGATCTTTATCAGAATGCACTCCCAGGAATCGCAGTTCCACAATAAATGTATGTTTTGCTCGAAAAAAGTTCATCATTTATGTCCAAATAGCTTCTTTTGTTAGGGCGTTTGGTAAACAAATCCAAACACGCGTTCAGGTCCAGCCGAACGTCAGACGAAAAGTTCAAGAAGTTATATTACAGGTCGTAGAAACTTGTCAAACTAAGTATAGAATCAATCTTTAGGATGTTTTTATCATAAATGTTATATAATGTTCCAACCGAAGAATTCCATTGTCTGTAGAAAAGCAATGGAACGAGAGCTACCTCTCATGTGAATGCACGTGACTGAGATCGAGGCTGCTGCCAGATCTCTGACTCAATCAGCTCTCATTCGGCCCCCCTTCACAGTAGAAGCCTGAAACAACGTTCTAAAGATGGTTGACATCTAGTGGAAGACTTAGAAAGTGCAAAATGACCCATATCCCACTGTATATTCGATAGGGGCTGAGTTCAAAAACTACAAACCTCAGATTTCCCACTTCCTGTTTGGATTTTTTTCTCAGGATTTTGCCTGTCATATGAGTTCTGTTATAATAATAATATGCATATATTTGCATCTGGGACTGAGTAGGAGGCAGTTCACGCTATTCATCCAAAAGTGAAAATGCTGCCCCCTATCCCAAAGAAGTTTTAACAAACCTCCAGGCGAGCTTCAATGCCATACAACGCTCATTCCGTGGCCTCCAACTGCTCTTAAATGCTATTAAAACTAAATGCATGCTCTTTAACCGATCGCTGCCCGTACCCACCCGCCCGCCTAGCATCACTACTCAGGATGGTTCTGACTTAGAATATGTGGACAACTATAAATACCTAGGTGTCTGGCTTTCAGACTCATATTAAGCATCTCCAATCCAAAATTAAATCTAGAATTAGCTTCCTATTTCGCAACAAAGCCTCCTTCACTCATGCTGTCAAACATACCCTCATAAAACTGACGATCCTGCCAATCCTTGACTTTGGCGATGTCATTTACAAAATAGCCTCCAACACTACTCAGCAAATTGGACGCAGTCTATCACAGTGCCATCCGTTTTGTCACCAAAGCCCCATATACTACCCACCATTGCAACCTGTATGCTCTCTTTGGCTGGTCCTCGCTACATATTTGTCATCAAACCCACTGGCTCCAGGTCATCTATAAATCTTTGCTAGATAAAGTTCCTCCTTGTCAGCTCACTGGTCACCATAGCAACACCCACCCGTAGCAAGTGCTCCAGCAGGTATATTTCACTGGTCATCCCCAAAGTCAACACCTACTTTGGCCACCATTCTTTCCAGTTCTCTGCTGCTAATGACTGGATCGATATGCAAAAATAACTGAAGCTGGAGACTTATATCTCCCTCACTAACTTCAAGCACCGGCTGTCAGGGCAGCTTACAGATCGCTGCAGCTGTACACAGCCCATCTGTAAATAGCCCATCTAACCAACAACCTACCTCATCCCCATATATAATTTTTTTTTTTTTTTCTGGTCTTTTGCACACCAGTATTTCTACTTGCACATCATCTGCACATCTATCACTCCAGTGTTAATTGCTCATTTGTAATTACTTCGCCACTATGGCCTATTTATTGACTTACCTCCTTACTTCATTTGCACATACTATATAGATGTTCTATTGTGTTATTAACTGTACGTTTGTTTATCCCATGTGTAACTCTGTATTGTTGATTTTGTCCCACTGCTTTGCTTTATCTTGGCCAGGTCGCAGTTGTAAATGAGAACTTGTTTTCAACTGGATTACTGGTTAAATAAAGGTGAAATAAATAAAAAATACCGAACACCATTGCCAGTGTACCAAAGCCAGACAAAGGACTATGGCTGTGTTTACACAGGCAGCCCAATTCTGTTTGGTCACGACCAATTAGTGAAAAAACAAACAGATCAGTTCTGAAAAAGATCTGATGTGATTAAGACCACTTAGTGGGAAAAATATCAGAATTGGGCTGCATGTGTAAACGCAGCTAGTATGGCTCAGCATTGAAATGTAGCTACAGATTGTTACACAATATATTGTGATTTACTCAAAGATGTTTTGTCAACATCTTGTCTATTTCAAGTCTTCTCTCATTGATCTAGACAAGTGGGTGTCTTGATGACACAGACCTGGCTCGGTAAATGAGAGAAGACTTGAAATAGACAAGATGGCAGCGTGGCACATTGTCTAAATACAACAGTAAACAGTAAATTGCTGTATTATTGTTTCTCCTCACTGTTTGCTAGTAAACTGTTTGGATTTATTTTTTGTTTTACCTTTATTTAACTTTATTTTACCTTTTATTTAAGTCAGTTATGAATAAATTCTTATTTACAATGTCGGCCTACCCCGGCAAACCTGACAATGCTGGGCCACTTGTGCGCCGCTCTATAGGAATGCCAATCACGGCCGGATGTGATACAGCCTGGTAACGTTTGCTGGTAAAACCTAGGTTTAGTTGGCTGGTTGTAATGTTGTAGCTTGCTGTTTCGTAGCCATATCTACAACTAAAAAGAGAAGACGTTTTACAATGAAGATACAAAATATCTCCAATTGTAAATCTCTTCTATTTTTTAGTCATAGATATGGCTACCAGTAGTTGTTTAGCTAGCTACATAGCTAAGTTAGCAAACAGAAAAGTAATTTTATTTTCTCCCCACTGTAACACAGTAGTATGTCAGCCAGCAATACAGTATGGGTTTCAGTAGATAAACTACATTTTGCTAGCTTGCTAGGTGGCTTGCAGGAAAAATAACTTAGCTAGGCACCGTATTTGTCATCTGCTCTCTTGGTGCTGGCATCAGCTATAGCTAAACGTTAGCTATCCAACTCTTTGTTTTGAATACTCTTCTCTATATTCCGTTTTAAACATGTATGGTTGAATGTCACCATGTAGCTAATAGTACATCAAAAAGTGCTCCATTGCGATCTGGACAGTTCTTTCGGTTTTGCCCAAAGGATTGTGTTGTTAGTGTTGCCCTCCTTTAAAAAAAAATTCCTTGTGGGGGAGGGTCAGGGGCCAGAATACGAATCAGTGAGATGAAACACATCTCGCTGTCCTAGAAATGCCTCAGACATGATGAAAACAAGCACAGATTCCCCCAGGGTGAAATTCCCCTTTAACCCAACATCTAGCAACCTCGATAAGAGGTTCAAGCCTCTTGGCTTAACGGTACGCCACCCCCTGAATTGTCCACACTATGGTGCATAGCTACAGTACATACAACACTTTAACTGTGGTGTATTGCTACAGACATAACCATAACTTCTACTGTCGTGTACATGTAACTGGCAGGATATGAACCCAGGACTGCCGCGGGAGAAACCAACGTCTTGACCATTTAGACCAAATTGAAATTCTCTCCAGGGCAAAGGGCTTGACACGGATTTTTAAGTCGCAGGTGGGCTACCTTATCACGTGACCATGAGCAACCATGACCAACTCATGTCCGTTACATATAGCTAGACATTCCAGCGTTGAGGTCACATCAACACTACAGCAGCTGTTGCTATGATCATCTCAATCTCTCAACGGCATCATGATAAAACAGGCAGGCATTGATACGAGTTGTGTTATTCGTCTTGAGGTTGTCCTCCATAGTGCAAACACAGTACCTGATTGGTTTACATTCGTGTTAATAGGGTGTCAGTAGGTACGTTTATGGTCATTTTGAGACAGACAGAGAGACAGTTTTAGAGAGAGACAGCTACACACTCACTCACACAAACACACACACACACTTATTCCCCACCGTCTCACCACAGAGGATAGAATATAGCACAATCGGTTACAGTCCTACCCTAAACCTCTCCACATTTCCATGGCACAAATTTTAATTGTCACTGCTTAGAGCGACTGGCCTACCTCACAGGAAAGCCATTTGGGAGAAACAAAAGGAAAATTATTCACTTTTCCCACATAAACCTACAGTAAGCTACCTCAAATATATGAACTTCAGTACTTTTAGCCTGATCCCAGATCTGTTCGTTACCTTGTCAAGTTTTATGGACCATAGCAGCACAAGCAGATCTAAGACCAGGTTAGAGTACTTGGAGCTTTCACTATGTTCATATTTTCAGGACTTTTCTAGATCAAGGTCTTAGAAGAAGGAAGTCTCAATATTTTTGTGGGCTTTGTTTCTTCCTGTTCCCACCACTGCCCTGTCCTGGGGATAAATGCAGCCTTCTTCCTCACACAGCCTCCTCACATCATTATAAACTTTGCAATCTAGACATCTCCGTCCACAGCATTCTTGACTACAAAACGACAAAATTAAATTTGAACAAATTACACTTAAAACGGTAGCCTCACCAAGAAGACATGTTTTAAAGCATTGAGGACTCTGCTGCAGAATATCACATTTCAGATATTAGTTTGGGCCGAGGGACAAACAACTGACATGTAATGGGCACATACACACATTGTTAGGATTGTTGTTCCTGAAACACCTCGAAGTTAGCCTGGTCCCAGATCTATTTGTGCTGTCTTGCCAACACCTATCGATGTGACAATGACCATAATTGGCCAGCACAAACACATCTGGGACCAGGCTACCTTGACGTTGCTACATCAGTTGCTACACTTAAACAAAGAGTTCATCGTTTTCGGCCTTGGGAATTGGGCTCGGATATAAGGTTTGTGAAGAATGTTGTAGAACGTGAACATGAAGACTACCTATTTTTTCAGCTGTTCCTGGACGGATTATTCTGCAAAGATCAGATGATTCTCTCTCTCGTTAACTGTGATGGTGACGTGTATGCAGTTTATTTGTGATGCACTTTTTCCCAAACCCAAAGTGCTACTTACAAAGTGCTGTGGACTCGAGAATGGCTCTGGCCGACAGTAGTACACTATATAGGGAATACAGTGCCATTTGGGACACACACTACAACTGAAGGGGGCAATGACTTGGATGAATTGGATATCCTATGGCATCCTGTGGGCCCTTCTCATGTTCTCAATAACCATTTACATGTATGTGTACAGCATGTGTCTGTCTTTAACTCCCTCTCTCTCTGTTCTGTTCTTTAAAAAAGGGATATTTTCTTCCTCCAGTATGGACATGCTGACTGTGTGGTTTTTCCAGCACACAACCTCATTCCTTGTCTTCTATTTGGACTTCGTTTAGAAACTAAAGCCAACTTCTATGACTCCCTCTACAACTCCCTCCACCTAACCCCTCTTTCTCTCCTCCCAACTCTCTCTCTTTCTGTGTCTTTGTGTCTCACACACATGCACGCACACACACTTTCTCTCTATCGCTCCATCCAGTTTGTTCTGTCCTGGTGTCTCTCCAACAGCAACAGGGTCTCAATCTCCGCTCCGTGTGCAGGACATAAGTCCATAGGAGAAAAGCTGCCAGTGGGGCTTTCACGCAGGGAGGAAAAACAGCATTGTATTTTAAATGCTTGGGCCAAAACAGTGAGTGAGTGAGTGAGTGAGTGAGTGAGTGAGTGAGTGAGTGAGTGAGTGAGTGAGTGAGTGAGTGTGAGTGAGTGAGCGAGTGAGTGAGTGAGTGAGTTAGTTTATATGTGTGTGTGTGAGGGGTTGAGAGGTAATGCATGTGTGATAGAAAATCGATTTTAGAGGTCACACTCTTAGGGGGAAAAAAGGTGCTATCTCGAACCTTAAAGGGTTATTTGGCTGTCCCAATAGAAGAACCCTTTGAAGAACCTTTTTTGGTTCCAGTAGAACCATTTCTACAGAGGGTTCTAATTGGAAACCAAAAAAGGGTTCTACCTGGAACCAAAAAGGGTTTTCTGATGGGGACAGCTGAAGACCCTTTTTTTCTAAGAGTGCAGATGTCTATCAGATGGTCATTAAGTGCACCAAATCCAACCTGTATGCCTGATTTGTTCAGACTACTAAATATCACTTTCCTATCTATTCAGTTCTAAGATTAAAACAACCCATTCTTATTTGAATGACCAACTTCTATCCACGATCAATAACAGTACATTCAACTAGCAGAGAAATAGAAGAAAAAGCAACTTTCTCTTACCTTTAACAATTCTGGTGTTCTCCACTGTAACCTGATGTGAGGGTGTCAGAGTATCCACTCCAGTCTGAGTTCCAGTACTTCTCCAGTCACTTCTCTCTCATCTCAGCCCTGCCTGTCTGTCTCTCTCCTAGAAGGAGGTACCATCAGGGAGAGTGGGATGGCGTGGCTGCATGGCAAATACCTCTTTAGAATCCTCTCACAGCACAAGCTTTGTTGTTGTGTGTAAAGAGCAGAGTGGGGAGGGGTTTCAGAGCATGACTTTCTCCCTCTGTCCAATGAGACTGCGGGTGGGGGCCCACACAGAGCGGCCACACCCATGTCATAGGATATCGACCAATAGGAGCATGCAGGTGGGCCCCTTACTTAAAGCAGCTCACCCCAGACCCTGGCAGCTGGTAATGGGTTTTCAAAATAAACTCCCCTAGGTAGTCAGTGAGGGGTACTGTGTGCAGTGTTCCCTCAAAACACACAGACACACAGTTCTTTTTTCACTCAAGTAATGCATTTTTATACATGAAAATACTCACACAACACCCACCACACACGCACACAGTTATTTTTTAACTCAGCAAATGGCACTTCATATGCATGGACACACATACACACAGGCAACTGGTGCA
Source organism: Oncorhynchus keta (assembly GCF_023373465.1). Classification (NCBI taxonomy): domain Eukaryota; kingdom Metazoa; phylum Chordata; class Actinopteri; order Salmoniformes; family Salmonidae; genus Oncorhynchus; species Oncorhynchus keta. The sequence continues at coordinate 40,214,956 of NC_068443.1, forward strand.
AACTTATCCTCTGTTATGTTGACTGTGACCGCCCTTAATAATCAAGAAAATAACAAGGAGGCAGAGATGTGGGGGGCAATTCACAGGGGTTAATGCACAGGACATACCTCTTATTCCTCATGAGTTCCCTTTCCCCCCTTGACCACCATCCTGTCTACCCCCTCTTCACAATGCTACAATCGTCCGCTTTGTCGTAAGGCCATTATTGTCAAAAACCAGCCCTGCGACCCCTCCTTCCACCAAGGAGCCCCATGACCCATCCTTCCACCAAGCTACTGTTTGCTAGAGCAATTAAGAGGTGTGTGTGTGTGTGTGTGTGTGTGTGTGTGTGTGTGTGTGTGTGTGTGTGTGTGTGTGTGTGTGTGTGTGTGTGTGTGTGTGTGTGTGTGTGTGTGTGTGTGTGTGTGTGTGTGTGTGTGTGTGTGTGTGTGTGTGTGTGTGTTGTTTGTGAAGTGGGGCAATCTTCTTAGGCCAAGATAAATATAATCCAAGCAGAAATAGAGGAAGAATGTACCCCTAAAAAAAACGGAAATATTTCAACAAGTTTGCAGCCTGTGCACAAACTAACGACACATCTTATTGACTTACTCAAAATAACATTCAGAATTCCATTAAGCAGAAAGAGATGCCCACAGAGCCATAACCACAGCATTTCACATTCACAGTGTTCATAACACGGATGGAAAAGGAATTAGCGAAGAAAGGCTCATTTTCCATTACACACACAGACCACTGACTCCGAAAGGGATTGTGGTTTTACTGAGGGCAAAAAAAAAAACATTTTATTGGACAAAAGCACTGCTGACTGACCACATACTGCAGTGTACACAACAGAAAACTCAGAGCTGCTTTAGTTGGTTATGGCAGCTACAGTATAAAGAGAAGAAATCATCCTAAAGTATTTAAAAATGTATTGCATTGGAAGGTACTTGCACATGAAGTGTGAAAATGCTAATATGCACTGAGTATACAAAACATTAAGAACACCTGCTCTTTCCATGGCATAGATTGACCAGGTGAATTAAGATGAAAGCTATGATCCCTTATTGCTGTCCCTTGTTAAATACACTTAAATCAGTGTAGATTAAGGGGAGGAGACAGGTTAAATAAGTATTTTCAAGCCTTGAGATAATTGAGATATGGATTATGTGTGTCCCATTCAACAAGACAAAACATTTAAGTGCCTTTGTATGGGGCATGGTAGTACGTGCCAGGCTCACCTGTTTATGTCAAGAACTACAACACTGATGAGCTTTTCACGTTCAACAGTTTTCCTTATGTATCAAGAATCCTCTACCACCCAAAGGACATCCAGCCAACTTGACACAACTGTGGGAAGCATTGGAGTCAACATGGGCCAGCATCTCTGTGGAACGTTTTCGACACCTTGTATGTAAGAGTCCATACTCTGATGAAGGGGGTGCAACTCAATATTAGGAAGGTGTTCCTGATGTTTGGTATACTCCGTGTAAGTATCAATGACTTGCATTGGATTTGTGCCAGAAATGCTAAAACGTTACCATTTGAAACAGTGGCCAGGTAAACAAAACCAAAGCATGGACTGCTGTCATACCTAGTCTATAGGCTTCTTACAAGGTAAGGAAACCAATATGTCATTTTGTCATTTGGGTGAACTATCCCTTTTATGTGCTAATGTAGGCTAGTTGAAGATCATTATCTTTTGATTTGTACCAAGACAGCAAATTATGTTGAGGTTTTGTTTTTACCTGTACAAATCCTTGTTCTGTCTACTGTACATGTATTTTCAATGTAAACTTTCCCCTTTTGCCTATCTTGTTCATTTGCCGAGAATGCCCTCTAGTGATGAAAGGTGATCATCACATAAAGTTGTAACTAAGGTTAGTAGTTAAATATATATATATATATATATATATAAACAATATCCCAAGGTTTGGTGTAGAACAGTGGTTCCCAAACGTTTTATAGTCCAGGACCCTTTCAAACATTCAACCTCCAGCTGCGTACCCCATCTAGCATCAGGGTCAGCACACTCTCAAATGTTGTTTGTTGCCATCATTGTAAGCCTACATGAATTAAACATAAGAATGAGTGTGAGTTTTTGTCACAACCCGGCTCGTGGGAAGTGACAAAGAGCTCTTATAGAACCAGGGCACAAATAATAACATAATAATCATAAATCATGTTGCTCTTTATTTAGCCATCTTACATATTAAACCTTAGTTGGTCATCACAAATTGTGAATAACTCACCACAGGTTAATGAGAAGGGTGTGCTTGAAAGGATGCACATAAACTCTGCAATGTTGCGTTGTATTGGAGAGAGTCTTGTGAAGTGGGGCAAATCATTTCCCACACAGTCTGTGCCTGTATTTAGTTTTCATGCTAGTGAGGTCTGAGAATCCACTCTCACATAGGTACGTGGTTGCAAAGGGCATCAGTGTCTTAACAGTGCGATTTGCCCTGGCAAGATACTCTTGAGCGCAGCCCAATCCAGAAATCTAGCAGTGGCTTCTGATTAAATTGTTGCAATTGCGCACCCAGGTCACTCCGGTGTTTCACTATATCACATTTGACATTTTCCATAAGCTTGAGTTAATTTGCACACAAAACAAATCATACAATGATGGAAAGACCTGTGTGTTGTCCTTGTTAATGCAGACAGAGAAGAGCTCCAATTTAATCATAGCCGTGATTTTGTCCCGCACATTGAATATAGTTACGGAGAATCCCTGTAATCATAGATTCAGATCATTCAGGCAAGAAAAAACATCACCCAGATAGGCCAGTTGTATGAAAAACCTGTCATCATGCAAGCGGTCAGACAAGCGAAAATTATGGTCAGTAAAGAAAACTTCTCGTCTCTCAATTTTAAAAAATGTTTCAATTCTTTGCCCCTTGATAACCAGTGTATGTTGTAAAAGCATGATGCATAAAATACACGAGAGTTCAGGGGCCTTGCTTCAACAACGTTGTCCATTTTCACTGTAGTGTCCAAAACGTCTTTCAAGCTGTCAGGCTGTTCCATGGCATTAAGTGTCACAACTTCCGCCGAAGACTTTCACCTTGTTCGGGCGGCGTTCGCCGTATGCGGTCGACGTCACCGGTCTTCTAGCCATTGCCGATCCACCTTTCATTTCCCATTTGTTTTGTCTTTGTTTTCTACACAGCTGGGTTTTTTTTTTTTTTTACCTTTATTTAACCAGGCAAGTCAGTTAAGAACATATTCATATTTTCAATGACAGCCTGGGAACAGTGGGTTAACTGCCTGTTCAGGGGCAGAAGGACAGATTTGTACCTTGTCAGCCCAGGGGTTTGAACTCACAACCTTCCGGTTAGTAGTCCAACACTCTAACCACTAGGCTACGCTGCCGCCCCGTTTCATTCCCCAATTACATGTTCATGTATTTAACCTTCTGTTTCCCCCGTGTTTTTGTGCATGATTGTTTCTATGTTCATTCGGTACGTTTTGGCTGTTTTTTCGACGGGTGCTGTTTAGACCCGTGCGTAATTGATTACCGTTTATCGTTGGTCAAGTGTATGTTAACCTTGTGCCTTTATTTTGAGTAAAGTACGTTGCTCACTCATTCTGCTCTCCTGCACCTGACTTCATATACCAGCTACACCCACCTTCTGACAGCAAGATCCTCTCGGGGGATGCTGCAGTGTACCCAAGTGGTGTCAGGAGCAACTGCTTGCACGCACGTTACCACTCCACTATGTCTCCCTGTCATGGCCTTTGTGCCATCAGTACAGATACCAACAGATCTTGATCACCAAAGTCCATTTGATGTCGCAAAGCTGTCCAGTACTTTAAAAATATCCTCACCTGTTGTCCTGGTTTCCAGTGGTTCGCAGAAGAGGGTGTCTTCCTTATTTGGCGCTCTGCAATTTCACTGGATGTTGTCAAATCTATCCCACTTAACCGGATTGGCGTGTGAAGGGATCACTAAGAGGTTAATTGACCCCCCATAAACGTAACAGACATATACCAGGAGCTGTGCCAGGCCGCTGTTGACTCATCCAGCTGTAACGCATAGAATTCACTAGCTTGTATGCGAAGCAGTAATTGTTGCAAAACATCTCCTGCCATGTCACTGATGCCTCTTGAAACAGTTTAGTTTGATGAAGTCATTGTCTGTATAGTTTTTTGGGCCTTTTCCCCCAGTACTGTCCCAGCCATATCCGCGGCAGCAGGAAGAATTAAGTCCTACACAATAGTATGGGGTTTGCCTGTCCTAGCCACTCGGTATCTCACCACATAAGACGCTTCTAGCCCCTTCTAATTAATGGTATCTGTTGCTTTTATACATGTCTTACTACTCGAAAGTCGTCTTAATTCTCACTCAAAAAACTCCTGTCGCTTATTTTTCAAATTGGCATGTTTCGTTTCTAAATGTCTGCGCAAGAGTGAAGGTTTCATCGAGTGGTGAGATAGTACTTTTGCACATTTAACACACTGTGGCTGAGGAAAGGCACAACTAACAATATAAGTGAACCCCAAATCAATGTAGTTCTCATCATATTTGCACCTCTTCGATGGTCCAACGTCCCTGTCTGTTCGGTGCTTTCCCGGGTAAGGGGGCAGTAGCTTTTCGGCTGCATCAGATTCACAACTGTCATTGTCCATGATAGGTGGGCTAACAACACATGTAGAATTACTGATGCTAGCATTGGATGTGCTCGTGGAAGCAGAACAACTTTTGTCATTGACAGGTGCAGGTGTAGTACTGCTGGTAGTAGCAGTACTACCAGTAGAGCAGGTATGTGTCTCTATGGACACCGGCCTTACTTTTCTTTAACCATTTATCCATTTTCGAGCAATCAGAATGAGCAGCAGCTACGTTTGGCTACAGTGGAATTCCTGTGAGAGAGTAACGGTTAATGTGATTGGATGTAAATTATTTGACATTGTGTTGTTATTTCGCTGAACACTACTGTAGATGGTTTGATTTGATTTTTGGCAGTGAAACAAGGTTACTCAGGCGAGAAAAACACCTCACCCAAATGCATAGCCCCGTTGGAAAATCTGAATGGACTGTTATTCAGTTTGGGAATAGCCGGTGTAGAAGATGTTCAATCGGGGAGATTGTTGCTTTTACAAGGTTTACATGTGATACTGGTAACACTTTACCTAACGCCTGCTCTATAACTTATTTTAAGCATATACTTTATGAGCCTTTATAATTGAGGCTTTAGGTAAAAGTGTTACTGTGATGATATTTGTGGGTGACTTTTCAACCCACATTTAGTCAGTATCAATAGCATAGTGTGAAAACTGAAAATAGAAATTCTATTGGAAGTGATACACAATCAATAGGTAGGTGCCATTGGGTGTGACAGTCCCAGCAGACTCCTAATTTGATGTGCATTATGTAACTCTATGCTACTGTAGGCCACTGTGGTTACATATTGACTGTGTTGGTATAGTCCTCTATGATGTGAATGCCTCCCCTTGATCGAAAGTTCACAGACCCTTAAACACAGCTGGCCTTTTCAACAAGAAGGACCAATCACAACTTCTTTACTAGAATCCACACCCACAAAAGTATTATATGAACTGTATGTGACCAAATCTGTGGCCTTGTGGTTACTTAGGCACACTGAGACTGGAAGCATTTTAGGAATTACAGTTGAAGTCGGAAGTTTACATACACCTTAGCCAAATACATTTAAACTCAGTTCTTCACAATTCCTGACATTTAATCCAATTAAAAATTCCCTGTCGTAGGTCAGTTAGGATCACCACTTTATTTTACGAACGTGAATTGTCAAAATAATAGTAGAGAGAATTATTTATTTCAGCTTTTATTTCTTTCATCACATTCCCAGTGGGTCAGAAGTTTACATACACTCAATTAGTATTTGGTAGCATTGCCTTAAAATTGTTTAATTTGGGTCAAATGTTTCGGGTAGCCTTCCACAACCTTCCCGCAATAAATTGGGTGAATTTTGGGCCATTCCTCCTGACAGAGCTGGTGTAACTGAGTCAGGTTTGTAGGCCTCCTTGCTCGCACACGCTTTTTCAGTTCTGCCCACACATTTTCTATAGGATTGAGGTCAGGGCTTTGTGATGGCCACTCCAGTACCTTGACTTTGTTGTCCTTAAGTCATTTTACCACAACTTTGGAAGTATGCTTGGGGTCATTATCCATTTGGAAGACCCATTTGCAAACAAGCTTTAACTGATGTCTTGAGATGTTGCTTCAATATGTCCAAATAATTTTCCTACCTCATGATGCCATCTATTTTGTGAAGTGCATCAGTCCCTCCTGCAGCAAAGTACCCCCACAACATGATGCTGCCACCCCCGTGCTTCACGTTTAGGATGGTGTTCTTCAGCTTGCAAGCCTCCTCCTTTTTCCTCCAAACATAACAATGGTCATTATGGCCAAACAGTTCTATTTTTGTTTTATCAGACCAGAGCACATTTCTCCAAAAAGTACGATCTATGTGCAGTTGCAAACCGTAGTCTGGCTTTTTTATGGCGGTTTTGGAGCAGTGGCTTCTTCCTTGCTGAGCGAGGAAGAAGTTTTACTGTGGATACTTTTGTGCCTGTTTCCTTCAGCATCTTAACAAGGTCCTTGGCTGTTGTTCTGGGATTGATTTGCACTTTTCACACCAAAGTACGTTCATCTCTAGGAGACAGAACGTGTCTCCTTCCTGAGCGGTATGACGGCTGCGTGGTCCCATGGTGTTTATACTTGCATACTGTTGTTTGTACAGATGAACTTGGTACCTTCAGGCATTTGGAAATTACTCCCAAGGATGAACCAGACTTGTGGAGGTTTACAATTATTTTTCTGAGGTCTTGGCTGATTTCTTTTGATTTCCCCATGATGCCAAGCCAAGAGGCACTGCGATTGAAGGTAGGCCTTGAAATACATCCACAGGTACACCTCCAATTGACTCAAATGATGTCAATTAGCCTATCAGAAGCTTCTAAAGCCATGACATCATTTACTAGAATTTTCCAAGCTGTTTAAAGTCACAGTCAACTTAGTGTATGTACACCTCTGACCCACTGGAATTGTAATACAGTGAATTATAAGTGAAATAATCTGTCTGTAAACAATTGTTGGAAAAATGACTTGTGTCATATACAAAGTAGATGTCCTAACCCTTGCCAAAACTATAGTTTGTTAACAAGAAATCTGTGGAGTGGTTGAAAAATGAGTTTTAATGACTCCAACTTAAGTGTATGTAAACTTCTGACTTCAACTGTACATATAAAGTGCTGTAAGTAAACTCAACAAAAAAAGAAAAGTCCCTTTTTCAGGACCCTGTCTTTCAAAGATCATTCGTAAAAATCAAATAACGTCACAGATCTTCATTGTAAAGGGTTTAAACATTGTTTCTCATGCTTGTTCAATGAACCATAAACAATTAATGAACATGCACCTGTGGAAAGATCGTTAAGGCACTAACAGCTTACAGACAGTAGGCAATTAAGGTCACAGTTATGAAAACTTAGGACACTAAAGAGGCCTTTCTACTGACTCTGAAAAACACCAAAAGATTGATGCCCAGGGTCTCTGCTCATCTGCGTGAACGTGCCTTAGGCATGCTGAAAGGAGGCATGAGGACTGCAGATGTGGCCAGGGCAATAACTTGCAATGCCTGTACTGTGAGACGCCTAAGACAGCGCTACATGGAGACAGGACGGACAGCTGATCATCCTCGCATTGGCAGACAACACCTGCAAAGGATTGGTACATCCGGACATCACACCTGCGGGACAGGTACAGGATGGCAACAACAACTGCCCGAGTTACACCAGGAACGCACAATCTCTCCATCAGTGCTCAGACATTTCGCAATAGGCTGAGAGGCTGGATTGAGGGCTTGTAAGCCTGTTGTAAGGCAGGTCCTCACCAGACATCACCGGCAACAACGTCGCCTATGGGCACAAACCCACAGTCTCTGGACCAGACAGGACTGGCAAAAAGTGCTCTTCACTTACGAGTCGCAGTTTTGTCTCACAAGGGGTGATGGTCGGATTCACATTTATCGTCGAAGGAATGAGCATTACACCGAGGCCTGTACTCTGGATGGGATCAATTTGGAGGTGGAGGGTCCGTCATGGTCTGGGGCGGTGTGTCACAGCATCAACGGACTGAGCTTGTTGTCATTGCAGGCAATCTTAATGCTGTGCGTTAGAGGGAAGACATCCTCCTCCCTCATGTGGTACCCTTCCTGCAGGCTCATCCTGACCTGACCCACCAGCATGACAATGCCACCAACCATACTGCTCGTTCTGTGAATGATTTCCTGCAAGACGGGAATGTCAGGAGTTCAAAACCTCTCTGACAATAACAGCTAGTTTTCAGTTTCCCCCTCCGCCTTTAGACCACTCCCAAACAGTCATAGCAAAATTATTGCTTGAGAAATAGTTTATCTAAAAAGCTATTTTTCCAATTTGGATGGAAATCTATTAAACATCAAATACATATTAGAGTTTAAAGATCAATTGGTCAAATCAGGTTTTCCTCAACGAGTCAATTTTGAAGCCTAATTTACTGTTTAGAGAACGCAACACCACGATTAGCTATGCAAAATGGCTACACTGTATAGTTGCGACGCTTTACAAATGTTGGCAAAATTCCACCCTGATTGGGGTGAGTAGCTGCTCCTGCATCACCACCCTTAGCGGAGCTGCCAACAACTGGAAGCATGTGGTTTTCAGGAATACAGCTGATTCAATCTAGCTTCCTTTGCCGCTAAAACACGAATGTGGGAACTCCACTCAGCCTTTTCTACCTTAGGTTTCTGCATCACTGACCTTTGGTTGGTCAGATGCTGCTTGAGTAAGACCTGTTTGGTCGAAATGCGTTGCAGTGATATAATATGGTCATCTGGTCCTACTTGTATACTGTATATTTTTGTAAATAGTTCACAGCATCATACTCGTTGCCTTTGTGTATTTTTTGTATTCCTTTGGTTCCACAGTCAAAAGACGACAACAACCAAAAGACTGTTGACATTTTTGCGGTGCAACTACATAGGACATCCATTTTGCATAGCCAATTGTGCTTAATGTTCTTGGGGTTCTTACTATTAAAAAGCATGATCTGATACACACCCAAAAATGTCTGTGGAGATGCTGACTAAGGAAGAATAAACTGTATAAAAATAAAGAAAATCACCCACTACCCAGCTAGCACATTTGGATCTTTGGAAGTTGTGGGAACGTTTGTTTTTGGTTTCACATTGGTTGTGGGAACAGAAGCCATATGTTTAATTACAGGAATGTTAAATGTTTTTTAATTGTTCTGAGAACAGAAGTGAAAATTACACCTGTTCTTGGAACATTTATTTTTTTAGGTTGCAGGGAGGTTCTGAGAACGTTTTTATCTGGTTCCTTAAAAGTTTTCCTGAGAGGTTTTATTAACGCTCTGAGAATGTGAATTCTAGGTTATTTTGAGGGTTTTGAATAACTTCCATTAACCTTACACTGAGATGTTTCAAGCACAGATAGGACACATGGAAATAATTTGCTTAGGCAGTAATCATGCAAACACATATATTTTTTATTGTGGCACGGCATCAGTGAGATTAGAAGCTATGATATTATGTTCTCTATCCATGGAATTAGTCAAGCTCTAAGAAATATATGGTTCTCAGAATGTTGTGTGCTAGCTGGGATATCACCTCTACTATACATGTAGCAGTATCAGCTGTATCAGTAGGAATGATTACCCGATTTTGTAGGATAGATGCACAAGTAGAAAGGAATGTCCGCAACTCTGATAAGCTCCCATGGGGATTTAATCAGACGCACCAAAAATATGTCACGGTGATCTCAGAGTGAAATGTTGACCGTACATTCTCAGTCATTGCAGAGGGCTGCCATTAAAATATTTACATTGCTTACATTTCCAACCTTAGTTATACATCATTGACCTTTTCTTGGGTAAAAAAATAGCTTAAACAAAATATTGCAAAACTATAGGACAATGTAGGATCTTAATTACACCTGTATTGTCGTAGCAAAATTATCCGGCAGCAACAGGATTTTAACACTTTGTCATTAATGTTTCTTGATCTGTGGTTAGGCTATTAGCTGGTCAAAATGAGGATACATGAAAAGTGCAGCAATGTTAATATAACTGTTTTAGTGTGGGTTGTCATTGAATTTATGTACATCTTGAAGCTCATCTGCATTTCCTGTGGCGCAGGACATTTCTCAGCAACAAAATAGTGATACAATTAAGATCCTACACCTGTAGGACATGTTACACAATCAATATAATGTGTAAACTGGGTCATCAGAAGTTTACAACCCAGCCTCATTAGTAACTCTTTCACTGAGAGAGACAAACAGACCCTTCATTACCTGCGAATCTCCAAACTTGAATGATATGAATGTCTATACAAAGGAAGAAAATAAACTCAAATCAGATGTAACATTTTATGCACAGATGTTGTTGATAATAGTGCACACTGTTCCAAGTGCAAATATATTTTGGGACTTTGGCCCCACCATTGAGAACCAACAACAATTTATTTGGGCATCCATGATGATTCACCGACTGGGACACTGAAGTGGACATTTTGGAATAGCCATTTGTTGGGGGCTGCTGGTACCAGGCTGGCACACCAATGTGTTTTGTACTGAACATTCCAATTGATTGCATCACACACAGCTGCCCACTCAGTTCTTTTGTTTGGAATTTCAGAATAGAAGACTGACATAACTGAAATAACTGACTCCAGTCATTTCAAACAAAGCCTATAATCAAAGGGTTAAGCTCTTTTGTAAACTGGACTCCTGGATGCTGCAGCCATATTTGCAGAAGCAAATTCAGTTGAGACTAAGTCAGTTAATAATCTACCTCATCCAAGGCAACCTATATAGTTTCCCAGTACTGTGTCCTGTGGCGTCTTTTCAAGGGAAGAGGGGACTCAAAGTGGCCGGCTGGCCAGCTCTACCAACAACACGAGACGGTATAAAGACAGAAACAACCAACATCATGAAGCTAACGCTAACATTTATGTTCGTACTTGTGGCTTCTTGGACAATGGTCCTCTGCAGCAAGGGAGAGCCCATGTCCGAAGACCCTCCCCTCCTTCAGGTTCCCGCCGTCGAGGCCCGCTCCCGCTTCGCCGCTCTGGACGACGTGCGTCTCCTGGCCAATGGTCTCCTCCAGCTTGGCCACAGCCTCAGGGACTTCGTCCACAAGACCAAGGGCCAGATCAATGACATCTTCCAGAAACTCAACATATTCGACAACTCCTTCAACCAGCTCTCTGTGCTGGCCAGCGAGATCAAGGAGGAAGAGGAGGAGTTGAAGAAGACTACGGTAGTACTCAAGGCCAACAACGAGGAGATCAAGAGCCTATCGCTGGAGATCAACTCCAAGGTGGAAAGCATACTGCAGGAGCGTAGCCAGCTTCAAAGCAAGGTGGGCGGGCTGGAGGAGAAATTGAGCGGCCTGTCTCAGGGCCTGGTGCCCGCCGAGCAGCTGGCTGAGATCAGCACACTGAAGGTGAGTCACCCCAAACCGACCTTAATCCATGGGGAAATGCTGTTTTGAATTGAGCATGGGGTTAAAGCTGATTAATATTCTCAAAAAACTCACAAAATTTCCATGTAGAATATTGGTAAAGTTTACGGGGAATTTTTACATGATTTTCAGACACTTCAACAAACCTCAAGAAGGTAAATTAACTAAAGTCGCCTTTGGTTCTTTTACACACAGTAGCGATTAGCCTACTCCATTTTTCTTGAAGTGTAACAGCACAATACTACCAGATAGACATATTGTACCCAATGATAAATATGTCTGGAGAAATGATCCTGTCCCATCATGTGTCCCTCAGGATGTGATCCACACCCAGGAGAGAAGCATTGCTGAGCTGCTGAAGGCTGTGAGAGAGCAGAGCGACCAGCTTGTTCAGCAGAGGAGCAAGATCAAGACTCTGGAGGAGAAGGTAGTTGCTGCCATAGTGCAACAAATGATGTAGCTTGAGCCTTACAGTCTTCCAATCATGACAGCAGGCAATTGACTACATTTTTATAGCACAACATTATTCCTTCACATTTTTAGCTCACCTATAACCCTTCCATGCAAGAGACCATTGAGAAACCATCTGACAACTTCCAGTCTGTCACGCCAGACCTCACTGGGTATCTGACCAACACCTCTGTAAATGGCAGCTTCGACATGACAGGTAAAGGTGGCTTAAAAGCGTCATGATTCTTGATTTGTATTCTTGACGTCTTGACGTCTTGATTTGTATTCCCTTTAGCTCATTCTTTGGCAACTGTTACCGTTTTAGGGGCCCTACAAAACACAATGTTTGAGGGATTGATCCATCACCCCTTAGTGCTGCTGATTGACTGTGAGTGTGGTTGTGTGCTACAGATCTCCCATCAGACTGCTGTGAGCTATTTACCAGGGGCGAGAGAGCCAGTGGAATGTACACCATCAAGCCTAACCAATCCGAGCCCTTCATGGCCTACTGTGACATGGATCAAGGTAAGACAGACAACGAGTAGCGCCAATGCTGTGTACTAATGTACATTTATTGATGAAGTATTTCCTGTTTCCTTTCTGCAGATGGAGGGGCTACTATAATCCAGAGAAGGAAGGATGGGTCCGTGAATTTCGATCAGAATTGGGAGAAGTTTGAAAACGGATTTGGAGACTTTCAAGGTGAGTGATCGAGTTGTGAGGTGCAACGTGTATTTTCTCATGACCAGTGCACCAGGCCAGAGTACTCAGTGCTTTTATTGCTGCCATCACCTCATGTGCCTCTGTGTGTGTGTGTGTGTGTGTGTGTGTGTGTGTGTGTGTGTGTGTGTGTGTGTGTGTGTGTGTGTGTGTGTGTGTGTGTGTGTGTGTGTGTGTGTGTGTGTGTGTGTGTGTGTGTGTGTGTGTGTGTGTGTGTGTGTGTGTGTGTGTGTGTGTGTGTGTTACCAGGGGAGTTCTGGCTGGGTCTGAAGAAGGTCCACTCCCTGGCTAGTCAAGGTGACTCTTTCCTGAACATCCAACTGGAGGACTGGAAACAAGGCAAACGCTTCATCGAATACAACTTCTCTCTGGATGGACCAGAGGCCCACTATACTATCCACCTCTCACAGGCATCCGGAAATCTGCCTGATGCAATGAGCAACCATACCGGTATGAAGTTCTCCACTAAGGACCGGGACAATGACAACCTTGAAGACTCACACTGCGCTTACACCTACACAGGTACAGTAGTGGGGACTGGGGAGGACAACATTTTATGGATGCATGGTTTATCGTAAGGCTCAAGTACAGGGTTTGTTCTGAATTAAATTATTTATTGAAAGATTTTCATCTAATTTATGAAGAATATGGTTTTGATGGAACATTAGTTTGAATGGAGTTTGCTGTTTTTCACACCAGCATCAAGTTGAACTAATCCTCTGGGCTTTCGCAGGTGGCTGGTGGTTCAACGCTTGTGGAGACACCAATCTGAACGGGAGATACATCCACGTGAGATCCAAGGGACGTTCAGAGTGTAGGAGGGGAATCCACTGGAAGCCCACCAGAGGGGCCTCCTACTACCTCCGATCCACCCAGATCTCCATTCGCTCCACCCCCACCACTACAGCCACCTCAACCTCCTCAGAAACAGGCAACTTCCGCTGAGAACAAACACAAGACGTATGGACAGAAATAAGACATTGACCAAGCTTTGGCAAATATACATGTGACTGACAGTCCCTGACAACAAGGCCTTAAGGAGATTTAGGAGGCCCGTTTAGTCAGGTCTCTTCTGTCGACTGCACAGTGGGACCACGTTGATTAAATAGACTCTAAGCCACTGTTTATCTTATAGCTAATCTAAAAAGAACTCACTTCTCCTCTTCAGCATTAAAGGCTTTGGGACACAAGGAACCAAATGAATTGTCAAACATTTTTATACTCAGGTTTAGCGTTCTAATTTTTGGGCTAAATTGATTGATAACATACTCCTATTGTTACATGCATTTGTGGAATCCTATAGAGTTCTTGTTTAAGCATTGGAAACTATGAATGAATGGTGGGCGGTATTCATACCTGTGATCTGCGCACAAACCTCGTAAATATGCAAAACATACATAATTCTTTCATATCAAATTTGTGTTAAACGTGCAGATCTTAAGTCTGAATATAACCAGGTATGAAGTGGTGAGGAATTGGATGGACAGCACACAGGCATCCACCTTAATGACAGCAGTTATCACCAGGATCTTAGTCACATTGACTCTCAGCACATCTGTACTGTAAATACTGTCTTTTTGTTACTTGTCACATTTTTACAGTTCTGGAAAATAAATCATATTTATGACACTTCTGGGTGTGGTTCTGAATAATTACCCTCGAAAAACTACAACGGTATTTCGACTATGCCGAAAGACTAGCACAAATCATTGGATTTCTAATTAGCTAATCAGCAGAAACATGGCTATCCAGTTCAAAGATCGGAATGTCTATATGCCTATCTATGTCCACGTCTATCTATAGCCGTTAGTAGCTATACCTGTAAATATACTGTACCCTAAAACCCCTCTCTATTCAAGCCTTTACACAGTGTATTATTACTACTCAATTCAAATGTACTTGAATGGACTTATCAGAGGTTATGGGAGGGGTGGGAGTGTCATGATTGGCAGAATAAGTTTAGCCTGGGTACCAGTCTATTTAGCTAACACTCCTCTCCTTGTACTTCGTGTCTTGTTTCGCAATGACACAAAGTGCCAGGAGTGGCTCGAACAAGTTGGCCCCTTTATGTAAACACAGGGATGGCCTTCGGTGAGGGTAGGACAACATGGTGAGTGTCCGACAGGTACTTCCCCTGTATACACTGTTCAGCCTTGACCTGAAAAAAATAGCCGATATCTCAACAACCTCTGTTGAAATCAGACCTAGAATTTATATTTTCGTACCAAGCTAATGAGAGGACATCGTGGGGCAGCAGAGCCCTATAGCACAAGTAGTTTGTCCCCCCCCAAAATTGTGCACCTGTACTTGTCACAAGACAAGTGGAAAGAAAGACCCCCGTAATGTTGGCGATGCAGCACTAGCAAAACAATATCCGACATTAGCCCGATGAAGCGGCAATGCATTCTACTCTCAGAGAAGAAGTTGACCTTTCACACTGGTCAGCAACTAGTATTACCACCACATCTCAATCCTGTGCATCAGCAAGTCAATTCAAATCAAAACTGACCCCGGAATCAGTGCTCGGGGAATCTCTTACTTGGAGACAACATCCACCTCTCAAATATCATTGTCAGCATAGCTGCAGAGTACAGAGCCTAAACCACATGGCACTCCCACCTACTGCCTGGAAGGACCACACAGGGTCTGCTGCAGCCCTGACAGTGATCCCCCTGTAAATGTGCAAACTAAGGAGCGTCTTCAGTTACCATCTGTCTCTGCACACACATTAGCCTGCCTGGTTTATTTTTGGACCCATAACTACCCCCTACCAGCCTGTGAAATACTGGGAGTGGCTAAGACTTTTCCCTCCCGTTACGCCTGTACACCCTTTTTAACTGTCAGGGGATCACATCTACACAACAGGTTACCCCTCGTTCCTTGTTTTTTGTTGTTTTGTTTTTGTACCACATTGAAACAATGGATGATAGTCCACTGCAAGTTCTGACTCTACCCACAGCCCCTTACCCAGATCAGAGACCAGGTACTAGTGGTCTGAGAAAGAAGGTGTTTGTCTTCCAGTCCAAAAGGAACTACCTTCAGAACTTCGTCCAGAGTATATATTCCTCCATCGATCTGCTAGACCGCCAGGGGTCCACAATGGTAGTTGGGGGAGACGGACGCTACTTCAATCAAACAGCCATCGAGGTCATTGTTCAGATGGCAGCTGCGAACGGGGTCAGTGTTACCTGTCACTGTAACCTGTCACTACGTGGGCGACTGTGTATCAGTGTCACCTTTTCCAAATCTCTGGTGGTTGGTGGTGTTACCTATTTGACACCACGTGGCCTATCCAGGGCATGCAAACATTAGTAACAGATTAAAGGTGTCTGAAAATAGGCCCGGATGAAATTAACAAATTAACAACTGGTTGTTTTATATCTTTGAATCACATACTGTTTTAAGAAAGACTGTCTACATATGCCACGTTTATCACAGTTGTTGAATACTTATTCGAAGTTGGTATGGAAAACAGACTTTCTTAACTATAAGGACTCACTGTCTTGAAATAGATGTGTATTTAAACTAGCTTTGTTGTTGTCCCAGTGCCAGCACTAATGTGGCCCCGAGGTGCTGGGTCATAAATTAGAGAACCTCGGACGCTTTTGCAGATGGGGGTATTTTTAGGGGGATTAAAAGGAAGTTGCACATGATGACACCTGCACCTAATGTGTTTCCACCGCTGTCATTTCTATGGCCGTCCTAAGTATAACCACCAGCAACCATAGCTTATGGACTTCTCATGTTAAAATCCAGAAGTAAATATGGAATCAAATGAAATCTATACCGTCAACGTGGGGCTTTCAGTCATAAAACGTGTTCAACTCCAAGCGATAGTGGCTTGTTTCAAAATAACTGCTCAAATATGTAACCGCGACAGATGCGCTCACCTGAAAGTCAACTTTACAGCACCCCTGCCAAAACATACACAACTGACCTGTGTCATCTTGGCAGGTTGGACGGCTCGTGATTGGTCATCATGGGATCATGTCCACGCCAGCGGTTTCCTGTGTGATCAGAAAGTACAAGGCCATCGGCGGTATCGTCCTCACAGCCAGTCACAACCCTGGGGGACGCGAAGGAGACTTTGGCATCAAGTTCAACACTGCTAATGGAGGTACTGTAACTAGAGAAGAGGGGATAGGAGGACAGGGTTAGCCAAGAGTGTTACAAAATGAGATAGAGACATTTGACACAGTCGATACCATTTCAGTCTATATTAACAATTGAAAAGATTAGAGCAGCACAATTAAGATCAACACAAATGAGTGCCCTTGTGTATAACACAAGACATGAAGTTGCATGTGTATTCAGAGGATACTACAGAATTAAGTCTTGCTTCTGTTTGACCCAACCCAGGCCCAGCCCAGGATGCGGTCACCAACAGAATCTTCCAGATCAGCAGAACCATAGAGGAGTATGCCATCTGCCCAGAGATCCGGGTAGACTTGGCTACCCTGAGCAAACAGACGTTTGATCTGGAGAACAAGTTCAAACCCTTCACAGGTGAGCACAAACACATCACTCATAACCTGACATGAGAATTGTATTTATTTTGATTTAACCTTTATTTAACTAGGCAAGTCAGGCAAAGAACAAATTCTTATTGACAATGACGGCCTACCAAAAGGCAAAAGGCCTCCTGCGGGGATAGGGGCTAGGATTAAAACATTATAATAATAATATTGGACAAAACACAGATCACGACAAGAGAGACAACACAACACTACAAAAAGAGAGACCTAAGACAACAACATAGCAAGGCAGCAACACATGACAAAACAGCATGGTAGGAACACAACATGGCAGCAGCACAACATGATAGCAGCACAAAAGATGGTACAAACAATATTGGGCACAGACAACAGCACAAAGGGAAAGAAGGTAGAGACAACAATACTTCACGCAAAACAGCCACAACTGTCAGTAAGAGTGTCCATGATTGAGTCTTTGAATGAAGAGATTGCGATAAAACTGTCCAGTTTGAGTGTTTGTTACAGCTCGTTCCAGTCACTAGCTGCAGCGAACTGAAAAGAGGAGCAACCCAGGGATGTATGTGCTTTGGGGACCTTTACAGAATGTGACTGGCAGAACTGGCGTTGTATGTGGAGGATGAGGGCTGCAGTATGTATCTCAGATAGGGGGGAGGAAGGCCTAAGAGGGTTTTAGAAATAGGCATCAACCAGGGGGTCTTGCGACGGGTATACAGAGATGACGAGTTTACAGAAGAGTATAGAGTGCAGTGATGTATCTTATAAAGAGCATTGGTGGCAAATCTGATGGCCGAATGGTAAAGTACAGCTAGCCTCTCAAGAGCACGCTTACCTGCCGATCTATAAATTACATCACCGTAATCTAGCATGGGTTGGATGGTCATCTGAATCAGGGTTAGTTTGGCAGCTGGGGTGAAAGAGGACCGAATACGAATCCAAGTCTAGATTTAACTTTAGACTGCAGCTTTGATATGTGCTGAGAGAAGGAGAGTGTACCGTCTAGCCATACTCCCAAGAACTTGTATGAGGTGACTACATCAAGCTCTAAACCCTCAGAGGTAGTAATCACACCTGTGGGGAGAGGGGCATTCTTCTTGCCAAACAACATGACCTTTGTTTTGGAGGTGTTCAGAACAAGGTTAAGGGTAGAGAAAGCTTGTTGGACACTAAGAAAGCTTTGTTGTAGAGCATTTAACACAACATCCAGGGAAGTACCAGCTGAGTATAAGACTGTATCATCTGCATATAAATGGATGAGAGAGCTTCCTACTGCCTGAGCTATGTTGTTGATGTGAATTGGGAAGAGCGTTGGGCCTAGGATCAAGCCTTGGGGTAGGCCCTTGGTGACAGGCAGTGGCTGAGACAGTAGATGTTCCGACTTATACACTGCAGTCTTTGAGAGAGGAGGATAGCAAACCAGGCCAAAGACCCCTCAGAGACATCAATACTCCTTAGCCGGCCCACAAGAATGAAACGTGCTTTGGCCAATGAAGAGCTTTGGCCAAGTCAATAAAAATAACAGCACAACATTGCTTATAATTAAGGGAAATGGTGACATCATTGAGGACCTTTAAGGTTGCAGTGACACATCCATAACTTGAGTGGAAACAAGATTACATAACAGACAGAATACTAGAGACATCAAGAAAGCCAGTCAGTTGATTATTTACAAGTTTTTCCAACACTTTTGATAAACAGGGCAAAATAGAAATAGGCCTATAAAAGTTAGGATCAGCTTGATCTACCCCTTTAAATAAAGGACAAACCATAACTACCTTCCAAGCAATGGGAACCTCCCCAGAGAGGTTAAAAAGGTCAGACATAGGCTTGGCGATGATAGGGGTAGCAACCTTAAAGAAGAAAGGGTCTAAACCATCTGACCCAGATGTTTTTTTGGGGCCAAGTTTTTTTAAATATTTTTTGAACCTTTATTTAACTAGGCAAGTCAGTTAAGAACAAATTCTTATTTTCAATGACGGCCTAGGAACAGTGGGTTAACTGCCTGTTCAGGGGCAGAACGACAGATTTGTACCTTGTCAGCTCGGGGATTTGAACTTGCAACCTTTTGGTTACTAGTCCAACGCTCTAACCACTAGGCTACCTTGCCGCCCGGGGCGAAGTTTAAGGAGCTCAAGAGAACTGGAGAAATAAACTGGATGTTTGGTTCCTTGTTGGCTGTTTTAGAGTAGGCAATAAGAGAAAACTCACATATTAGAATTAAATAAAACTTGCACTATAAAAACAAATGAAAACCACGACAGTCCAAGTTTGCAGTGGAAGATCAATGTGACTTTTTAACAACACAGTTTCTGGGTTGACTTAATCTGTCTGCTGAACATTGCTTCTATTTTTATTCTTTGAATTGTTTCCCTACTTTGCTTACTGAGATGTACAACTGAAGGGATTCTTTGTCTTGCCACAGTGGAGATAGTGGACTCGGTAGAGTCTTATGCCAACATGCTAAGGAACATCTTCGACTTTGCTGCACTGAAGGAGCTGCTGTCTGGGGAGAACCACATCAAGATCCAGCTAGATGCCATGCATGGAGGTTAGTAATCTAGCGTGCCAGACTTCACAGCTACGACGTTGACGTGTAGTTGGAGTATATGCAAAATTCAGAGACACACTCGACTGGCTCTGCAAGATTAGGAGGTAAGAAGAAGACTGCTCTGTTCAGATGTACTGTACAGCAAAACCTATACTATAGTTATGCTGTTTTCACAAGCGCATATGTTGATATATAGCTTAGGTTTCATATAATCTCACATGGTGCCACAGTAAAGATGAGCAGAGCACGATTTGTGAGAGCAGAAGCCCAGTCGAGAATTCAGCTGTCGTATCTCACTATCTGTTACATGATCCAGTCTTTTAGGAGAGAGGGGTTACAGCTCCCCTGTGATAACACTGAAACCAAAGGCGGGACCCCCCTTTGCACAGGAAAGCCGGTGTCCTTAGACTGCCAAATCGCAGAAGATCTTGACATGAATGGAATTTTAACAAGGTTCCACGTTCATGCCTACTCCCTCTCTCCAATAAGAAGTGAATGTCTATGTGGCTTGGAGCAATCAGCCGGTCAACCCAAGGATGTGTGCATGTTGAACTGACTTCAAAGCTTCTGAAATTGAGAGACCAAAGTTATGATGATGATGAGTAATTGGATACTCTGGTATCTAAAATGTGGGCTAACAGTGTACTTGCCAAATGTTTTATCAGGACTGGGAAGAGGGTCAATATCATTAAATAATCCATTAAGAGAAAGGATACTCTTTCAATACAATTTCCTTCCAATTCTCAAAAATCTCTATCACTATGGTTCCCCAAATGTCCCCATCACAGTGTCAAACGATCACTATTTAACTCTCAAATTCTTTGCCATGTCTTCGCCATAACCGCCAAAACCCACTTACAGAATTCCACACCTTGATCCTGTTTCTCTACTCTGTCAAAGACTGCGATTCTCCTACTTCTAGTCTCTTTCAACAGTCACACTATAAATCAGGCACTAGAGACTTGTCCAATTCAAATTCTCTATTTCTCTAATCCTGTCTCTTGGACCCCATGCCACTTGTCCCATTAAACTGTTTATTATTAAACGTGACTCTATCCCTCTTTCTGTCCCTCCCTCCCTCTTTCTCTCTCTCTCTCTCTCTCTCTCTCTCCTCTCTCTCTCTCTCTCTCTCTCTCTCTCTCTCTCTCTCTCTCTCTCTCTCTCTCTCTCTCTCTCTCTCTCTCTCTCTCTCTCTCTCTCTCTGTACCTCTGTCTACTTCTCAGTGATGGGTCCCTATGTGAAGAGGATACTGTGTGAGGAGCTAGGCTCCCCTGCGAACTCTGCCATTAACTGTGTCCCCCTGCAAGACTTTGGGGGCCAGCACCCTGATCCCAACCTCACCTATGCAGCCGACCTGGTTGAGACCATGAGGGGTGGCCAGTACGATTTCGGAGCTGCCTTTGATGGTGACGGTGTGCGTGCTAAATCAAACAATAATTTGACTGTCTTTATAATAATGATCACCATTTTAAGTAATCATCTTTAATTTGTGAATTTCTCCGTTGTATAGAAAAAAAAAAAACTAGAACCCCCCAAGAAATATTAAAGTGCTTTAACAGCCAATGCTGACACAACAACTGAAAATCTACTGAGAAACGTTTTCTTGTTTTTCATCCAAGACAATTAAATATTATACAATGTTAAAATATTACCCATCAAGCATCCCAGACAGACTGAAGACTTCTATCACAACTTTAGAGTTAGATGCTTTGAATTGTATTTAGATAAATCACCATGCTGCTAAACACTCTCTTTTTTTATTTTTTACTTAACCTTTATTAAGTAGGCAAGCCAGTTAAGAACACATTCTTATTTACAATGACGACCTCTCTCTTGTCGCCTGACCTCTAACCTCTGTCTGGTTTTCCAGGACCGTAGCATGATTCTGGGTAAGCATGGCTTTTTCGTCAACCCCTCGGACTCGGTGGCTGTCATCGCAGCCAATGTCTTCAGCATCCCCTACTTTCAGCACACAGGGGTGAGAGGCTATGCCCGCAGCATGCCCACCAGCGCTGCCCTGGACAAGTAAGGCCTCGGCCTGGCATTATCCAATGAGAAAATGAGCCATTGACCATTACTGCATTTCATCCTTTCTCAATGAACAAATGATAACGAACTTGAATGTTGAATGTACAGAATGATCATAAACCATAATCATGTATGATAACCAAAACAACAAAATCCCCCCATTTCTCTGTATTTCGTAGTGTGGCCAGGGCAACAAAGATTGAACTTTATGAGACCCCCACAGGGTGGAAGTTCTTTGGCAACCTGATGGACGCAGGCAAGCTGTCACTGTGCGGAGAAGAGAGTTTCGGCACAGGTATCTCATCAGTGAGTCAAAATGTCAGGAACTATGTTGTAGTTACAAGAAACGTGGCAAACGCTGCAAGAACCTCAAGCAATCTACACTGTTTCTATCATGTCAGGCGCTGACCATATCCGTGAGAAGGATGGACTTTGGGCCGTGCTGGCATGGCTGTCAATCCTGGCAACGAGGAAGCAGAGTGTGGAGGATATCATAAAGGACCACTGGCAGACGTTTGGCAGGAACTTCTTTACCAAGTGAGCAATGGACAGTGTGAATCACGGTACTGACCTCTGGTGGTCAAAGCATATCATTGCAGACATTTTTTTTTTCTGAATCTTCACAGACTTTCTCAGGGAGATGTAGTGAGGCTTGGCTACTGCTCAAGTCTGAGTGAAACCGAGAGTTGTATAACACGCTGGAAAAATCAAATCGAGCTGGGGAAAAAAAATACATGATGATATGAAAGCAAGTGTCAAAAAGTGTCAGTGTGATTCTCTTAGACAGTGACAGATGGGTTGGCCTCAGAAAGAGGAAACACGTGAGCAACGTAGCCAAAGCTTCTCTCATTTCATCTTCTGCTGTGCTGCCTTGGGCAGGTATGACTATGAGGAAGTCGACCTGGATGCAGCCATTCAGATGATGGAGGATCTGGAGCTGAGGATACTGGGGAAGGCCTTTATGGGCCAGCGGTTCGCTGTGGGGGAGAAGCTCTACCAGGTGGAGAAGGCAGACAACTTTGAATACACGGATCCCGTAGACGGGCGCATCTGCAGAAACCAAGTGAGGAATGGAGGAACGGCTATTTCAGGCGTGGACGCAGAATTGGACCTACATGTCACACTGGACTAATTCATCTTCATCTCCTCTCTCTTGCAGGGCCTGAGGATAATATTCACAGATGGCTCCCGGATCATCTACAGGCTCAGTGGAACAGGGAGTATGGGGGCAACAGTTCGGGTCTACATCGACAGCTATGAGAAAGACCCTGACAAGATCTTCCGAGACCCACAGGTAAGTCTAAGACCAGGCAAACGATGATTCAGAGATTAGATCTCACTTACCAAACTGTGGTGTTTCTAATAATATCATCATGGCCATGTAGCTAAGTGTATTAACTATGTGTGTGTGTGTGTGTGTGTGCCAGGTGATGCTGGAACCCCTGGTTACCGTAGCCCTGAAGGTTTCACAGCTTCATGAGAGGACAGGCCGCAGTGGCCCATCAGTCATCACATGATCATCCATTACCACCCCTGCCCTTCCTAATAAAAGCCTCAAACTACACTGTCTTTTCCCCATCCTACCTTCCCTGAGATGGTCATTTTACCCTTCATCCAAAGCATCTTTGAGCGATTTTGTACTTTCAGATCAACCCCAACTATCACCACTCAGCTTCTTATTAATTGAGAAAGAGTGAACTGTACCAAAAATAAAACATTCTCAACTTTGTATTTAGTTGTTGGTGTCATTAGTGAAATCCCCATCGATCAGGGCTAGCCAACCTTGTTCCTGGAGAGCTGCTGTCCTGTAGATATTCACTCCAAAAACCTACAGGAGGGTATCTGTCTAGGAACAGAGAGTTGAAGAGCCCTGCCATAGATGGTATAGGTCTACATACAGTAGCATGGGAAATTCCCCAATAAATCGGTAATGAGAAGGCCTTGGTCTTTATATCAAAACTATTTCAATACAGAAATATTGATATACCTGTTCTGTCTTCAAAGTGGGATTTAAGATTAAGCGCTTTCTGTAATACTATCTAGAACTACCGTACTATAAATGGGTCGTTTTAGGTACACTACATCAAGTGAAGTTGAGAAGTATGTAGCCTAGGCTAAGGACTATTTGTCGGCTGTCTGGCTCCATCCAAAGCAGTTCTTCCCGCCAAATTGGCTGACAACAGCTTCGAAACATATCAACTTACTCCATTGTTCTCTTGTAAAGAATGTGTTCCAGTGTGCCTCGCTCCAATGCAATATTGTACCATGGAAAGCATGCATTTGTTGTAGGAAATATTGCCACATACCGTTGACAAGTTGTGTAGCAACGAAAACAGTACCTCAAAACTGCAGACGGCAGATCTAACAGTGAGTTTGTCTAACTTTGTTTACAGCTATGTTTTCTGTACCCATCATATCTTCAGATATTAGGTCATCCTACCTGTGTGTGCTTGTAAAAACGTTTTCACTGGAACAAGTGTGTATTCATATCACCTTCAAATAACCTGTGAGGTGGAGGCAAAGCCAGTGAGTGACAACCTGCGTGAATGGGAGGCTAAAGTGGAGGGACTGAAGGACACCTTGTGGGAAGGTGTGATATGGCATGGAGTGTTCAGAGCATCCCCCCAAAAAATTATATTGTTGATGATGATCAGCTACTGATGATGATGATTATATGGTGTCTACACTTGGTGTCTATATATGGTGTCTACACTTGGTGTCTATATATGGTGTCTACACTTCAGCACCGTTTCCTTCCACACCAATGGTGAGTTGTCAGCAATACTTCATCTATTGCCAAGATAGTGTCATAAAAAGGAAACTGTTTCCCTATCTGTTTTGGCTGAAGTGGACAAGGACGCAGGTAGGACCATGTATCCCCTGCCTGGGCAGCGATTGGAACCCCAGCATCTCAATTAGCAGCATTCTACTCAGCATAATAAACTACTGCACATTTTTTTAATATAATAAAGTCACCAGAGAGCTAGGGTCAAACATTTGCAGGGAAATGTTCATGTCTATGTTCTATTTAATCAATAGAACTGCAGTTAGTTACATTTTGCTTGTGCAATTCCACTATTGTTTGTCTTGCAAATCACTTCTGGTGCCTTGAGTCAGCCTACGCAGATTTGTCTGTCCCTAATAACGCGTAGAAGTGTTTATTAACAGCGGTTAGTATATAAAAAGCAATACTATTTACAATGTTCATAGACCTATAGTATCCACTCTGATGTTGGTCTCCTCTCCTATGTCCCCTCTCTTAACCATGCTGTCCAACCCAGTCCTGGAGGGAGCAGTGAACCCGGAGGCTGCTGACATGCTCTGATCCAGCCCCTCCACCTATCAGTATTTTATAAATGCTTCTTTATTGGTTAGAGAGGAACGGAGCCTGGACTCTGCGACAGAGCCTGGACTCGAACCAGGTTCTATAGCGGCACAGCTAGCACTGTGATGCAGTGCCTTAAACCACTGCACCACTCAGGAGGCCCTGGGGAGCTCTATAAAGCATTACAGTACGGTGCTCCCCTCTCATCAGGAAGAGCAGGAAACCCCTAAAAGTACAATTATTTCATTCTGAACAGAACCATTACTTTTCTCGTTCTGTTCCGCTGTTCCGACCAGAGTTTGAGAGCTAGACCAGAGCTAGCTAGCTAACAACCTTGTGTGAGCAGAGCGCCACCAAAATAAAAACACGTCTTACCTTTTTATTGATAATAAAGCCAATGTGAAACGTGAAAACTATAGTAACCTTAACTAGCTTTGAAAAGGTGAATCTATTCTTCTCTTATCAAAAATCTCTCTCCCTAATTTCTGAATCATGCTTGTAACGTCTGTAGCTACAGTAGACTATGCATCGGAGGGAGGGGAGGGGCAGGTAGCCTATACACACACTGGCAAAGATTTTCAGCCGGCAGACAGGCAGATATTGGAATACGTTAGGGCTTTGCATAGGCACTTCGTTGCGTTTTTTTGCCGTAACGTAAAATAACATTATTAACCCGTTCCCATGCTTGTAAAATAATGGTTCGGTTCCGGAAAAGTATAGATCAATTTCATTCTAGGTTCTGGTTCTGTTCCTATTACAGTTTCTGGTTCTGTTCCCTGAACCTGTCAAGTACTGTCATAGAGCCCAATGCCTAAGTGGAGACTCATGTAGACCACATCCCCCTGCTCCAGCACATAATTATGTTGATGGTCAGTGTGTACAATATTATGCACAACTTTTTGGTCATTTGTGGTACAGGCTTACTCCCAGGCTTACTCGTTGCAAATTGCGGTATCCCCAGGCAGTGAATCTGAAGTAGTAGACTCTTCACACTGGTGCTTCTAAGTGACCTGTAATTTGGTTGTAGGCCGTGCCAATTTTGGTGATGACTCTCTTGTTGGGTTTCAGTAATGAATGGTCCTACAATTCCTGAATCAATCAAACCAACAGAGAAGGCCACCTTTGGTCTGTCTTTTCTCCCTCTTCGGCTCCTCCATCTCCCTCTCATTGGCTGTCACTCTGGCCTTCAGGGCTGCATTCTCTCCCTCCAGCTCCTCCACCTTGTTCTTCTGGAGCTGTAGTTCAGTCTTGGTGATTCTCACCTTCTCTCTAAGTGATGTCAACTCCTTTTTCTGCTCCTTTACATCCTGCTCACTGACTCTCACTCTGGCTTCCATTGGCTGACAGTACAGCTGCTTGGGCTGCGTTCTCTGTCTTCAGCTACTCCACTTCCTTCTTGGCAAATCAAAGCACAAATCGTTGGTCCTTTGCCTGGGCTTCCTTGTCCTTCAGTCTGGCCTCCATGTTCTTTAGCTCAGACTTGGTGACACTCAGCTCCATCTTCTGCTCCACTACCATGTCTCATCTACTTCAGATCTCAGGGGAAGGGGGGGGATCTGGCCGCTCATCTGTTTGTGGGTCGTCTCAGCAGCTTCAGTCTCTTGGCTCTCGATCAAACTCTCTCTGACCCCTCCACATGCTCCAACACCAACAGAGCTACTGCTCATTCTGAAATTAGGCCTCTTCATAAACATTGACGTTTTTGAGGCTCAGTCCCCTTTTCTTTATACACACTCATGATGTAGTGAGCCAATGCATGAGAATTCAACACGTGTTTCTGACGTGAAACACCTGTTGAGCGGACCTCAAATCAGATCTTTTTAATCCATCACTGTAATCCATCACTGTAAAAGGCTACTTGAGATTCCATTTGGGACAGAGTTTATTTGAATACTCACGAGTTGAGAATGCTATAGCAACAATTAGCATCTGGAAACCAAATCGCTGAAGAGATATAAACAACACATTTTTGATTTGGGGGGGGTTATTGTTGTGAAGATTGTGTTGGTTGCTTCACTGTCGATCCCCAAAGAAGACATTTAAATACATTTCAAACCAATTTACCGCTGGTAATGGCGGTGTGCCGCTAGTCTATTCTATTCTAAGATAACTAAGGCTATCATATGCCATATCATACTGAATGGTGTCAATGCTCTGTTGCTGATGATAGTCAGGGAACAGTGTAGGGAACAGACAAGCTGTGCAGTTGGACTCAAAGAACAGGTATGCACATTTTCGTGGAACAGTTTCATTTCAATAATAACTTTTTTGTTTCTCAAAATCATTGTCACTTTGTTAATCAGAAAAATCTCAAGTAAAATGTTACAGATTGAAAAGTTAAAATTCTACTAAGGTGAGAGCACCAGCCTCATTGATACACTGGTGGCTGAAGAAATAGAAAATAGCCTGTAGGCCTACAACTTCCATCGTGAACTAAGTAAAATATATAGGCCTAAAGCAGACAAATAAAAACAGAAAATATCCCAGTGGAAATTCTGGTAATTTCAATCACATTAATCTTTCTACTCCATCTCCCTGCCTCCCTTTGACTTGAGCTATTGCTAGTGAAGTGCAACAATGCATCAAATCATCAACTGGGTCCGGCCGGAAGCTGTCGCTAGCGAACTTGCAACATGGTATCAAATAGCCTATTCCGGGTTTCCGTGGCAGTGAGCTCGGGGCAGACAATTGTTTTTTTATGAAGTTTCCACTATATATATGGGATCATCAGATCATAATATTTTGTTCTTTCACACTAAAGCTTCGTGATTATCGATGCCGGGTGTGTTGGAAAGAAACTATCATTCGCAAACTATCATTCATAATTGATGTAAAAAGAAATAGACTTCGTCTACAATGTGAAGTGAAGAGAAAATTACTGAGAAGCTCGGTTTATTAGTGGTGGACGTGGAGAGTTAAGACAATCAGAAATCAGACATTGCCAAATGAGCACTTTCCTACATTTGTACACAGGAGACCAGGTAAATGACTGAAATTAAAACTTGCATTGACAGAAATTCAAGTAACCAAATTACGGATGAATTAAGATTAAACAATGAATGTGCATGAATTGCCGGTAGAGAGTTGAGTACATTTTGGAGAGCTGAGTGCATGCATTCTGGAGAGATAAATGCCACACACCCCTCCCCTTCTTGTTGCAACATTTTAAATTACACTCAAGAAACATTATCTTCACACATATTTTAGATGCTTTTCACTGACAGCCGCAACTCAATCAACTGGACATATTGCAACATGTGCTGCCCAAATTGTGGGCTTGCCAAATAGGCCTACCATGCTTGTGATTTGAAACAATCCACAGCCATTTTTTAAAAGAAGCTAATGATCCTCTGTGGTTACGTTATGCTCTCTGGTGAAGTATTTTGAATGTTTTTATTTAGACAGGAGGAATTATATAATTTGGGCAAAACACCAATTTACTTTAGGGGAAGCCAGCATCCTAACAGAGCACTGTCCACATGCCAACTTTCATTTCCAATTCTCAACAGGCTGAAACCAGAGCTCTGTATATAATGACGAGATGCTCATGTCTCTGCCCTATCAATGGAAGTTGTGAAAGTATACAAAACCTTTTTTTGATATACTCAGAGGACCATTATTAGCATGTTTTAACCACTCCTATATAAATGGTAGATTATCAGGTCTGATCTCATTGATCTCGTGAAACAGGACCCAAGTGGTGTATATATAAAGATCCAGTTCATTAAAAAAATTGGAGACCTCTTACACTTCAGTGATGTGATGCAAAAATCATAGCGCATAGAATTAAAAAAGTATTGTCAGATATTATTCATCCTAATCAGACAGGTTTTTTACATGGACAATACATTGGAGATAATATAAGACAAGTACTGGAAACAATAGAACACTATGAAATATCGGGGACACCAGGCCTGGTTTTCATAGCTGAATTTGAAAAGGCTTTTGATAAAGTATGACTGGAGTTTATATATAAATGCCTAGAATATTTCAATTTTGGGGAATCTCTTATAAAATGGGTTAAAGTTATGTACAGCAACCCTAGGTGTAAAATAGTAAATAATGGCTACATCTCAGAAAGTTGTAAACTATATCTGGAGAAGTAAAACAAGGTTGTCCACTATCGGCATATCGATGTATTATTGCCATCGAAATGTTAGCTATTAAAATGAGGTCAGACAATAATATTAAGGGATTAGAAATAAACAACCAAGTTGGCTCTTTTACAATGGGGGTCAATGGGAAAGAATGTTTGTTTCCCTCAATTTGTTGGCCGTGGTCGAGGGGAATTCCTTATGACGTGATTATCGATTCAGAGTTTTGGCAGGATGATGCAATAGTAAAAAAGTAATTCCAAACACATAAACCAGGAAAATGTATACAAAACACAGCGGAATATGAAGTGGATAATCCCATGTGGGACGATGAGCCTAAAATTAAGAAAATCGGCCCAAAATTGTAGGAGATATTCTCGCAGATTAGAACCCTTAGCGTATTATAAAATAATATTAAAAGGGCATGCCTTAAAGATGCAGGCCAGGCTTAAATCAGATCAGCGGTAACCCGCATTAGCCAACAAATGCATTGCTTTTCATTGCTTTAGTTTAGGTGCTATCGGAGGTATAACTGCGTTAAGAGGTGTCAAATCCACAAGGGTCCCCTGCGTTACCTATCGCCATTGGACACACCTAGTCTTTTCATGAGTAGAAATCCCATGCAGCAGTTTGAACACTGGAATGTGTGAAATAATCTACTCAATTGGGCTCACAGATTTGACAGTTCTAACACAGTTAACTGATTAGCCTAGTTAAATAAAGGTTAAATCAATTATGGGGTGAAAGCTATTGAAGTTTAAAGGTTACTACAAGCTTTACTCTGTTGATCTATGTGTACACATGTGGGTGGAGTGGGATTTCTGGAGTAGCGGACAACTTTATTAACATGATATCCTCACCGGTTCCACTCCCATTGACTAGGGGGCAATAGCAAAGTTTTAATATTTTAGTCTTTCCATTTTGTGAAGTCAAGGAACTATTGCCTTCCCTTGCTAGTAGTAGCTAGGTGGCAGCATGGCTAGCTGGCTTTAGCCTGGCTAAAACATTTCAAGCTAGCTTGCCTTTTTACCTTCCCACATCTCCATGTGAAATAATCAGATTTATAATTGAAAAAATATGCCCTGGCAAATATTTATATACGTGCCGGTGTAACCTAAAACATTATCCCAGTTTGATATGCTGCTTGTGTATTCATTCCCATATCAGCTAAAAATAGAACATCATGTTTTGGTAATAGAGAAAAATACACATGGCTAGCTAGTTGACTACAGCAGGTTCTACCATTTCGCAATAGCCTGAATCAATAGTTACTACTTCTAAACTAAAATGCCTTTTGGGGTGGATTCTTGTCGTGTGGTTTACTGTTTGAACAGTCACTGAGAATATATTTCAATGCAAAATGGGCTACTTTGATGATGAATAGCCTCTGTAGCCTACAGATTAGATCAAGGAACCAAGCGACAAACACTACCCCCACAGCTGCGGAAGGAATGATACAGTGTCTCTCAATGTTCAGGTAGTAAATAGCATGTTGACTGCCGGAGCGTATTATAAGGAGCAGCCCCTTTTTTGCAACACTCCGAATCTTGTGCCTGTGTAGAGCTTGTAGTAAGATTTACACCCAATAATGTATATATATATACACACTAGAAGACTGACAGGGGGCACTCCCCCACCATTGCAAAAAATAGCTTGGAAGCTATAGAATAAATTTGTTGCCACGTTTATTCTATTACAGACAAGTTGATACATACTTTTTAAGTATATTATCTGAGCTCAAAATACAAATGTTGATGTCCCTGATACAACAAGAAAGGTACTTAAATACATGCAATTACTTGAAATACTATAGAATTCCTATGGAGGACTGCTTCTTCTGGGGAGTGCCAATATACCCAACCGGTGGCTTCAAAGCCTCTAATTGGCCAATGCATAGCATCAGCAATCCAGGGTTTATATACATCATTGGTTACACTTCTGACACCGGCTAAAAAAAAGTTGTCTGTTTGTCAGCTAATGCAAATTACCGCCTCAATGTCTTTCATCCTTACAAAATGAACTAACTCAGTTATCCAAAAGTGTCCTATTTAACTTACAATGTGTATCAATAGCTTGTAAAAAGAAAGAAACAAATACTGTACTAAAGAACATTGTGAATGACAGCAGCATGCATTTGAAGGTCAGAATACGTTTGAGTTACTGTATATGTACAGTATGTGGAAAAGTATATAAATCAAGCCCACATCTGGGCAATTTGTTTCTGTATTGTAAAGAAATGTAGCTTTTGTCCTTCTGTGCTTTCTGTGTGTCTTTCTGTCTGTCAGTGATGGTTAACGTCTTTCTGTGTGTTGGTCTGTCTGTGCATGTGTATGTTGATCGGTTTTCTGTGCTAGATTACGTCTATTTGTATGTCTGTATTAGTCAATGTCAGTCTGTCTGTCAGTCCATCTGTGCTAACACGCGTCTGTCTTTTCTGTTAACTGACATTAGACTGTCTGTCAGCCTGTCTGCCTTTTCATCCATCCATCCGTCTATTTGGACAGATGCGTTTGTTAAATGGCATACACACTGTGTGTTCAAAACATTAAAAACAGCTGCTCTTTCCACGACAGACTGACCAGGTGAATCCAGGTGAAAGCTATGATCCCTTCCTGTTGTCACTTGTTAAATCCCCTTCAAACAGTGTAGATGAAGGGAAGGAGAAAGGTTAAATAATGATTTTTAAGCCTTGAGACATGGATTGGGTATTTGTGCATGGATTGGGTATTTGTGCCATTCGGAGGATGATGTACAAGAAATGTAAGTGCCTTTGAACGGTGTATGGTAGTAGGTGCCAGGCCCACCGGTTTGTGTCAAGAACTGCAATGCTGGGTTTTTCAAGCAGAACCTGTTTTCCGGGTGTATCAAGAATGATCCACCACCCAAAGGACATCCACACAACTTGACACAACTTTGGGAAGCATTGGAGTCAACATAGGCCAGCATCCCTGTGGAACACTTTCGACACCTTGCAGGGTCCATGCCCCGACGAATTGATGCTGTTCTGAGGGCAAAAAGGGGTGGGGGGAGAAACTCAATAGTAGGAAGGTGTTCCTAATGTTTTGGTATACTCAGTGTATATTATATTATTGTATATTTCCATCTATGTGTGAGCTCTAGCAGTTCAGACAGCCAGTCCATCTCCTCTGAGTCTCTCGTCCAGCAGCGTCTCCAGCTCTGTGATCAGGCCTTTGAACTGGATCCTGTTCGCCGGGTCAAACTCCCAACACCTCCTCATCAGAGAGTACACCTGTGCACACACACACCCACACACACACACAAAAGAAAGGGAGAGAGATATGTATGAGTATGTCGCACGTAACTCAGTAGAGGCATTTGAAAAAAAAATCTCTCCATCAAAATGCCTTTTTGTGTTACAGAAATGCCTTCGGGAACATGTGAACTTTCATGTGCCTTAATAACGAACTTGTATGCCATCTGTAAATAAGAATATAATTGTTAAATTACAAGCCTAGTTGGTTTAGCCACGGAAAAGTACAGGAACCTTCACGCTAGCCATGATTGGCTGAGATAATGGATGGGCTGGACATGCCGAGAGATGGGTTCAGATTGGTCTGCCATGTGGCATGCTTCTGTCTATAACATGAGCTGCTCAGTAAGTAGATACTCCTTGCTACTGAAGCTTTTTTGAAAGATATGTTAGCCATGTAAAACTGCAAAAGCGTTGCTACTGCTCTCAACAACATTGCTGCCCTGAATTTAGCAGGCACTATCGACAATGAGTCGGGAAAAGTTGTGATGGACTACTATCTACACACAGCTAACAATGAACCTAGTTGGTTAGCTTTAGCTACTTACAGATTCATACTACTGCATTTTATGCGTGGTGGCTAGCTATGGCAATCTGTTTGTATTGCTAGTATTGTATGTATTGTACAAATTTCCAGCTTATTTCTCTCAAATGTTTTGCACAAATTTGTTTACATCCTTGTTAGTGAGCATTTCTCCTTTGCCAAGATAATCCATCCACCTGACAGGTGTGGCATATCAAGAAGCTGATTAAGCAGCATGATCATTACACCAGTGGCGTAGCCAGACTTTTTTTTTGTTTTTTGGATAGGCCTAGAAAAGTTTGGATAAGCATTTTTTCTACATTTATTTTGTGCACCATATATTATTTCTTAATACAATCATTTTATACTGGTGCATAGTTATTGGCGCAACTTCGTTACATATACAAATAGTTACCTATCCCAGCATATTAAAATAAGATGGTAACATTAGACCAGTTACCAACAACATAAAAACTCAATCTTCAGGCGCACTTTAATATCGATGGGAAAACAAGCCTATATTTGATGTTACAATTTATACCACGGCGGGCAGTAGTACTATAAAAAGGTTCCTTACCTTTAGTAGATGCATCATAAGGCCTGACCTACATCACAAGGCGCAGACGGCGAGGCTTTGAGTTGAATATGGTGATGATTTCATCATAATCCAATGTATCTGTCAGTTCACACTCAAAAGACAGCAAACTGAAGTGGTTCAGCCGGGCGCTTGTCATTGATGTGCGAAGACGATTGTTTTATCCTAGTTGTTGTTGAGAAAAGTCTCTCCACACTGCATGATGTCATTGGAAGTGTGACAATGATCTTTAACAGTTTATATTATGTAAAATATCATCAGGGCAGCTGTCAAGTACACTCATTATGGATGAAAAGTCACTCTTTCCCATGTTAATTTTGCAACTCAACTGCTGAATAAAAACAGTGAATTCAGCATCCTCAATTGATATTGCATAATGATCGCATGAGGTCTTCAGCTGCTCTTTAAAGGCCGCAGGTTTGGGATTCTTTGGAAAAGGAGGCTTCCGCTTGCATGATCCCATATGGGTCTTCTTGAAATCTTGAGTTGAACTCAGTTGTCTGTCTAGAATATTGTTCCAAAGTTGCCTCGGCTCACTGTCACTCTTGATGCTGGATGTTTTCCTTAATGAAGATGTGACTACACTGTCTGCCAATTTTACAGGCAGTTTTCGCTGCCGTGATGCGCTCACATCCCAATGACTAATATCATGCTTAATCATCATCTCTTCAGTTAGCTTGAGAACTTTATCAAAGTCTCCCCTGAGTTATCTCTGAACATAGAAAAGCTGCTTTTGAGGATTTCAATTAAACCAATACAGTCCGTCACAGATAATGTAGAGCTTTGTAATCCCTAGCAAAATCACTAGCAAAATCACTAGCAAAATCACTAGTGTCGAATAATTTACTAAACGTGACTAACAGGAATAAAAACTAATTTGGTTTGTCAACAAGCCTCTGAAAAATCTGCAAGAACCTCTAAAATGACATCTAGCAGTAACAGCACTTTACTCACAGACCCTGATTTTGAACTCCACCATACATCCGTGGGTCTTTCTAGCTCGATACACGGTCTATCGGGATGCAACTCTTTCTATACTTCTATGAATCGATCATGTCTGTGGGATCCACTCATAAATGTGTGTAGCTGATTTACTGTGTCAAAAAAAGTATGGACATGTCCCGACACTTTTGCTGCGGTGCACAGAATCAAATTCAAACGGTGGGAGTTGCAATGCACATACACCGCTTGCTTAAATGTTTGATTTAGTAGGACATGTATCCCTCCTCTGTTCCCTGACATGACTGAAGCGCCATTGAAACAAAAACACACACAGAGTGGGATCCAACACCAGGGGTTGCAGCACTTCAAGTATTTTCAGAGAAATTCTTTGTGCAGACAAATCCACGCAAACTGGTCATACCACCTTGAAGAGAAGCATCGTGATTTGCCATTTATCATACTTGAAGGGAACTTTGGTTGACAGGCTGGTTCTTCAACGGCAGACAAATCTGTCGGTGGACCTACTGCAGGTTCACCACCGCCTGCAGCATCAAGAACGATAGGAGACAGTGGGGTAGGCAAGCATGCCTTGCTCAACATGGCATTGGCGGTTGTGATGGAGATTGCGGTTGTTTCTATCCTGGCGCCACCTTTTAATGTCTCATTCTGGAAGCTATCGGTAGATTGATCCAAATTATTTTCTGGCACACACTCTGTCACAATCGTCTAATGAATTAACAGACCAAGGCGCAGCGTACGTAGAGTTCCACATGTTTAATCAGATGAACCTCACAAAAACAATAAACAGCAATTGAAAATTGTGAAGTCATGGAGTGCTCACCGGCAACTACACACAAACAAGATCCCACAAAACACAGTGGGGAAATGGCTGCCTAAATATGATCCCCAATCAGAGACAACGATAAACAGCTGCCTCTGATTGGGAACCATACCAAGCCAAAATATAAAGAAACAACCTAGATAGCAACACGCCCCTAGTCACACCCCGACCTAACCAAAATAGAGAATAAAAAGGCTCTCTATGGTCAGGGCGTGACAGTACCCCCCCCCCAAAGGTGCGGACTCCGGCCCCAAAACCTGAAACCAACTGGGGGGGGGGGTGTGTGTGTGACTAGTGTCTGTGGCGGCTCCGGTCCGGATCTTTGCCCCCACCCAGACCACGGGTTCGGCCATGGAGCCAGGTAGAATTCTGTGCCCGGACTGGGCATCGGCACAGAGGAGGGCCCCCGCGCCATGGAGCTCGGTTGGACGCCGTTCCTGGACTGGGCATCAGTGCAGAGGAGGGCTCCGGCCTTGGAGCGGGACTGGACGCCGTGCCTGGACATCGGCGCAGAGGAAGGCTCCTGCCATGGAGTGGGACTGGACGCCGTGCTCGGACTGGACATTGTCGCAGAAGAAGACTCCTGCCATGGGGCGGGACTGGACGCATTGCCTGGACTGGGCACGGGCGCATTGGAGGGCTCCGGACTGTGGACCGTCGCCAGAGGCTCCGGACTGGGGACCGTCGCCGGAGGCTCCGGACTGGGGACCGTCGCCGGAGGCTCTGGACTGTGAACAGTCACCGGACTGGGGAGGCGCACTGGAGGCATGATGCGCGGGGCCGGCCCAGGTTGCACCGGACTGGTGACACGCACTTCAGGGCGAGTGCGAGGTGCAGGCACAGAACGTACCAGACTGTAGAGGCGTACTGGAGGTCTGGTGCGTAGAGCCGGAACAAATTGGCCCGGACAGATGACATACTCCTCACGGCGAGTGCGGGGAGCAAGCACAGAACGTATTGGGCTGTGGAGGCGCACTGGAGACCTGGTGCGTAGAACCGGCACAAAGTACCGGAACAATAACACACTTCGCACGGCGAGTGCAGGGAGCTGGCGCAGGACGTACCTGGCTGTGGAGGCGCACTGGAGACCTGGTGCGTAGGGCTGGCAAATATTGTACCGGAATGGAGACACACACCTCAGGGCGAGTGCGTGGAGGAGACCCAGGACGAACCGGACTGGGGAGGCACACTTGAGGCCAGATGCGTGAAACTGGTGCAGATGACACCGGACTGGTGTCACGCTCCTCAGCACGCCAGCTCTGCAGCACTCTCATCGCCACCACCTCTCTCCGGAATCTTTCGTCGAGTTCCTCCTTTGACTCCCTGACGGTCTCTGGCTCATTCCTCGACTCCGCCGACCACCTCGTGTGCCCCTTCCAAAAAAGATGTGGGCTGTTCTTTGGGCTTTCCTTGTGGCCGCGAACCCTGTTGTCATTGCTGTCCTCCCTTCTCTCCTTGTGTCTGCTTCCACGGCAGGCTTTTGTGTCCTGCCAAGATTTCCTCCCAAGTCCAGGATATTTTCTCCTCCCAAGCCCAGGATGCCATCTCCTCCTGGGCACGCTGCTTGGTCCTGGTGTGGTGGGATCTTCTGTCACGATCGTCTAATGAATTAACGGACTAAATGCTTTTACACCTGCATTGTTTGCTGTTTGGGGTTTTAGGCTGGGTTTCTGTACAGCACTTTGAGATATCAGCTGATGTACGAAGGGCTATATAAATAAATTTGATTTGATTTGACTAAGGCGCAGCGTACGTAGAGTTCCACATATTTAATCAGATGAAACTCACAAAAACAATAAACAGCAAACGAAAAAGTGAAGTCATGGAGTGCTCACAGGCAACTACACACAAACAAGATCCCATAAAACACAGTGGGGAAATGGCTGCCTAAATATGATCCCCAATCAAAGACGACGATAAACAGCTGCCTCTGATTGGGAACCATACCAGGCCAACATTGAAAGAAACAACCTAGATAGGAACACCCCCCACTAGTCACACCCCAACCTAACCAAAATAGAGAATAAAAAGGCTCTCTATGGTCAGGGCGTGACACAATCCTTTTCCTCCAGATGTCTTTTTTTGAAAAACATTTGGTTTGCCATAAAACTACTAGAACTACTAAATGACCTGAGCTGGTGAGTCAATTCGAGTAAGCTAACGTGGCAGAGTTTGCTAGCTCTACAAGGTTTAGCCACGTGACATTGCCAGGTTGTTCAGGTAAACCACCGTATACATTTTTTTATTTTTTATGTAACTAATGGTCAGAAGCCAACTTGATTGTCGCGGACTATTTTTGTTACATTATATTACAATTACCCATAAAAATCTCTTTTAACAATGTAATAAAATAAATACAAATAAAAATGCATATTGAATAATTTATGGAACTTGAGATCAAACTGGGTAGGCCACAGCCACGGTGCGATACATAGCAGCGCCTCGTATCGGCCGGGCTAGAGTGGGCATCGAGCCAGGGGCCATAAAGCCGGCTAAGCGCATCTGGTCTCCAGTGCGTCTCCTCGGGCCGTGGTACATGGCACCAGCCTTACGCATGGTGTCCCCGGTTCACCAGCACAGCCCAGTGCGGGCTATTCCACCTCGCCGCACTGGCCTGGCTAC
This sequence comes from Oncorhynchus keta, assembly GCF_023373465.1. Taxonomy (NCBI): domain Eukaryota; kingdom Metazoa; phylum Chordata; class Actinopteri; order Salmoniformes; family Salmonidae; genus Oncorhynchus; species Oncorhynchus keta. Next base: position 40,252,894 of record NC_068443.1, read on the forward strand.
GGGGAGCATTCAACCAGGTAAGGTTGGGCAGGCTCGGTGCTCGAGAGCTCCAGTGCTCGTTCACGGTCCGGTCTATCCGGTGCCACCTCCAAGCACCAGCCCCCCTGGTGGCAGCCCCCCGCACTAGGCTGTCTCTCTGTCTCCTTCCTACAGGTGCTCCCGCCTGTCCTGAGCCGCCAGAGTCGCCCGCCTGTCCTGAGCCGCCAGAGTCGCCCGCCTGTCCTGAGCCGCCAGAGTCGCCCGCCTGTCCTGAGCCGCCAGAGTCGCCCGCCTGTCCTGAGCCGCCAGAGTCGCCCGCCTGTCCTGAGCCGCCAGAGTCGCCCGCCTGTCCTGAGCCGCCCGCCTGTCCTGAGCCGCCCGCCTGTCCTGAGCCGCCCGCCTGTCCTGAGCCGCCCGCCTGTCCTCGCCCGCCTGAGCCGCCCGCCTGTCCTGAGCCGCCCGCCTGTCCTGAGCCGCCCGCCTGTCCTGAGCCGCCCGCCTGTCCTGAGCCGCCCTCAAAGCGAGTATAGAAGGCAATTTAGCTCATTTGGTAGGCTTGCGTCACTGGTCAGCTCATGGCTGGGTTTCCCTTTGTAATCGTTAATAGTTTGCAAGTCCTGCCACATCCGATGAGCATCAGAGCCGGTGTAGTAGGACGCAATCTTAGTCCTTTATTGAGGCTTTGCCTGTTTGATGGTTGGTCGGAGGGCATAGCAGGATTACTTCTAAGCGTCCAGATTAGTGTCCCGCTCCTTGAAAGCGGCAGCTCTTGTCTTTAGCTCAGTGCGGATGTTGTCTGTAATCCATGGCTTCTGATTGGGATGTGTATGTATGGTCACTGTGGGGACGACACGTACATATCCCAACCAGAAGCCATTCATTTAGTCTTTCCCTTTAAATCGCCATAGAAACGACCCCTCTCAATGCAGATTGATCGTGGTCATAGGCAATGAAAGTGAAGGATCTGGAGGTAAAATGATGACAGTATCACGTTGATTTTGATTGGTCCAACCAGTAGAAGCACCTCTAAATAGTAAAGTTTCTATTTAAATCAACAGTCAAGTATAAGTATATTAAGGTTATAATATTGTAGAGAACAATCTAATGATTCATTCTAGATAATGTGTAATGACAGGGCAAATAAAACTAAGTTTTGACATTCATTTCATAGCACCCTCTTGAATTGCCCCATTTTTCTCTGCATTCTACAGCAGTGAGTGAATGCTGTAAACATTGACTTTGATAGCCCAGCACCTGCTCGGAACCATCGGATGTGCAGGATGTTCTATTCCCACTCATTCCTATTGAGGATAGTTTAAGTATAGAATAACACTACTGAATGTGTATTTAGAAAGGGTACTATTATCCTTAGTTTGGAGCGAAGTTGCCCTTAGACGCTGATCTTAGGTCTATTTAGCATTTTCCCCACTAATGGTTAAGCTTAGGATTGGGGGATCGGAAGCTGATCCTAAACCTGTACTGCGGGAAAACCTCATCCAGGAGCTTTAGCTTTCAGATGAAAGAGAAGGAAAGACTACAGCCTTGGTGAACAGATGAAACCACTTCCCGGAGTTCTCTTACCGTGTCTGGGCAGCGAGGTGGACATGGCAGCCTCTTGCCGTCTATCAGAAATTCCACCAATCGGGTGAGAGTCATCTTACCCTCGCTTGGACAAAGCAACTTCGAAAATACCTGTGAACAACCATGTCACATGATCAAAACCAAAACAGATGGCCGTACCTACACCCAAGTCTTTTCTCTCAAAGTTTACACTCATGCACTTCTTCCCATGCATTTAAAATGATTGGATTGGTGCAAGCTTGGGGAAGGAGTTTCCTCCATATTTCTTACTCTAGTCATTTTCTTTAAAATCCATGAAGTGCACATTTAGGGAGAAAGGTCAGAGTATTGAATTGCAGAATAATTTGATCCCATAACAGACTAGGGCTAGCTTGATGAACGAAGACATCAGATACAGTAAATGTTAAAATGTCTGACTCCTAGTGTTTTGTCAAATCAATAAAGTTTAACAAATTTGTATGAAACTATTTTCATTCTGAAGTGAGGTAGACACAGAGAGAAAGTTCTTTACCGGCTCAGGACTGCTGCTTGACTCGCAGTAGGTCATCAGCTCATAGAGGGTCACTCCGAAAGACCACACGTCAGACGCAGGGTAGAACTTAGAGCCCACCAGGCACTCAGGAGCATACCTACAAGGCAACACATACTGTAGCAAAATGTTTTTTTTTTAAACCTGGAGATAAGCATTTCTTATTGTTCAAGTTGAGGTAGTCCCTCCCTTTTTTCAGTTTGATTTCTTCCGTTTGGTATCTACTTATCAATACAATGAGCCCCAACCTGTCAAGATCATTAGAGGTTTTAATCTGATCCATCACAAATAGCAACGATAGACTGGCTTCCAGGCTTTTAAATGGCATGTGACCTTATCTCTTTGTTTTGGGAGTGAACCATCAAGTTAAGTTTCGGGACCTGGCCTTGTCATTCTATTTCTATGTTATTCACCAGAACACAGGGCTTTCGGTGTCCTCTTTGACAGTGTAGTAACTCTTGTCCTCCTTCATGCTCTTGGTCAGGCCAAAGTCTGCGATCTTCACTGTGCTCTCGTTCTCCACCAGAACGTTCCTGGCCGCCAAATCCCGGTGGATGAACCGCTGGGATCCCAAGTAATCCATTCCCTGAGAGACACACACACATTTTCACTTGTTTTTATAGTTTGTATACTTTTATAGCTTTTTAGCTGGCAGTCTTGTGGTTTCTAGGAGTAGTTGAAACATTCCAACACAACTTTCCCATATAGTACTAGCCACAGTTACCGACGATGTTCATTTCTTTGGAAGTAGCAGAAAGTTTATATAAACAAGGACTGCAATGCTTTAGAATGTCCAACTCTCTCCATAATCAGAAACCGCAGTACATACATAAATACCTATAGGGGCTAGTTAAAACAATGAAATTCCATTTTGGGGGTTATTAATAAAGATCCATACTACAATACCTGGCAGATCTGGAGGGCGTAGTTGAGAAGTCTCTTGAGGTCAGTCTGGTGTTTTCTTTTGGGAAGGTAGTCCTTCAGGCTCCCCGCTGGCAGGTACTCCATAATCAGCTTAGTGGTCCTCCCACCTAGACAAAGAAACACGATGTTCACACAAGTGTGTGTGTGTGTGTGTGTGTGTGTGTGTGTGTGTGTGTGTGTGTGTGTGTGTGTGTTGTATATTTACATACAGTATACATTTAGGTGTGTATGTAGGAGTGCATGCATTGTGTTGGGGAATAATCAGAATTGGTTGGTAACATAGGTAAGATGTTTTACATTCATCATATGTTTGTAAGTTACTTCTCATGAAGAATGTTATTTTTGTATAATACTGTGGCAGGGTTGCAGTATCTGTTCTATGTCAAGACTAAGTTGAATGGGACGCAGAGAGGGGAGAGGTCAAGGTGTCATCATGTGTAAACATATATTTTGCTCCACTGTGTCTGTGTGCCAGTCACTCTCCTCTACGTGAGCTTGTCCAGGATTGGTTGTATTTAGAATTGGTTGTATCTAAATGACAATTTGATATATATCATAAGGTGGGGGTAATGTCTTGGTACCATTTTGTACCAAGGACGAAATAAGAGCTTTGTTTAGGAGACCAAACTGAACGATAATTTATAGCCAACTCTGTCTGGCTAGGGGATACTCCTGTCTGAAGTAAAGTCTTCTCTTTGTGGAAGTTCCTAAGACCTGTGGTTTGTCATGTCGTCTAGGGGGGGTGGATCTTTGCTATTAAAGGATCTCAGTTGCAATGTAGAGGGGGCTCTCAGAGAATTCATTGATAGACACTGAATTGATCTGAGAGTCACAGGGTTGTGATAGAGCTCATAATTAAAGATGGACTTTGATAACTAACTCTGACTTGTGTTGTGGTTTGCGCTTATGATTTGGTAAATAGAGGAAATTTCCACGACATTTGCCCTCCTCACCCTCCTCGCTACACACTCCTTTGTATTTGACAATGTTGTGGTGGTACAGTTCTCTCATGGTATCTATCTCTCTTCTCAGGTGGCAGGGCAGCTGGCCTTTGCTGTTTGGCTTCAGAGACTTGACCGCCACCAGCTCCCCTCGGCCGTCCCCATGGGGGTCATACTGACACAGCTCCACCTTACCAAAGTGACCCTGCACAGTAGACACACAACACAAGAGCAATTCTAGAGCACATATTAACCCAAACAAGTACAGTTCATATGCATACCACACACACAATTACATACCTCAATCGTCACATTACATGGGTATTACTAGGACGCAAAAAATTAAGCGGTCACCTTGCCACTCATATTTTGGGTTCTGATGGGGTAAGACAATAAAACTAAGCTCAAGGAAGCATTGGGGTGGTTAGAGTGTTGGGTTTCTGGATCGAATCCCAGAGCTGACAAGGTGTTATTTCGTTCTGCCCCTAAACAAGGCAGTTAACCCACTGTTCCCCGGTAGGCAACTGACTTGCCTAGTTAAATTAAATATAAGATATATTCTTCACGAATCAATGGCTATAATTTTAAAAAGTAAAAAAAAAAATGTACGTACCAATCACAGATTGCCCCTTTAAAATGGGGACAAGCACCACAAAAGTAAACTATACATGTATTAAGAGAGTCCCTACCTCTCCCAGGTTATCAATTTTCCTGAGGAACCTCGTATCAAACACAGTGGGGTCCACTTCCTGGATGGGCATCCTACCAGGTGGCAGGACTGGGTCTGGGGGAAGGGCCACACAGAGATAACCCTAGGTATTACCCTATGTAAACACAGGTGCACATACACATGCAGGTGATAATAACAACAAGAACAACAGAGACAGATAAAAAGGTTTGTCCTCTTACTCTGCTCGGCCACCCCGGTGAGGTCCCTGACAATGGCCCTGAAGAAGGGCCTCCTCTTGGGGTCGTAGTTCATGCACTTGGTGATGAGCTCAGCCAGCTGAGGGCAGTCTGGGGTCACCAGGGAACACTGGGCTGAGTAAAACATCTCCTTCTTCTCACAGAGAGAAAGAGAGGAGATGGATCAGAACCAAGACTGTTCCAATACTGATTCCAATACCTTGCTTCTAAGTGATATGCTAGGTGTATTCACTGAAATAACTCAAGACCTCCCCTCTGAAATAGATATCTCTCCTAGGTAAATGAAGGACACATTATTTTTTAAAGAATAGTTAGGCTATGTCGCAGGAGACTGGGGGTGGTTGTGAGTGAGAGATTGTGTTGCTCACTGTCTTATCAGGGGAAGTGTGGGTGTACCTCTATGAGTTTCTTGTCCTTGAGAGGAGCAACTCCCTCATGGCAGATCTCCCACAGTGTGGTGCCAAATCCCCACTTATCCACCGCAACACTCAGGGCCTGGCTGTTCCTCACACACTCTGGGGCGATCCATGGGATCCTCTCCACACACTCTGTAATACAACACAGCCTTGTCAGCTGGGGGGCAGACAGACAGAGACGCACACACCACACACACACCTTGTATGTTGAGTGTGGAGATGGAGACCCCAGGGCTACTCAGTTTGATGAAGGGCCCAGTCTCTCCCTCTAGGCCATCCCGCTCCACTAGGACGTTCTTAGCACACACATAGCCATGGACCAGCTTCTTATCCTCCTGTAGGGGACAGGAACACAGGGAAGAGTCAGGTCTAGAGCCAGATAGATCTATGCAAGTTTGACAAACTACTACTACTGTATTGTCCAGGTTGGCACCAAGTTCCAAGACCATTACATTCTACATTAGATTATAGAATGCAATGTTATTATAATGGCACATTTCTATGCCCGATTCATACTATGGGGTCAACCTGAATCATACTGGACCGGCTCTGGTATTTTCTGTTCACATTGTCCTTTCTACCACGGTTCCAGTAACTGTAACTATGGGGAATGCATAACCAGGCCTCCATTTTGGATTTTCTTTTTTGCATAGACCACCAGCCTTCTTTTTTGTTCTTCTTGTGCCTTCACTGTGTTTTCGCAGGTGACCAGCCTTCACTGAGATTTTGCTGGTGACCAGCTTTCATTGTGTTTTCGACACTGGTAAAGTCACATGCTGGCTTGCAAAGTGATGTTGAATTCCTATCCAGTCAGAGTGGGGATGTCCAACAATTTTAACTTGTATTCACCCACAATGGCATTCAGAATGACTGCCAGTGTTAGAACAATGAATAACTGAGACAACCTAAACTGGAACAACCATTTCAATAACGGGGTCAACAAGTCAACTAACAGATTGGATTAGTTTAGAAAAATGGCCGTTATTTATCTTTGTGTAGCATAAGATTAATTCATCAATTAATTTATCAACCAATGAACATGCAAAAACACAGATATTGAAACAAACAATTAAAACAATCGCAATAGAGCAATCTGGGAAATACGATAATGATGGGTGTGCTTTTGCAGACCAGATTGACCAGCATAGAACAGCTTGGTCACCAGCATCACCAGCATAAGCTGGTCATCAGCATACCAGCATGAGTTGGTCACCAGAATCACCTGCTTGACCAGCTATTCAGCCAGCCTAACCAGCGAGACCATGCTGGTCAGACCAGCTTGACCAGCATGGACAGGCTTGACATTTATGCTGGTCTATGCTGTTTTTTCCCCCCATCAGGGCAGCCCAGTACAGCTCGGTTTGGCCCTGTAGTGTCAAATCGCAACTGTGTCTCGTCTCATCACATCTCACCAGGTAGCTGAGGGCGCCGGTCAGTTGTTTGGCCACCTGGTACTTCCAGGAGGCGCTGAGTTCAAGACGATGTCCCCGCATGAACACATCCAGAGGACCCAGCGTCACATGCTCCTCCACAATGATATCTGAACAGCGACATACACAAACACAGTTAGAGGTTCAAAGAAAGTCTAGCCTATTTCAGATAGAAAAGTATGAGTAGGTTGCAACTTAATACAAATGTAAAAAAATATAATTTTGCTGTCAGAGACATTTCCCACAATATACGGTATATGCAGACAATCTATGTCCCAACCTTCAGTGATGCAAACTAATCAGCAGTATCGGGTATCAACTTCCACAACAACTAAGAGCGTGAAGCGGAGTGTAAACTTCTCCCTAGTTGTTGTCGTGCCGATATCATGTTGTCGGAGTGTGAAGGGTACACATGAACATGCACAGATATGCGAGTACATAGGTTTGCATGGCGCTCATCTGCATTAACTTGGGTTCTTCCTGCGGCTTGTGGCATATCGCAGAGTCTCAGTTTAAGATTCAAAATAAGAGGAAGGAAGGATGACTTACTGTCATGGTTGCGAACACAGACACCGTGCAGCAGAGTGATGTGTTGATGGGACACCTGACGCATCATACTGACCGTTTCAAAGAAAGTCTAACGGAAAGAGCTCAGTGTCAAAGGTCAGAGTCAAAAGGAGAAGTCACAAGGTCAGACATGGGTGGTGGAGGGAGGAGCGGTGTGTGTGTGGGGCAGCCCTTTCCTGCAGTCAAATGACCTACTAGCCTCATGGGTAGAATGTTATGAATATTTTTCATAATTAATAAACATTATATATATTTTTTTAAGCCCAAAATCCTGTTTCTATGTCAAACGGTTTTGTTATATTTCAGTCTTCTGTGATGTATATAAAAGTGTAATATTGGGACGTAAACTCAAAATGTAGTACATTTCAACTCTATACCTGACATGGTAGAGGCGTCTTCTTATTTTCTAAGCCCATAACCACGAGTGTGATGTGTATACTTTGAAACAAAAGTAGATTTGTTTAAGACTACCAAGAAACACTCCCTGATTTAGCCCACTGCAATAAAAGGTTCATGTGTATGCCAATAACATTAATTTACAAAGCCAATTTTTGTTTATACAGTATGTGTGTGTTCTCACCATAGAGATGTCTTTGTGTTGGGACCCTAGCACTTTCAGGACCACTTTCACCTCGTGGTAGGTTTGGGAACCCCACACATCCTTCTCTTCCTCACTCTTTATCTTAAATTTGCCAGCATAGATGTTAGTTCTGGTGCCACAGCCCAAGTGCTCCTCCTATATAGACATATGAGAGACACAAGACACGGACAGAATAGCATTATTTGAAGATCGAAGGAAATTAAATTTAAAAAGTAGTATTGTCAGTGTAGGGCATCCTGTGCACACAAACATACTGTAAACACATAGTAAAGGCTAACATGCAAACACACAAGCACATTCAAATCCACACAAGCAGACAGACACACACAACCACATATACAAGCGCACACACACACACCTGCACTATATCCTCGTTGAGGATCTTGTGGAAGATGACATGACGCTGTACGGGGTACATCGGCTCTGCATCTCTCTTTGTCACGAGTAGCAGGTTAGACATTTCTGAAACAAACAAAAAAAAGCTGAAATGGGAAACAATATAGACACACACACCAATCTTCTTCCTCTGACGTGAGAACAGGCGACAGAGCTGCCGAATTCAGGAAAACCACTGTTACTGAGCAACATTTCCTGTTTGATAGTGGTATAAAGAGAATAACACATCCAGGTCTGGTGTATTTTATGGCATAAGGTGCCAAATCTCTGGGCAGGACCATGGTCAGGGATTAGGTACCGTGGTGATACACTTTAGAAAAAAGGGTTCCAAAGGGGTTCTTCAGCTGTACTCAAACTTTTTTGATTCCAGATAGAACCCTTTTTTTGGTTACAGGTAGAAAACCCTTTTGGGATCCATGTAGAACCCTCTGTGGAATGAGAATTGTTCATGGAACCAAAAAGCGTTCTTGTTTGGGGACATCTCTTTTAGGTTCTAGATAGCACCTTTTTTTCTAAGTTTGTGTAGTATTGGGGCAAGGTATCATACCATACCTCTGGGCTGCGGAGGGCAGGCCTTGCGGAGCTGGAAGAAGACTCCGTCTGTGCTAAGTCTCTGGCCAATCAGCTGTTCCATCAGCTCCCTGAGAGAGGGCTGCCTCAGGGCTGTACCACTCAGGCCGTAGCCTTCCGGCCCCACCTCGATCTTAAAGCTACGGTACGGATGGCTATCGGTCTGGTCCACCTACAGCAGGAGAGCCAAGAAGAGGAGAACAAGTATAGAGAGTAATCGAGCCAATTTATTTAACAGACCATTTTAATATATATATAATAATAATAATATATTTTACAGCAACAAATTGTCACAATTCAGTTCAGTCAAATAATGGTGACGAACAAGATAGTCACTAACATGATAGCGCCGCCAGGTTTTTAAAAGTGAGAAAGCCTCACAAAAATGTTCAAATGTATCATTGTCTGAAAATGAGAGTGGCTGTATACATGTCTAAATGACTGTGGGTGAGGCAGATGGTGGAAGTGGTACTGTACTTCATTGCATTTGACAGTCAGGATGATGTGGTCATAGTCGATGCAGCTCCAGCGCAGCACATACATGCCCTCCTCCCTGCCCTCCTGACGCAGCTTGTGGGAGGTGTAGTCCATGCTGGAGGGGGAGGGGCCAAATTACATCATGGGAAAAGGGGTGGATCAACTCAGTTCTACACTAGTATAGCAGTATTACTGTATCACTAGCTAGGTTTCCAACCAATTGGCAACAGATTTTCATCCGAATATTCTAAAATATGCGCATTTTCCAACCAGTGGTGGTTTTCCACCAAACGGACCTGTTGCGAATAACAATCAGTGCACAGAAATCAGTGAAGTAGTGCACAGAAAATGTTTACTACTTTACTAACCCTTTTTCACTTACGTTTTCCTGGACTGAATAAAAATTGAACGTTTTTTTTCTTCATTTTCCACTCGACCAATAGTGGTCACAAAAATTGTTCTGTTAAATAGTAAATGTGCCTACTCTGGTCTTGGCATGTGTGCTTTAACCAACAGATCACAGATACAGTGCAGATAGTCTGTACAGATAGTCTACATGATGAGATAATTATGGATAAGAGCGAGAATATTTTGTATTTGTTAAATGTCAGACAAGCATCGATCATCATGTCACCAGAATAAGACCCTCAATATTGATTGGAAGGAAAGGTGCATCAAGCTCATCACTGTGCACTTTCACCACCCTGTGAAGTTCATCATAATTTATTTAATCTGTAGCTGAATAAATTGCATGGTTTCCCCAGTTATAGTGAGAGAACCACACACCATATCATCGCGTGACTCAAGTTCACTTCGATATGATCCTACCATGTCAAACAAACAAACGATCTGTCAGAAATTATAAAATTGACCGAAACTTCCTATTTCCAACACGGCTGTCGTGATTTTTTAAAATCTATATGATGTGACCTTACTCGCATAAAAACTGTGGATGGAAATGTGATTACTGACCAAGATATCTGTATAATCTGACAAATTGACAGTTTAACAAAAATGTTGTATTTTATGAATATTTACATTTTCTCTAACCAATGAATGGGAATATTTAAGCTCACCTGATTGGACCATGACAGCCTTCCTGCAGGTTCTGTACCACAGAGGGAGGGGCCACATCTGTACACAGGAAGTGATGTGCATCCACTGTCAGACGGAAGTATCCATCAACGAGGGTGGCAAAAGACAATGCCTCTGCATGGAAACCCAGGCTCAGTTCCTGTGGTGGAGATAGAGCGACAACTAATGACAATGCATGGACAGTGCATGTCCAATATGAAAGAGAAAATGGGTAATAGAGTATACACTGACGGAGTCTCATTCAAGATTGCTCACTCAGATATTCAGCATGATTGAATGTTTAAGTTTCTTCTGAAGCTTAAACCTGCAATATGTAACTTTTTGGGAGACCCCATCAAATTCAATGATTCCTGTTCTTAAATTTCATTTTTGACTCTTTTGCTTTCGGTTTTGTACACCAGCTTCAAACAGCTGAAAATACAATATCTTTCGTTTATTGAACATATATATTCACATTGGTTTAGATGGTACAATGATTCTCTACACTATACATTGCTTGTTTTGTCACATTAACTGAAATTAGGCAAACTATTACAATTTTAGCAACAAGGATATGGCCATTTCTGCATATTGCACCTTTAAACCAATTAAACTTTACCATCTTTTTGTTGTCCTGCTTGTGGACAGTGACTGTGGAGCCCTTGATGTTGATGTGTGTAATCTCATAGAAATCAGAGAAGGTTTTCCAGTCATTCGAAAAGTCTTGAGCTGGTTTGTTCTTCCAGTTGATGTCGGTTTTGTACTTTTTTGATTTTTTCCTCTCTTTGGCAGTCCATGCATTCTGAGAAATAGATGAACATTAAATGTTTTTATCTCTTAGTGAACAACATATCAGATGACATTTAGATAATAATGATACAATGTAAGCCATAATTTACACATTCTAAACTACAAAATACTATACTCACATTCTGTTGCTTCCTCCGCCACTTGATCCCTGTATTTCCAGACACAAGGACTTGGTACTGGGTGGGCTGACCCTGGTTACAGGAAGTGGGTGTTCCTTCGATCTCCCCTTCGCTGTCAGTAACACGTAGCACTTCAGGCTTGTACATCTTGGAATGAGACAGGATACCATTATGTTAGCTACACATACAGTACTTTACACAGAATTTTAGAGTACCACCTGGTTCCGTCTTTGGCCCAGTGCCATTCTTTCTTTAATTAATAGCGTGTCTGCAAGCATGGTTACGCAGTGCATTATGGGTACTGTAATACATCTAGCTACACACCTCACAGCCGAACCCACAGGTCAAAGTCTCCAGCGTAGCCAAGTATTTGATCTTGATGTCATGGATGTTGACTTTGTTGCTCTTCACTGTCTTATTGTTGAACTCGTTAAGGAAGTGCTGAAACACCCGGGAGATGCGGAGTCGTGTCAGGAAGTTCCGCTGCTTGATGATTTGGTTCATGCTCTCTGGGATGTATTTCTTATAGCTGGGTGGGATGGAAAGAGATTTGGTTGAGTCGGGGGTGTATGTGTGTGTTTGTGTGCGTGAGTGTGTATAAGAAAGATGGTAAACCGACAGCAAGACAGTAACACCAGCTTAATTTTGAACCTCTTTGTGAGTGACGATTAGTTACCTGATCTGTCCTGCTAAATATGGGTTGACGATGTTCTTCTCCAAGGCATTGTGTGTGATAGACAACACTGCCACCCCCAGGCATTCATTCTCAATACAGTGAGCCTCCTCTTCATTCTGAGGGTTACGCACTGCGGCCCACCCCTTCAGGAAGTCATGCTGACCCTGGGAAAAGCCAATGCACAAACACATGAATCAGGATATATGATTGAGTATGCTCGAATTCTACATTTGAGGATACAACTGTTCTAAAGTTTTTTTTGTGCAAAATTATACCTGGGCGAACAGATACTTCAGTGAGGCAGCCTCAAGGAGTGCCGTACCCCCTGATTCGGTCTTCGGCCCATTGCCGTTCTTTCTCTTGAGGGCATGTCTGCAAACACGTGGCACATTGTCATTCGCACCATGCCAGTTGGTGAAGTAGAACCTGGATAAAGAGACGAGGGTATTTCAATGTCAGTATGACGTTTTTGTAGGAAAGTTATTTTTATCTCAAGTTTGCAGATCAAAGTGCTGCTGCAATCAAAAATTGTTACCTCTGCTTCTTTCCTTCAATATTTGTGACAAACTGAGGAGCAACATATCCTTAGGCTTACCTCATGCGATAGTGGAGCTTTAAGCAGGTGCTCTCCTCGATTTTGAAGGTGTGATTGGGAGGGTACCAGATGTTCATGCCCTCGTCATACAAGGCAAACAGATTGAAGCAAAGAGGTGAAATGCCTAAAAAGATAGAGATATGATTTCCCTCAACAAAGAACCAGCAAGTTGCTACCTTTTATATTCATTATCCATAACACACATTCAGATGAGCAACTCAGGAGGGGGAAAATAAGACTTGGAGTTTGAGTCTGAGTGAGAGATCTTAGTAATACTTTTGGTCTAAGAGAGTTTACAGTGTGAGAGGGGTTTGTGAGTGAGAGAGAGCAAGAGACAGAGAGGGCGAAATAGAGAGAAAAATACACTGCTCAAAAAAATAAAGGGAACACTTAAACAACACAATGTAACGCCAAGCTTCTACACCTGCATTGCTTGCTGTTTGGGGTTTTAGGCTGAGTTTCTGTACAGCACTTTGAGATATCAGCTGATGTACGAAGGGCTATATAAATACATTTGATTTGAAGTCAATCACACTTCTGTGAAATCAAACTGTCCACTTAGGAAGCAACACTGATTGACAATAAATTTCACATTCTGTTGTGCAAATGGAATAGATAATAGGTGGAAATGATAGGCAATTAGCAAGACACCCCCAATAAAGGAGTGGTTCTGCAGGTGGGGACCACAGACCACTTCTCAGAGGTAGCCTGACTGCCATTAGGTACCGAGATGAGATCCTCACACCCCTTGTGAGACCATATGCTGGTGCGGTTGGCCCTGGGTTCCTCCTAATGCAAGACAATGCTAGACCTCATGTGGCTGGAGTGTGTCAGCAGTTCCTGTAAGAGGAAGGCATTGATGCTATGGACTGGCCCGCCCGTTCCCCAGACCTGAATCCAATTGAGCACATCTGGGACATCATGTCTCACTCCATCCACCAACGCCACGTTGCACCACGGACTGTCCAGGTGTTGGCGGATGCTTTAGTCCAGGTCTGGGAGGAGATCCCTCAGGAGACCATTCACCTCATCAGGAGCATGCCCAGACATTGTAGGGAGGTCATACAGGCATGTGGAGGCCACACACATTACTGAGCCTCATTTTGACTTGTTTTAAGGACATTACATCGAAAGTTGGATCAGCCTGTAGTGTGGTTTTCCACTTTAATTTTGAGTGTGACTCCAAATCCAGACCTCCATGGGTTGATAAATTTGTTTCCCATTGATCATTTTTGTGTGATTTTGTTGTCAGCACATTCAACTATGTAAAGAAAAAAGTATTTAATAAGAATATTTCATACATTCAGATCTAGGATGTGTTATTTTAGTGTTCCCTTTATTTTTTTGAGCAGTATAGAAAGAGTGAACAAAGAGGGGGGACATAAACTATGATTATGTTACTGTATTAATGTCCATATATTATACTTCTGTATATTTCCAGCCCGTCCTTGGACACAGGGCTATCTAACCTCCAAACGAGCTTCAATGCCATACAACACTCCTTCCGTGGCCTCCAACTGCTCTTAAACGCTAGTAAAACCAAATGCATGCTTTTCAACCGTTCGCTGCTTGCACCCGCACGCCCGACTAGCATCACCACCCTGGATGGTTCCAACCTTGAATATGTGGACATCTATAAGTACCTAGGTGTCTGGCTAGACTGTAAACTCTCCTTCCAGACTCATATCAAACATCTCCAATCGAAAATCAAATCTAGAGTCGGCTTTCTATTCCGCAACAACGCCTCCTTCACTCACGCCGCCAAACTTACCCTAGTAAAACTGACTATCCTACCAATCCTCGACTTCGGCGATGTCATCTACAAAATAGCTTCCCACTCAGCAAACTGGATGCAGTTTATCACAGTGCCATCCGTTTTGTCACTAAAGAACCTTATACCACCCACCACTGCGACCTGTATGCTCTAGTCGGCTGGCCCTCGCTACATATTCGTCGCCAGACCCACTGGCTCCAGGTCATCTACAAGTCCATGCTAGGTAAAGCTCCGCCTTATCTCAGTTCACTGGTCACGATGGCAACACCCACCCGTAGCACGCGCTGCAGCAGGTGTATCTCACTGATCATCCCTAAAGCCAACACCTCATTTGGCCACCTTTCGTTCCAGTTCTCTGCTGCCTGTGACTGGAATGAATTGCAAAAATCGCTGAAGTTGGAGACTTTTATCTCCCTCACCAACTTCAAACATCTGCTATCTGAGCAGCTAACCGATCGCTGCAGCTGTACATAGTCTATCGGTAAATAGCCCACCCATTTTTACCTACCTCATCCCCACACTGTTTTTATTTATTTACTTTTCTGCTCTTTTGCACACCTATATCTCTACCTGTACTTGACCATCTGATCATTTATCACTCCAGTGTTAATCTGCAAAATTGTAATTATTCACCTACCTCCTCATGCCTTTTGCACACAATGTATATAGACTTTTTTTTCTACTGTGTTATTGACTTGTTAATTGTATACTCCATGTGTAACTCTTGTGTTGTCTGTTCACACTGCTATGCTTTATCTTGGCCAGGCCGCAGTTGCAAATGAGAACTTGTTCTCAACTAGCCTACCTGGTTAAATAAAGGTGAAATAAAAATAAATATATATATATTTTTTGTATGTAACACTGACTCAGACTCACCACACTTCTTGGCTGCCTCTCTGCACAGCTCCTCAGCAGTGTAACAACCCCGGAGAAACTCCAGCTGGTGAGAGTCTCGCAGGTAGAAGTGGACCTCGAGGCCCTGTGGTAATACAGGGATTGGCGTGAACTTGCCCTTCCTCGTCCTCTGCATCTTTACCAACAGCTGCCTGCCCATGCCCATTGCCTTGTTTCGAGGCATTCACTAAAGAAGATCATATTAAATGTTAAGAGGATGAAAATATAGCCATAGTAGGCTACTATATGGCTTTAATAAGTGCATAATATGTAATAGTGACTTTGATGTAATTTTAGCTCATATATTTAAAACCCGATTAATCCAAAATCATAGGCTACCTGAAAGTAAAGGTGAAAAAGTACAAAATCATACAAAATCTTTGACAAAAAAATGACAAAAAAATGTATATTGTTCATATTCAAATCCACGTGTATCTTCAAAAACCACAATGTTAAACTCGGAGTATGTGAATTAAGGGAAATCTGAATATAAACATCTTACTTACAGTATTACAGTACTTACAGTAGACCAGTGACAATAACCTATGATGAAACGCCCCATAATGAAACTCACCTATGTCTATTACTTTATGCCGTCCACAAATGTCTGAAAAAAATAACTTTCTCTTCCAGAACGGCCCAATATCAGTGTAGGCTACTTATATTATCCTATTATGATGATGTTTTTGAGCATGTATCATCGATACGGGTTTTAAATCCTGTGCAATGAAGAAGTTGCTAAATCTCCGGCGGTGAGTCTTCCAAGCAAGCGTCTTGTCAATTCCCGTAAACGCTGTCGCGAATCCACGCCCATGTAGTCGTCTATTGGTTATTTGGTAAATCAATAAAGTGGAAACAACAGTATGTTTTTACGTTCTGGAACGTTCAGCTGTAAGGAAACGGTGCTGTACTGAACAGCCAGTTAAAAAACGGGGAGAGTTGAGGGACACTGTCAGCATGGCCACCCACTTTTAAATACGTCAGTCACATTGCTTCAAGCCACACACCAAACGGTTTTGGTGTAGTTCAGTACAAATCGTTCCGCAAAGTAGAACGCTTTCAAGCGAACTGAGCGCACCCCAGAATTAACCATTGTTGGCAAGCAATAAATAGTTTCAGAACAACTATGACTGAATGATTATCCTTACACTTTCAAAAATACTAGTCGAATAAGACATGGGAGAGATTTATTAAATCCGCTACAAAAATCAGTAGCGAATTTGGGTACGGGCGACATGGGCAAATGTAGTAATGTAGGCTAAACTGACAAAGGAGCAAAGAGCAGAAATCTGAAGAAGCAAGCAAGTCGCAGCAATGAAGAACCTGAAGGGGGGAGAATTCTGGCAGGGAGAGATTTTCGGCACAACACCGGAAAGCCATGCTTTGTTAGTGAGTGGCCAAAAAGCTACAATGAAAAATGTGGGGCATCGTAGGTGGCTCGTTTCAGCTAGTTTTATCTTGTTCTTCATAACTTGTCTTGTTTTGACTGATTTCATGTCAATGCTAGTTAACTAACCAACACTGTATTTGAGAGACAAGTGTTCATTGTGCACATTTCTTTTTTGTTTTCAATAAACATTAGGAGACGAAATATAGTTTACACGTTGTCAATAATATAAGCCAACCCTGTCTGAATTGACCCATTGTTGCGCACGCGTCGGTATTAGAAACAGCTCCTTTAAGAAAGTCAGTTTGACTCAAAGAAAAAGTTCAAAGGAGGAAATAGGAAGTCAGTCTCGAATGTCAACACAACAAACAAAATCACAAAGAAGAGGAACTGACAGAAAATTTAAGACGTTTAAGACAATGGCGGGTATTAAAGGTAAAAAATAAAAATAAATATGTATTTGCTCTACAAAACTCTTTAACATGTTTCCATAAAAGGTTTTCCCGCCACTGGTAAGTCAGGTGTAACATTGTCTGTATCGAGTCCACATACGACCACTTGTTACTGTCACATATCACGTTTGGTTTGTCGTGATACATTGACCGTGCACTCAGTGTTGGAAAATGTACTCAATTGTCATACTTGAGTAAAAGTAAAGATACCTTAACAGAAAATGACTCAAGCGAAAGTCACCCAGTAATTACTACTTATGTGTCAGGGAAAATAAATGGAGTAAAAAGTACATAATTTTCTTTAAGAATTTAGTGAAGTAAAAGTTGTCAAAATATAAATAGTAAAGTATAGATACTCCCAACAAATGTCTTAAGTAGTACTTTAAAGTATTTTTTACTTAAAGTACTTTACAGCGCTGCATGCATGTTTATTTGTCCAGTATTGAAATATAACAAAAGGATACAAATTACTTGTGAATTTACAAACATTGATGATTCAAGTATGATTTATTGGGCTACTTGAGAATTATGTGCTTATAATTTCACAATAGAGGGGGGTGGAAGCCAATCCACACTGAAAACTGTGAACCAACTCTTGCTTGAGGGACTACTGTTATAAGTTGTATATGTCATAACCCTGAGTATTTGAAATAGTCTACTTAAATCCCTTGCCCTGGATGGGACATTTGACTCCTTAGATTCTACTGTCGTGTCTTTACTATCATTAACTGAAGACTTTTAGTTTTTATCAAAGATTCTCTGTAATTAGCATTTCGTGATTAACTAATCAGGCAAATGTAATTAACTAGGAAGTCGGGGCACCAAGGAAAATATTCAGATTTAGAAAGTTGTAATTTTCCTAATATAACTTTTCAGATATTTTCATATCTGATCAATAGTCTTCTGAATTAATTAATTAATTATTTTACCTCACGTTAGTCTCATTCCAAACATCGTAAATTGTTGGTTATCTGCACGAACCCAGTATGAGTCATCCATACATCAATTGTCTTAAATAATTTATTTACTTACTAAGTAATTCACAGAAATGCATAAACAAACAGTAGATAGTTACAAGGAAATGATAACGAAGTTTCCCTAGTGGGATAAACTGGCTTTGCGGCTTGGTGTACAAAAGGAAGTTGGGGTCGACTGAGATAATTATACCAATTGAAATGCTAACCCTTTGCACATCAACGCTCACTCATTCGGGAACAATTGCAATCATATATATATATATACACACTCAGTGTGTCGTCGGGATCTCTGTTGAAAAGTTTGTTTCAGTTGGAGAGTCTGTCCTTTCTCTGTCGTGGTTAGAATGGATAGTTCAGTGACATTCATTCATGTTATAGATGTTTCGGCAGTTGTCGTTCTTCGTGTTCAATGATACCAAATTCCTAGCTGCAGACTAGTAATTAATATCAAAGGCTTGTTCTTATTCTGTCGGTATCGATAGTCTAAGAGTTTAACCACGTGGGATGGTTAAAAGATTCAGCAGTCTACTCAAACCTTGGCCCTCTCGTTATCAAAATAAGCTGGTCTGCAACCTTTGTCCTCTCGCAATTGAGGGAAACAGGTCTGTTGAGAAATTCTCAAGGTGGGGGTTTTATTCGAAATTGCAGACAAGGGCCTGTCCCAGGATGCCCGACCATAACTGTGCTCATGGGCGGTCTCTGATTTAGTTCAACTCAAAAGGGAATTGGAGTTTCCTTCATTAAACAGTCCAAAATCACATTACACAATTTTACAATCAGTATCATCCTCACTCATTCATATTATACAGCAATTAGATGATCTGAGGTTATTATATAAACAGCGTTATGGTAACGTGGCCGCAGCGTCTCCCATGAGCCCCACAAAATTGCACCAAACGGACCAGTTCGTAGCTGGATTCTTCATCAATCTTTTATACCTTCTCCAGAACATAAATGTTGTTCAGACCTCAAGTCCTGTGAGGTGGAAGAAATTCCTTTGTTCTCTATGAAAATCCACTCTGTCTCTATATTGTGGCAATGAGGAGATAATCTCCTCCAGGAATTTACGACCTTTCTGACCACAGCAGCCTAGTAGTAGGAGACAGAGAGAGGGGGATAGTACTCGCTGTACCCAAAGAGGGCAATGTCGTGACACTACTGAATAGTCTACCACTCTATCTTGCTAATTACCCTGTCTCTAAAGTTATAACTACCTCAACATTTCTGTTTTTGTCATCCTATAGCACTGGTTGGGTTGTCCTTCAGTGGAGCCATTGGCTTGACATTCCTCCTGTTGAGCTGTGCCTTGGAGCAATATGGGTATGTATTTGCCCCCTACCTCTGTGAAATCTGTGAGACACTCTTGCTAAATGGGACAAAATATGGAAGTTAACTATGTAACTAACTGCGATGCAATGCCTATATTAGTGTCACGTTTTCCCCCAAGGTGGTTAACCCTATTGGAGCAGTGATTAGTGGGTTTGCATGTGGGCTGGGTGACCCGTATTCGAGACCCACAATAGGTGTTACACTGATGGCGTTTGCTATGTTCTGAATCTGTGACAAATAAACAAGATGAATGTTAACACAACTGATTTGTTTTCACAGGGTGTACTGGCCCCTCTTCGTCCTTTTCTTCTATGTACTCGCTCCTATCCCCACCTTTATATCCAGAAGGCTCAGTGATGACAGTGATGTGGCCAGCAACGCATGCAGAGAGCTGGCTTACTTCTTCACTACGGGAATTGTGGTATCTGCGTTCGCGCTTCCCATCATAATGGCCCGGCGTGCAGTAGTGAGTCCTGATATTGTCAATGGCCAATGACTGTCATGTGTTGGGTTTAGTTGCTTTATGCCATGAATAACTGGTTCAGGGTCAGTTAAAGTGTTGAATCTCATAATGGTTATAATGACTAGGATAGGGAGAGCTGAACTTAAATTACATGTAGTTGTGACAGGTAGATAGTACAAGTCCCGATGATACCCAATACTAGCTAAGGTGACTGAAGGTGGTTGGTACACCTGTAATGTGTATCTAATAAATGCAATTATGACACTTTCACTAGTTGTGTCCTATCTAGGTTGTGTTCATGTCACATAACAGAAAACATTTTCAGATGTTTTACAACAGAGAATGAAAATGAACCTTTCTTATTTGACAAGTCCAGGTAGTCCATCCCTGTTTCAGTTTGTTTTCTTCTGTTTGGTACCCAATGAACATTATCCTGTTCTCTTGCAGATCCAGTTGGGGGCCTGTGGCCTGGTGATGGCCGGCAACGTTGTCATCTTCTTCACCATCCTTGGCTTCTTCCTGGGGTTTGGAGGGGGAGACGACTTCAGCTAGGAGCAGTGATAGACTGTCTGTGAATCTCTGGCCAAACAGAGCCACAATCCCAAATGGACCCCTAGACCCTATGCACTTGTGGAGATCTGAGAGGATTTGACAGGTGTAAGTAATATGGTAATAGCTCCATCTTGCCCTCTGATAGGCTTGCTCGGTGGAAGTTTCACCATATTGCTTATACCAGTCAAATCTTCTCTGATCTCCACAAGTGCACGCGGTGTAGGATCCAGGGGTCGATTTGAGATTAGGCAATGTGAAGACTGGATAGAGGTATAAGCATGTGGTGAAATATCACCAAGGGAAGGGTGGTTGTTTCTGGACAGGACCCACCTCTCTACAATTGTAATTGTATGTATGTATGTATGTATGTATGTATGTAATACAAAACTATAGTTTGTTAACAAGACATTTGTGAAGTGGTTGAAAAATGATTTTTAATGACTCCAACTGTATGTATGTATGTATTTATGCACAAATTTCTTGTTAACAAGTTATAGTTTTGGCAAGTCGGTTAGGACATCTACTTTGTGCATGACACAAGTAATTTTTCCAACAATTGTTCACAGACAGATTATTTCACTTATAATTCACTGTATCACAATTCCAGTGGGTCAGATGTGTACATACACTAAGTTGACTGTGACTTTAAACAGCTTGGAAAATTCCAGAAAATGATGTCCTGGCTTTAGAAGTTTCTTTTAGGCTAATTGACATAATTTGAGTCAATTGGAGGTGTACCTGTGGATGAATTTCAAGGCATAACTTCAAACTCAGTGCCTCTGCTTGACATCATGGGAAAATCAAAAGAAATCAGCCAAGACCTCAGAATTTTTGTCTGGTTCATTCTTGGGAGCAATTTCCAAATGCCTGGAGGTACCACATTCATCTGTACAAACAATAGTACGCAAGTATAAACACCATGGGACCACGCAGCCTTCATACCACTCAGGAAGGATACGTGTTCTGCCTCCTAGAGATTAATGTACTTTGGTGCAAAAAGTGCAAATCAATCCCAGAACAACAGCAAAGGACCATGTGAAGATGCTGGAGGAAATAGGTACAAAACTATCTATATCCACTGTTACGGATACAGGTATCCTGTGTTCTTTTCTCTCCTTCCCCTCACAGGTGAAAATCATCACTCCCCAATCAGTCACCAAACAATCGTCAATCAGAAGACACACCTCCTCCTGTTTCCTACCCAATCACAGTTCCTTTCCCTTGGTTTAAAAACCCTGTCAGTTGTTTGCTCTAGAGCGCAATCTCTCTGTAAATGCCATAAGTCTGTAGATTGCTCTTTTTCACCCTCTCCTACTATGTCTCTATCTCTTATGTATTGAGCTATCTTTTGTTTGAGCACCTCCATATCACCTGTGAGTATTGTTTTTGGTTATGGTGTTTGTTTTCTGGTGGGAAAAGGGGGAACCAAGACAAGTTGCCCATGGGCATACACTACCCGTAGGTAAACTTTGTTAAATACCCTAGTTAGAACTGGGTGGACCACCCACTGTATTTTTGGTTAGTTAGTTAGCTGTTGTTGAAATAGGCTAGTCTAGCTTAGGGGTGTTTTTGGATGCTTATTGTTTCTTTCCTTGGGTCCAGCTCAGCCCCTTTTCCTGCTCCCCCCATTACTGTGTGTTTTTCAATAAACCATGTGTTTGACGGTAATTTAGATGTCTGTGGTTATTTTGCTCTCACTTTATCACTATTATAAATTGCATGAGTTATGTTACGGGTCTCGTTACCATCTCCCCTAGACTGTCGGGCCAAAAGAGATTTGTAACATCCACAGTCAAACCAGTCCTATATCGACATAACCTGAAAGGCCGCTCA
Organism: Oncorhynchus keta; assembly: GCF_023373465.1. NCBI lineage: Eukaryota > Metazoa > Chordata > Actinopteri > Salmoniformes > Salmonidae > Oncorhynchus > Oncorhynchus keta. The sequence goes on from NC_068443.1 coordinate 40,275,167, forward strand.
GCAAGGAAGATGACACTGCTCGAAAACCGCCATTAAAAAAAGCCAGACTACGGTTTGCAACTGCACATGGGGACAAAGATAGTACTTTTTGGAGAAATGTCCTCTAGTCTGATGAAACAAAACTAGAACTATTTGGCCATAATGACCATCATTATGTTTGGCGGGAAAAGGGGGTGGCTTGCAAGCTGAAGAACACCATCCCAACCGTGAAGCACGGGGGTGGCAGCATCATGTTGTGGGGGTGCTTTGCTGCAGAATGGACTGGTGCACTTCACGAAATAGACTGCATGACGAGGAAGTAAAACTGTGGATATATTGAAGCAACATCTCAAGACATCAGTCAGGAAGATAAAGCTTGATCACAAGTGGGTCTTTCAAATTGACAATGACACCAAACATACTTCCAAAGTTATGGCTAAAGGACAACAGTCAAATTATTGGAGTGGCCATCACAAAGCTCTGACCTCAATCCTATTGAAACTTTGTGGGCAGAACTCAAAAGGTGTGTATGAGCAAGGAGGCCTACTTGGTTACACCAGCTCTGTCAGGAAGAACTTATTGTGGGAAGCTTGTGGAAGGCTACCCAAAACGTTTAACCCAAGTTAAACCATTTAAAGGCAATGCTACCAAATACTAATTGAGTGTGTGTAATCTTCTGACCCATTGGGAATGTGATGAAAGAAATAAAACCTGAAATAAATTATTCTCTCGACTAATATTCTGACATTTCACATTCTTAAAATAAAGCGGTGATCCTAACTGACCTAAGACAGGGAATTTTTAATCTGATTAAATGTCAGGTATTGTGAAAAACTGAGTTTAAATGTATTTGGCAAAGGTCTATGTAAACTTTTGACTTCAACTGTATATGTCTGTGTATGTATCTGTATATGATTGCAACAACTTATAAATGTGTCATGCTTCAATGAACGTATCATATTACTGATATTGTTGAATGATTTTTGTTGTAATCACCACATTCTGTTTCTATTCTTTTCAATGTATCTTGCTTATTTTAAGTGTAAGCATTTCAAATGATCTACCCATACTCATTCTTGCAGTTGATTACGTGTGTACTTTTGTTTATGGTTGTATGTGTTTATCCGTATCGATTTTTGGGTATGACTAGATAATCAGGTCAAGGTGTAGTCAACGTTTTTGTAGTTTGTCATTTTAAATATTTAGCTCCAAGAGGCCTTGATGCAAATGTTTACAGTAATACCAAACGACAGTTAAGAAAACAAGTTAGACACGAGTCACCCACCACGGTTTCTGACGAGTGTCTATGATTATTAAACACATTAATTCTAATTGAGTAATTATGTTACACCCTTATTAAGTTAACAAATGTATTTTTGAATGACATGTGTTTTAATATGTTTATCTTCACTGAGGACAGAAGCCAAAATGGGGTTTTGTGAACCATGGGCTACATTGGTACAGTAGATGAATGGTGAGTTTTCACATGGAATGTTAATACTATATATTTATTTAGCTGTTCTTTGTTCTTAACGAAGTGCTCACTTTTCTGTTCACCCAAAAGTGCCTAGTAAAATGTACTATTTTTACTGATTCAAAAAGTTAGTCACTTTTTACATTCTATATTGGTATAGCCTTCTGAGAGCCCATAGTGCATTATAGAATTATGTTTTGCAATATTCCAATTAATAACCGAATGTAACAACACCACTTCATACTGATTTAATGTTGCTAGAAGTATGCTATAATGTCTTGTTTTCACCGAAGGGTCAAATTATTTAGCAACATTTCCACATGATCTCATATCATGAAATGAAAAAAACTTTATTATACTATATGTCTCATTAGCTATCATTCATTATGAAGTCTTTGTGTTGCACATACATGTACTGTAAGCATGAACCCCAAACTTAACAGCACTTTCAAAACACTAGAGAGCACTAGAGAGACCTGTATTGACACTCCTGACAAAATCCTATACATAGTCTGTTTTCTAACATTAATTAAAGCACTATTGAAATATATTTCCTCTTTGCTTTTAATATGTCAATATATCAATGGCCATCTTTTGAGTCCATCTTTGCAGCTTTACATTACAAAGGGATTGACATGGAGAGAAAGATTTGAGACAGAAAGCCAGTTTACTGACACAGTCCCACCTGGCAAGTAGAGCAATCATTTTATTGAATCTTATTACTGAATCAGTTATAATTTGACTAATTTATTAATGGTGCAGTTGTTAGTTTCTTGGAGATGTACTGCTAGCAGCATTTAATGCATTGAGTGCTGATTTATACCTACAGTACGATTCAAAAGTTTGGACACACCTACTCATTCAAGGGTTTTTCTTTATTTTTTACTATTTTCTACATTGTTGAATAATAGTGCAGATATCAAAACTATGGAATAACACATATGGAATCATGTAGTAACCAAAAAAAGTGTTAAATCAAAATATATTTTAGATTCTTCAAAGTATCCACCCTTTGTGCAAAGGTGTCATCAAGGCAGTCTTGGCATTCTCTCAACCAGCTTCAACTGGAATGCTTTTTCAACAGTCTTGAAGGAGTTCTCACATATGCTGAGCACTTGTTGGCTGCTTTTTCTTCACTCTGAGGTCCAACTCATCCCAAACCATCACATTTTTAAGTTGTTCCAAGAGTAACATTTCAAAGCGTTTAAGGCTACGTTTTTAAGGTTAGGGTTACCTTTAGGGGTTAACCCCAAATTTATAAGGTTAGGCATTAACTATGAATGCTTAAGGTAAAGGTTAAGATTTGGGATAAGCTTAAAACAAAAGTCTTAACTTTATATTACTGGATTCGAACATGCAACCTTTGGAACCAGAGGCAGACGCTCAGGGAGCAGGATGAAGGAAGGATTAACAAAAAGAAGGGACACTGTGATGGCCACCCTTGGCACCAGGGACAACAGTTGCCTGGCAACAGCCTAGAAATCAAAGCTGTTTGGACCAGCCTGTGTAGCCTTGAACACAATTCCTCAAAGGTGTAACAGATGGTTATAGCCAGTACTCACTGCTCACAGTTGGCCGCCCAACAGCTACCATGCAGGTGCATGACTTTAGAGAAGTAGGGTGAAGTTGCCCCTAGACACTGATATTTTCCCCCACTAATAGTTCATGTTAGGACCAGGGGGAGAGGAAGCTGATCCTAGATCTGTACCTGGGGGAAACTCCCCCTCAGGTGAGATATGCAGGGAACGTTACTGTTAGGATACTGTGGGTGGCTCTGCCGTGTCAGAGGGCTAATGGAGTATTATGCAGTATAATGACTGCAGGAGATTTTGAATTGCCTGGCTGGATGGACTGCTGATGTGTATTGACTGAGATAGGCCTATTAGAATCATGAATGCTGATGATGTCAGTTTGATGTCATTTATTATGTAGGCTATTTGCCAGCATCAAAACTGGTACAAACAGAGAAAGAGAGGGCGCGCAAGAGAGAGACTGAAGTCCGTGAAGAATAAAATGAGCGCGTCGGGAGAGTGATCCTTCTGTATCACTGTATCAAAGCTAAAAGGGAGAGAGAGAGAAAGAGGCGGACGCTGGAGAGTCAAGGGGCATACAAAGAGCACGCGGAAAGCAAATCAGACTAAACTCGAAGAAGCAAGCGACAGAGCACTCAGAAGGATAGATAGTTAGGCTGAAGTCAGAGTCCGGACCGCCTGTTCATACTTCATAAATACGTTAGTCATTCTATAACCCCCCTCCTTGTGGAAAAGTGGACTAATCTCTGGGTAAGGCGTCTTTCACGTTCAATGCTTTTTTTTAATGTAGGGAGAGATGGTTCAGTCAGCTAGCCTTTTGCCTCGAGAGAGGCTGAGGAGGATTTTAACATATCTTAACCTTTACGTATCTACCTTATCTTAACTCACTCATGTTGTCCCATTCAAGTCGGAATTCAAGTTCAGAAGCGTAGTCGTGCTCCACTCACGTGAGTACGAAAGTGGCTGCCCCATGGAAACAACTCGCTGGGCACACACTGTTAAATCAACATTGTTTCCACATAATTTCAATGAAATTTACGTTGAACTAACATGGAATAGACTTTTAATTGTTTTCTGTGCCCGGTGGGAAGTGTGTTTTTATCGTGCAGCCAATTGACTATTGCCAAGGTGTGGTTAAATTGCTGTAGCCTACTGTGGCAAACATTTTGCAATGGACACTGAAAGAACAATATCTCAATATCCCTGCAATTCGGGGCGTTCCTGCATGTGGGCGTTCCTGCATGTTTCTGCAGGTTGACGTTTATTGGAATGAATCTTGTCCTTGAGGCGGAGCTGAGCGATTCTCACTAGATGGGCCAGCTGCAAAGTCTGTTGGCTATATAGGCTATTTTAAATTCCTGAAAATAAAAATGATTTTAAGGTTAGGTTTAAAATCAGATTTTATGACTGTCTGTGCCAGCTAGTCACTACCCTGCAGAGTTGCTTCCAGTAGCCAACATGAGTCATTCCAATAATTGGCAACCTGCTAATCTTGTTTTGACTTTGTTTGTTATTTTGCGCAACTCTTTCACCTAAAGTAGTGTAAATCAGTGCAATTTACAGAGTAGGCTACCATTAGGGAGAAGAATGAGAGAAGCCAAGTTCATTCATGTGCACGGTGAGTGAAAGCGGTAAAGGCATTGTCTTATATCAGATCACGTCACTCCGAGGTGATGCTTATCTCTCAACCGATCTGTCTTGTAGGATGTCTTTGTTTTACACCTTGACCTAACCAGTTCCGCACGGGTGTATGTTGATTTTTGTCTAACCCCACCAGACCCGTTCATGACATGCCGGTTAAATTGGCAAATCCAACTGTGAACAAATAATTAATTTGGGGATAGCCTGCTGTTGCTGCTGTTTTACCTGAAAAGCATTGTGTGTGTGTGTGTGTGTTTTTTAAATGCTCGATATCTGTACAAGTTGGACTCGTTTTGAGTCATACAAAATCATGCGTTCTCTACTCTGACAATTAATCCACAGATAAAAGGGGTAACCTATTTTTTATTTTATTTTATTTTTTATGCATTACCGCCACGTGGAACTCCAGTCAATCACCCACGTGAGTTTGTATGTTGAAATATGTTTTACCCCCTTGTGGCTTTGAGTCAGTGACTCTTATCATGGAGAGAAATTGGAGTAGATGGGAGTGGTGGGACTTGCAGAACGTCAAGCATCTAAAATAGAACCAAGTTTTATTCTGGTGCCTGGCTACAAGCAGGCACCAGAAGCAGTTTGGATGAAATTGAATAATGATTGTATGCGTACATTTATTTCTCAATGCTCGCACACGCAACTAGGCCGGTTCAGGTTGGACGCTCCCCATCCAACCTGACAGAGCTTGAGAGGATCTGCAGAGAAGATTGAAACTCCCCAAATACAGGTGTGCCACACTTGCAGCATCATACTCAAGGCTGTAATCACTGCCAAAGGTGCTTCAACAAAGTACTAGTAAAGGATCTGAATACTTATGTGATGGTTTTTTTTGCAAACATTTCTAAACATTTCTGTTTTTGCTTTGTCATTATGGGGTATTGTGTGTAGATTGAGGATTATTATTTAAAAATACATTTTATAATAAGGCTGTAACAAAGTCAAGGGGTCTGAATACTTTCCGAATGCACTGTACAATGCCTTCAGAAATTATTCATACTGCTGGATATATGCCACATTTTGTTGTTAGACTGAATTCAAAAGTTATTTATTTTCTACAAACTACCCCCTCATGCAGTCAACCTGTTTTTAGAAATGTTTGCACATTTATTTAAAATATCAGGGGTGCTTGTGGAGCCCCCTCCTATACTGTTCACCCACGACTGATGACACGACAGTGGTAGTCCTGATCACCGACGACGATGAGAGAGCTTACAGGGAGGAGGTCAGAGACCTGGCAGTGTGGTGCCAGGACAACAACCTCTCCCTCAACGTCAGCAAGACAAAGGAGCTGATCGTGGACTACAGGAAATGGATGGATGCCCCAATTCACATCGACAGGGCTATAGTGGAGATTCTTAAGAGCTTCAAGTTCCTCAGTGTCCACATCACTAAGGACCAAACATACCAACACAGTCATGAAGAGGGCACGACAACACCTATTCCCTCTCAGGAGGCTGAAAATGTTTGGCATGGGCCCTCAGATCCTAAAGTTTTACAGCTGCACCATTTGAGAGCATCTTGACTGGCTGCATCAATGCTTCGTATGGCAACTGCTTGGCATCTGACTGCAAGGCGCTACAGATGGTAGTGCGTACGGCCCAGTACATCACTGGGGCCAAGTTCCCTGCCGTCCAGGACCTCTTTACCAGGCGGCATCAGAGGAAGGCTCTAAAAATGGTCATAGGCCAGCCACCCAAATCAGTCGGTTCTGTTTGCTACCGCACGGCAAGCGGTACCGGCGCACCTAGTCTGGGACCAAACGGCTCCTGAACAGCATCTACCCCAAAGCCATAAGACTGCAGAACAGTTTATTAAACTGCTACCCAGACTCTGATTTTCACCCCCTACCTACATGTACATAGTACTTGAATCACCAAACCTACATGTACATAATACCTTGTACCCCAGTACACTGACTCTGTATATAGCCTTGTTATTTTGTGCCATTTTTATCGTGTTACTAGTTTTGTTTTTATCTATGTCTTTAATTGTCTTTCATTCTAACTTCATTGTTGGGAAAGGGCTCATTGGTAAGCATTTCACGGTAAAGTCTACACTTGTTGTTTTCGGCGCATGGGACAAATGAAATTGTATCTTTTGTAGTGACTGGGTGTACTGCTACACCATCCAACGTGTAATTAATAACTTCACCATGCCCAAAGGGATATTCAATGTCTGCTTTTTATATTTTTGACAATCTACCACTAGGTGCTCTTTGCGAGGTATTGGAAAACCTCCCTGGTCTTTGTGGTTGAATCTGTGTTTTGAAATTCACTGCTTGACTGAGGAACCTTACAAATCTCTGTACCACACAAACACACAGATAAGAGGTAGTCATTCAAGAATCATGTTAACACTTGTTCAACACTATTATTGCACACAGAGTCCGTCTGGTGTTCAACCTTCCCAAGTTCTCTCACGTCACCCGCTCCTCCGCTCTCTCCACTGGCTTCCAGTTGAAGCTCGCATCCGCTACAAGACCATGGTGCTTGCCTACGGAGCTGTGAGGGGAACGGCACCTCAGTACCTCCAGGCTCTGATCAGGCCCTACACCCAAACAAGGGCACTGCGTTCATCCACCTCTGGCCTGCTCGCCTCCCTACCACTGAGGAAGTACAGTTCCCGCTCAGCCCAGTCAAAACTGTTCGCTGCTCTGGCCCCCCAATGGTGGAACAAACTCCCTCACGACGCCAGGACAGCGGAATCAATCACCACCTTCCGGAGACACCTGAAACCCCATCTCTTTAAGGAATACCTAGGATAGGATAAGTAATCCTTCTCACCCCCCCCCTAAAAGATTTAGATGCACTATTGTAAAGTGGCTGTTCCACTGGATGTCATAAGGTGAATGCACCAATTTGTAAGTCGCTCTGGATAAGAGCGTCTGCTAAATGACTTAAATGTAAATGTAAATTATGTGACGTAAGAAAATGTTTACTCCTGAACTTATTTAGGCTTGCCATAACAACGGGGTGACTGAAGACGTTTTTAGCGTTTGTGAAAATGTATAAACATAATTCCACTTTGACATTATGGGGTATTGTTTCACTGGCCAACACGCAATCTCAATTTAATCCATTTTAAATTCAGCTATCAACACAACAAAATGTGGAAGTAATCCAGGGGTGTGAAGCCACTGTACTGTTCATGAAAAACACACAACTCCTTAGCTAGATGTGAAATGGTGCGACGAAGACGTCCCTAACCGAAACACATTAACATTTATTTAGCAATTCGTAGTTTTAGCTTTGCTTAATTCAGCCTGTTTTGAGGATGAAATTGGGTTCATTTAGGCTACGTCACCTAGGTAATATTTTCGAATGTCATACAGCATGTTGTTGCCAGACTACTTTCGAACTATCCCGTTACCCTTTGCAATATATGTGACAGATCAGTGTAGGCAGAATCGACGCGCTGACAACTGGGGGGGAAAGGTGTATCCCTAACACTCATGCGGTCGTGACTGAACTGGGTAAATAATTTAGTCACTGGGGGGGAAAACATCTGGGATGTAGGGGTTACTGTACTGAGTGTGGGGACCCTTCATGTCTTGGGCATCTAATCATCCACTTTTAATTTGGTAATTCATCAACCCCTGATAAAATAGGCTAAACATTGAAATAAAATAAGTGTGTTTTAAAGATTAACTCCAGCGATTTAAAAAAAATATCTCAAGTATATTAATACACTAAAGTGCAAAACGTTTTGAATGAAGTTATTGCCTACCGTTATTGGTAACCCAGTAGCATTGTTTTGGACAAAGTCTCACTGTATAGCCAAACTGAAATGCCACCTAGATTAGAGGTCTACCGATTTTAATTAGGGACGATTTCAAGTTTTCATAACAAATGGTATTTTTGGACACCAATTTGGCTTTTTTTTATTTGTATTTAAAAATATATATCATTTTATTTTAAATTTATTTAAAAAATATTTTTACGCCTTTTATTTAACTAGGCAAGTCAGTTAAGAACACATTCTTATTTTCAATGATGGCTTAGGAATGTTGCGTTAACTGCCTCGTTCTGGGGCAGACCGACAGATTTTCATCTTCCCATCAATTTTAACCATCTTCCCTGTCCCTGCTGAAGAAAAGCAGGCCCAAACCATGATGCTGCCACCACCATGTTTGACAGTGGGGATGGTGTGTTCAGGGTGATGAGCTGTGTTGCTTTTACGCCAAACATAACGTTTTGCATTCAAATCAATCAAATTTTATTTATATAGCCCTTCGTACATCAGCTGATATCTCAAAGTGCTGTACAGAAACCCAGCCTAAAACCCCAAACAGCAAGCAATGCAGGTGTAGAAGCACGGTGGCTAGGAAAAACTCCCTAGAAAGGCCAAAACCTAGGAAGAAACCTAGAGAGGAACCAGGCTATGTGGGGTGGCCAGTCCTCTTCTGGCTGTGCCGGGTGGAGATTATAACAGAACATGGCCAAGATGTTCAAATGTTCATAAATGACCAGCATGGTCAAATAATAGTAAGGCAGAACAGTTGAAACTGGAGCAGCAGCATGGCCAGGTGGACTGGGGACAGCAAGGAGCCATCATGTCAGGTAGTCCTGGGGCATGGTCCTAGGGCTCAGGTCAGTTGAAACTGGAGCAGCAGCATGGCCAGGTGGACTGGGGACAGCAAGGAGCCATCATGTCAGGTAGTCCTGGGGCATGGTCCTAGGGCTCAGGTCCTAGGTCTTAGGTCCTAGGTCTTAGGAAAGGAGAATTACTCCAGATATAACAAACTGACCCTAGCCCCCCGACACAAACTACTGCAGCATAAATACTGGAGGCTGAGACAGGAGGGGTCAGGAGACACTGTGGCCCCATCCGAGGACACCCCCGGACGGGGCCAAACAGGAAGGATATAACCCCACCCACTTTGCCAAAGCACAGCCCCCACACCACTAGAGGGAAATCTTCAACCACCAACTTACCATCCTGAGACAAGGCTGAGTATAGCCCACAAAGATCTCCGCCACGGCACAACCCAAGGGGGGCGCCAACCCAGACAGGATGACCACAACAGTGAATCAACCCACTCAGGTGACGCACCCCCTGCAGGGACGGCATGAGAGAGCCCCAGTAAGCCAGTGACTCAGCTCCTGTAATAGGGTTAGAGGCAGAGAATCCCAGTGGAAAGAGGGGAACTGGCCAGGCAGAGACAGCAAGGGCGGTTCGTTGCTCCAGAGCCTTTCCGTTCACCTTCCCACTCCTGGGCCAGACTACACTCAATCATATGACCCACTGAAGAGATGAGTCTTCAGTAAAGACTTAAAGGTTGAGACCGAGTTTGCGTCTCTGACATGGGTAGGCAGACCGTTCCATAAAAATGGAGCTCTATAGGAGAAAGCCCTGCCTCCAGCTGTTTGCTTAGAAATTCTAGGGACAATTAGGAGGCCTGCGTCTTGTGACCGTAGCGTACGGCCAAAAAGTTCCATTTTGGTTTCATCTGACCAGAGCACCTTCTTCCACATGTTTGGTGTGTCCCAGGTGGCTTGTGGCAAACTTTAAACAACACTTTTTATGGATATCTTTAAGAAATGGCTTTCTTCTTGCCACTCTTCCATAAAGGCCAGATTTGTGCAATATACGACTGATTGTCCATAGGACAACAGAGTCTCCCACCTCAGCTGTAGATCTCTGCAGTTCATCCAGAGTGATCATGGACCTCTTTGCTGCATCTCTGATCAGTCTTCTCCTTGTATGAGCTGAAAGTTTAGAGGGACGGCCAGGTCTTGGTAGATTTGCAGTGGTCTGATACTCCTTCCATTTCAATATTATCGCTTGCACAGTGCTCCTTGGGATGTTTAAAGCTTGGGAAATCTTTTTGTATCCAAATCCGGCTTTAAACTTCTTCACAACAGTATCTCGGACCTGCCTGGTGTGTTCCTTGTTCTTCATGATGCTCTCTGCGCTTTTAACGGACCTCTGAGACTATCACAGTGCAGGTGCATTTATACGGAGACTTGATTACCCACAGGTGGATTGTATTTATCATCATTAGTCATTTAGGTCAACATTGGATCATTCAGAGATCCTCACTGAACTTCTGGAGAGAGTTTGCTGCACTGAAAGTAAAGGGGCTGAATAATTTTGCACGCCCAATTTTTCAGTTTTTGATTTGTTAAATTTTTTTGAAATATCCAATAAATGTCGTTCCACTTCATGATTGTGTCCCACTTGTTGTTGATTCTTCACAAAAAAATACAGTTTTATATCTTTGTTTGAAGCCTGAAATGTGGCAAAAGGTCGCAAAGTTCAAGGGGGACGAATACTTTCGCAAGGCACTGTATATGCAACAGTTTGGGCCACCTAAATTGCCAGAATTTTACGAAATTATGACATAACATTGAAGGTTGTGCAATGTAACAGGAATATTTAGACTAATGGATGCCACCTCTTAGATAAAATACGTAACGGTTCTGTATTTCACTGAAATAATAAACGTCTTGTTTTTGAGATGATAGTTTCCGGATTCAACCATATTACAAAATATGGAAGCTATACGTCAATGGGCTTTACAACCAGGGGTTGGAACCCAACATTTTATGTTGGATTTTCAGATCGCTTCGTTCTAAATTGAACCATTTATTTTTTTCCGTTCCACTGTTAGATCGACATCAAATAACTTCACCTATCACAGAATTATACCTAATGAAGTAACTTTAATTGTCTTTGAACTTCTGAGAGTTGGCTTAACGTTTTACCAGAGCTAGCTAGCTAACAAACTTGTGTGTGCAGAACTGCACCAGAATTCAAATTAAAACATGTTTTACCTGTACTTAATAAATCCAATGTGAAACGTGTGAACTATATAGTATCCTTAATTAGTATTGAAAACGTTAATCCATTGTTCTAAAAAATCTCTCTCCCTAATTTCTGAATCACACTTTGTAACAGACTACAGTAGCCTATGTTTAGGTGGGGGAGTGGCAGGTAGCCTACACACGTGCACACACTGGCAACATTTCCAGGCAGACACTGGATTAAGTTGAGTGATAGTGAGGGCTTTGCATAGGTGCTTGGTGCATTTTTTGGGGGGGGCCGACTGGTAAACAATTGCCGGAACGTGAAAGAACGTTATTAACCGGTTCCCATGCTTTTGAAATAATGGGTTGGTTCTGGAACAGTACAGATCACTTCTGTTCTGATACTGTTCCTCAAAATTGTTATTTTCTAGTTTTCGGTTCTGTACCCTGAACCAATTTCAACCCTTGCTTACAACTAACAAGTACTGTTCAGGTGAGCTAAACATATTTTTATTATCTATATTGTAAAGCTGTAGATATACAGCTTTGCAGAAGTTTCCTAACCATTTCTTCTCTTGAGCAATGAAGTTGGCAACAGCATCTGCATGGAGAAAGAATGACAGGTCAGAAGTCTGTGTTTGAAAATCGGCGCCATTGTCACCGACGGACACCCTTCGATCCAGAAATACTTGCGAGAGCAATGCCCAACCATCGCTCATTACTCCGACTCTAGACATGTAGCAAAAAGTGTGTATGTGAATGGAATTGTAATTGGAATGTGAATATCATCATCAAGTAACAATCGCTTGCTAACAGGTGACATTAGGTAGGCCATTGCAGTAGTGGAAAAAGTACCCAGTTGTCAAACTTGACTGAAATGATAGATTCCTTTAAAAAAAAAGAAAGTTGCTCAAGTGAAAGTCACCCAGTAAAATACTACTTGAGTAAAAGTATTTGGTTCAAAAGTAAATGTAATTGCTAAAATATGCTCATGTATAAATTATTTCAAATTCCTTAGATAAATCAAACCAGATGCCACCATTTTCCTTGTTTTTAATATGTACGAATAGCCAAGGGGTACACACTAACACTCCGACATCATTTACAAACTGCATTTGTGTTTAGTGAGTCTGCCAGATCAGAGGCAGTAGGGATGACCATGTGTTCTTTTGATAAGTGGGTGAATTGGACCATTTTCCTGTCCTGATAATAAGCACTCAACATGTAACAAGTTATTTTGGGTGTCAGGAAACATGTCTGGAGTAAAAAGTTGATTATTTTCTTTAGGAATGTAGTAAAGCCAAAGTGGTTTAATATAAATAGTAAAGTAATGTACAGATACTGCAAAACAACAACTTAAGTAATACTTTAAAAGTATTTTGCACCACTGGCTACTGAAACCTAACGTTACCTGATGTTTTCCTCGGTTGTTGGCATGTTTTTGCAGTGGCCACAAGAACGAACACCTGTGGGTAAAAATAAATGTTATTAGCAAGTAGCAGATCACTGCTGGTAATGAGCTAAATGCCATTCATTCTAAACAGTGGCTTGGAAATACACTGGCGTGGGTAAAATAAGCAAATGGCTAGGTAGCTAAAAAGCTAATATCAAACCACTGATAAGTGCCAAATTTGTGTTTGGACTGATAGCAATGTTGCCATTGTCTTGCGGCTATCAATAAGCGTCATAAACTCAGAACCAGTGAATAAACAAATCGATTAAGCTCCAGTGAATAAACAAATCGATTAAGCTCCAGTTTATAATGTTTATAGATGGAGGCCAGTTAGATGCATTTAGCTAGCTATAACAACGTTAGCTAGGCTACATACTGTTACATACCATTCAGACGTGGGGTGGTCAAACGTTGTTTTCCAAACCCACATCTTCTTTGTCGCTAGAAGCCAATGGCTCGAACATGTGTGACGACCTCGAAACCCTTCACATCGTCACGTTTTTGTATTTTCTTTATAGTTCTGAAACCTATAAACTGTCCCATATCTTTTTTTTTATCACTTATATTTATCAGAGCCCGAGATATGAGCTTTTAAAGTTAAAGCTGAGAACTATATTTTTGAATGCTGTTTTCGAATTCAATTGAGGCATGAGAGAGAAACAACTCGGCTTGATTGCCACTATATGTATTATTTTTTTAAACTGCAACTACTGGTATTGTTTGTTTAAATCATTACTCAAACAAATTATTATACTTTACAATAATGGATACATACTGAAGTGTATATTTGAATTGGAGCCAAAGTAGTATACATTTCAGTGTGACTATGAACCGTCAACAACATCCTTCAAAATAAAAACATTTTAAAGAAAGATCTGTTGACTACACAACACTGGATGGCATGAAAGATGGCAAAAAGTATGAAAATTGAAATTCTGCTTGCAGGAACAGATACTGGAGTTGCCGACATCTCTGCTGAGAGATGAGATGAAGTGAGTTTGTCATACAGGCAAAGTATAAAAACAATTCAATACTCACAACACTACAAGACAATCACACATAACATAAATATAACTGTAGAGAAGCAAGTAAAATGGTACAATACGAGTGTGCAAAACCAGAGTGACTGGGTAGTGGCGTGTGTTCATAAACAAAAAGATCTGTAACAAACACAAACGACTACAGTAGATCATCATTCTTACCTTAGCTGAGTGCTCCATGGTAACGACCACGTTGAATCCAGCGCAGCCCACTAGATTCACGAGCCTGCCCATTCCCTTCATCTTACTCTAAGGGGGAAAAAAACATGTTTCAGTGCTTTCAGTCATTATTTGGGTCCACAATAAAGTAAATTGTCATGGAGACACAAATGTTTTCAACACACACACAGCGGCACTCTTCCGCTGTGTGTCTTCTCTCTATCTCTCCCATGGTCTCAATGAATTAACATTCACTTGTTAGCTATCTAACTTGTTTTGTGGGATACAGGGATGAAAATGACCATGGCTAGTGAAATAGTCAGTGAAACATTTAGGCAATAGCAGCAACTTGTCTTCAATAGTACTGTCACTCCAACAACACTGGCTACAGCCTACCTACAACACAAAGAAGATGCAGGTAGTGAAGGGCTGATGGTTTATAAAGTCTAGCTAATGCATTGTGTTCTTAATCAGCTAGCTAGCATAACTTGCCTTGCTTGCTTCTCATTGAAGATGCTCCCATCCATGATCAGAGCATAGTTGCAGCTTTTCTCAAAGTAATGACAACTAACTAGCTAAATCAAACTACAAGCAACATTCGCTATTTATCTGAGAAGTCAGCTTCAATGATGATTGAGGACTAACTATACTGAGCAAAAATATAAAGTAAAGTGTTGGTCTCATGTTTCATGAGCTGAAATAAAAGATCCCAGAAATGTTCCATACGCACAAAAAGCTCATTCCTCAGAGTTTGTCCACAAAATTGTTTACATCCCTGTTAGTGAGCACTTCTCCATATCAAGACTGCATGGTCAATACACAGGTGCACCTTTTGCTGGGGACAATAAAAGGCCACTCAAAAGTGCAGTTTTGTCAACACAATGTCACAGATTTTTCAAGTTTTGAGGGTGTGTGCAATTGGCATTTTGACTGCAGGAATGTCCACCAGAACTGTTACCAGAGAAGTTCATGTTAATTTCTCTACCATAAGCCGCCTCATGGCATTTGGCAATACGTCCAACTGGCTCACAACCACAGACTACGTGTAACCACGCCAACCCAGGACCAAACATCCGGCTTCTTCACCTGCTAGATTGTCTGACACCAGCCAATCGGACAGCTAATGAAACCGGAGTATTTCTGTCTATAATAAAGCCATTTTGTGGAGAGAAAGTGGGTGAGCCTATGCCCTCCCATGTGTCACACCCTGATGTTTCATCTGTCCTTGTGCTTGTCTCCACCCCCCTCCAGGTGTTGCCCATCTTCCCTATTATCCCCTGTGTATTTATACCTGTGTTTTCTGTCTGTTGCCAGTTCGTCTTGTTTGTTCATGCCTACCAGCGTTTTGTATCAGCTCCTGGTTTTTCCCTAGTCTGTCCTGACCACTGCCGGTCTCTGATCCTTAGCCTCTGCTCTGGATTATTGACCCCTGTCGTTTGCCTGCCCCTGTGGTTACAATAAACATTGTTACTTCACACAGTCTTCAATTGACTGATATCCTTTATGTGAACGGTAACTCATTGAAATTGTTGACTGTTGCGTTTATTTTTTTGTTCAGTACAGAAAACAGGAAGGCAGAGTGCTGTGCATGCACACCTCGCCTGTCACTCATTCACACCCCCTCAAAGATTCAAAGCAGTGGATTGGTGTAACTGTATTGGTAGACAATCTACACCTGTCCAATGCTTTTACATTTTGAGGGAATTGAAGGCTAGTGGCCAGGGCTAGCAAGAAATGGGATGCAGCTCAAAATGACAGTTAACCACTGACCTCTCGCTTCCAAGAAGTTTAGGATATCGATTTCTATGCTTTCTAAACTCGCAATAATTCTGGACTGCTGAAATTACTGCAATATACATTGAGTGTACAAAATATATCTCCACTTTTAATGTGCTCATCGCTTTTTATATAATTTATTTTCTCTCCATTCCCTTTATTGAAAAAGTACTGTATTGCATTTGTTTATTCACATTTACCACCTTCAGTTTTTGCTTTTATGACATCACCAATGAACTATCATGGTCCAAACATACCAAGACAGTCATGAAGAGGGCATGACAACACATTTTCCCCCTCTGGAGACTGAAAAGATTTGGCATGGGCCCCCAGATTCTCAAAAGGTTCTACAGCTGCACCATCGAGAGCATCTTGACCAGTTGCATCACCACCTGGTATGGCAACTGTGAGGCATCTGACTGGGAGGCACTACAAAGGGTAGTGCGAACGGCCCAATACATCACTGGGGCCAAGCTTCTTGCCATCCAGGACCTCTATACCAGGCGGTGTCAGAGCAAGGCCCTAAAAAATGGTCAAAGACTCCAGCCACCCTAGTTAGACTGTTTTCTCTGCTACTGCATGGCAAGCGGTACCAGAGCGCCAAGTCTAGGACCAAATGGCTCCTCAACAGCTTCTACCCCCAAGCCATTAGACTGCTGGACAATTTACATTGACACCCCCTCTTGTACACTGCTGCTACTCACTGTTTGTTTGTTACCTATGCATAGTCACTTCGCCCCCACCTACATGTACAGATTACCTCAACTAGCATGTACCCATGCACACTCTGACTCTGTACCGGTACCCCCCCCGTATATAGCCTCGTTATTCTTATTGTATTACTTTTTTATTTTAGCCTACTTGGTAAATATTTTATTTTTCTTGAACTGCACTGTTGGTTAAGGGCTTGTAAGTAAGTATTTCACGGTAGGTCTACACTTTGTATTCGGCGTATGTGGCAAATAAAGTATGATTTGCTTTGAATACAAAGGTTCCTCAACGTAGCCTATTTTTAAAATCCCTTTCCTTAACCCTGACTCAATCAGCTCTCATTGCCCCCTCCTTCACAGTAGAAGCCTCAAACAAGGTTCTAAAGACTGTTGACATCTAGTGGAAGCCTTAGGAAGTGCAATATGACCCCATAGACACTATCTTCGATAGGCAATGACTTGAAAAACTACAAACCTCAGATGTCCCACTTCCTGGTTGGATTTTTTTCTCAGGTTTATGCCTGCCATATGAGTTCTGTTATACTCACAGACATCATTCTTTTAGAAACTTCAGAGTGTTTTCTATCCAAATCTAATATGCATATATTAGCAACTGGGCCTGAGTAGCAGGCAGTTTAGTTTACTCTGGTACCTTATTCATCCAAGCTACTCAATACTGCCCCCCCCCCCATTCCCAAAGAAGTTAAGGGCTTGTAAGTAAGCATTTCACAGTAGGCCTACACTTTGTATTCTGTGCATATTCGGTTGTATTCGGCGCATGTGCCAAATAAAGTATGATGTGATTTGATTTGAATACAAAGGTTCCTCAACGGATTTAAAAAATCCCTTTCCAAAACCACATCGCATGAAAGGGGAAGAAATTGACATGCTCTAATCCGGTGAAAATGGATTTAAAAAAAAGAAAAGGCCTACCTGATTACTTCTTATCCCTTGCGCAAATAGCCTACAGCTGTGTCTGTCTGGCTGGAGCTTACTGGGTAGGGCCCGTATATTTTATACATTGTTGCAAGCTTCAAGCAGACCCAAGTTTAATAGATGATACAATATTTCAAGTTCTTTGCAGACAAGGCCGTGCGTAGCCAATGTGATTATTAGGTTATTTATTTTCATCTGGATAGTTTTTTTTTTTTTTTTGGGCTTCATGTAGGCTATTTTTACATATTGGCAATATAAGTTACTTTTTAGATTTGCATCATTTTCATTTAGATTGAATTTTGAATAACCACATGACATTGATTTTGATAAACTAAACTGTTCCACAAAAACGTGCATATGAAAATCATAACTTGCATGCAGATCAGTAGAAATGGTACGAGGACTCGGAAAAGGTTGCTGACTGCTGGTGTAGCCTATTACCGGCAACTTTAGGAGCATAATGGACTTTAGGAGCATAATCTTTGCAGTGGGACGAGGAGGGTCAGGTTGGGAACAGGTTATTTTATTTCTTATGGTTAGTCTATATTGATCTCTGGCTCCCTATTTGGTATTTTATTTTTATTTTATTGCATTGCTTAAAGCATCAGGCAAAGTAGCCTACATATAGTTCATTGTATTCAAACAAAGGGTGTGTCTATAAATACACATTTTAAAATTTGGACCAATCGATTGGTCAAAAGAACAGATTGCTTTTTTTGTTGTTGTTGGACAGTCCTAATTCATATCATACTGATGTAGGAAATTAATTTGAGCCAGTTTGCTACAACAGTAAAATAATCCTGTAAGCAACATGAAATGTGGATTATAATTAATGAACTTTTTTTGTAGGGGTTGATACATTTTTTTTTGTTAGGGCAAATCGAGTCTGAAATTTCAAAGTGGTAATTATAAACTTCAGAATGTTTTTTTTAAAAACTCATCACTACATGTTTGCATTTCCTGCACATTTAAGATGTTACACATTTCAGGCTGTAGTCCACCTTTTTAAATGACATGCATTTGCTTTCACCACTTTTTCAGAAAAATGACCATACGATAAGCATACCATAAGATATGGTAAAAAAAAACAAATAGATACAGGTGCCTTAGAACATGTTTGGCCCCTAGGAGAGGCATTTACTGTTTTTATCTTGTTCTATATCAATACGAAACCCTTTCCATGGAGGTTATTTCGGTAATATTACAATGTACCACTTTTTATTGATTTAATAGCAAGTAGTTTAGTGACTTTCAGTGTCCGAGACGAGAAAAATATATACATTTTACTCATCCAGAGCTAAGCTTTAGCAATGTTGCTAAATGTGTAGGATATAGTTCCTTAAAATGACACACTATCTCTTTAACAAATGTGTGATGAACATATATTTAATGATGTATTAGAAAGAAGGGTATTCTCTTTCATTTAAATAACCGTACTTTCTTATTAAAATTGAAATAATGTTAACATTATGTTTGAACCCAGATTACCATTTCAGAGCCATAACTTTCAATCTGTGATTTTACAAACGTTTTAGGAATATGATACTCTAGGTACCTTTTTTTAAGATGAGGAGGCCCTTTTTATGGGTTGTGAAAGAAGAATTCACTTACAAAACAGTTCTGAGATCTGGGATGTGAACTTTTGATGCTCAATATCTCAGAACTATGTTTTGCGCAGATATAACCTTTATAGTCCCATGGTCTCGATTTGTCATTATTTTTCAAAGTGGATACTGTAATAGCCAGAGGGCGGCTATAAATTAAATGCTTCATGATTCTGACTGTGATAGATGTCTGGCCAGAAGCCCCAGCTGATCAGGATGCCATGCTTTCTGTGCTGCTACATCAAGGGAGCCTGAAGATGATTGATGTCTGGAATTTCTACATTACTGTCTGATGAAGAATATATGTCAGGGGAGTGAAAATTCGATCCCAGATCCCCACTGAGCTTCTAGCTGGTCTCTGATATGGAATATCAAGCCTGTGGCAGCTGGAGCTGATGCACCATTGTGTATGCAGTATCAAAACATATGCACCGAGGGAATACTGTTTTTAGACTTTGCCTAAAGGCCATCTATGATGGATTTACACATGGATTAACATGGATGCACACCTAACTCGGTTTCCTTCCCTAGCTGAAGCTTTGAGAAGTGCCTGGTAGGTCAGTCAAAGCTGCGCTCTGAATTATGTTCCCGTCTCTAGACATTTCGAGGGGCCGAGCCCTGATTTCAGTACACGTCATCTCATGGAATTAACAGAAATTCCCCATCCCTGGTCTCCCGTTTTGTCATTTCCCCATTATCCCTCTCTGTCTGTCATCAAGACTCACCCAGAGGAGGGATTTTAATCCATCAGGCAACACACTGTCCACTGCCATTGAATGAAGGTAATTGACAAGCTCACCCAGATGATAAATGTTCCTAACCAATTAGATTTCCTGCAGTGGGTTGCTGGGTCACTGAGCTACAGCGCTCCGCGTTAGCGGGACGGGTCGGCACTAAAAGCATATGATGAATTAGTCCCTACTGTAACTACTCCTCTCTGAGTGGTAGAGTGGAATTGCCCATTTTCTTCCAGGAAAGTGCTCTACTAAATAGTTTTGGGGCCCAGAAAAGCTTATCTAGCCTAGCAGGTATGAAGTAGGGCTGTGTCGATTATGGAATTTGGTTTAAGGATTCATTGTCATGCAAATAGCACGGTTATGGATGTAATTGTCATTTTTGTAGAAAAATGCTTTGAACTTGTAATGCATCTTTGAAACTTGTCTACGACATACCTAATGAATGCAACACAGCTTGGGTGACACCGTCTCAAAAAACGAATAGTTCTGACCTATTTGAAATGTTGGAAATGAAGCTTCTCCGCCCAACCGTGACGATCTGCTCATAAAATAATGACCAACTTTACACTCTTCATGTAAAAAAAAAAAAAAAAAAATGCTTTGGGGAAACAATCTTCTTTATCAAATTCATTCCCCACTTCTTATAAAATGAATGTGGTAGTACAATTATGACGATTATTACGTATAATTGTTGGTGGAACAATTATACAACAATTGTGCAATCCCTAGTAGGAAGCCCATCCAATTTTTGTTCAGTTTCTGGGTGTGGCAACTCAATGGTCTACTGCAGAAAGGAATCCAAAACTAATCATATGTCCTCAAAATTGTTCTTGTCATTGGGAATGTGGAACTATGTCAAGTTTATTGGCTTGCTCTGGGACTCATGTGGAGGAGTCAAGTGTTAGTCAGCCTAGAGCGCCGTAGATTTACAATGACAAAACGATTTGAGTGTCATTGTGGCACCCATAGTTCCAAGACCCTTACATTCTACTAAGGATGTAAATGACAATGTTATTGTCATGGAACGTTTGGTTCCAACATGGTCAACACTAGTTAACAAGCCAGTATCTCTGGGTTTTCTGAACAGTCCTGTCTCTGGCAGTGCCCCGGGGGAGTCTGTCTTGGCCAGGCTGTGCTATATACCATGTCCGTCATCTGTGATCTCATCTCATCTCGCAACTGCTACTCTCGCTCTCTCTCTCTGTCTCTCTCTGTCTGTGTGTCTGCCTGTGGCTTACATCTCCCCGAGTCTGTGTGTTGGCATGTAGAGATGCATTTTGGAAACACTCATTGTCTATAACATTTATCTGTCTTTGGACTCATGGTTATAATGCCATGTTTTGAGTGGCCTACAAAGGTAATGTGTCATGACCCTTGCCTTTGTCTGTTGTGATGTGCATTGCAGTCAGTGTGTTTCTGCTGAAATTGATTAGTCTTACATAGGATCAATGATCCATGGTAAATTGAATTAACAACAACAAAAAATCAGTCAAGGTCAATTGGGATAAAATGTCCAATTAATTGTCTGGAGGCAGTTGACATTGGGATTGATAGCCTATGGTGATTTAGATATGTTGCTAATGTATTATGTATCACTCTTGCTGCTGGTGATTCTCTGATCCACCTCTACGGAGTTGACACCATTCCGTATACTTCTGGCCCTTCTTTGGACACTGTGTTAACTAACCTCCAGAAGAGCTTCAATGCCATACAACTCTCCTTCCGTGGCCTCCAACTGCTCTTAAATGCAAGCAAAACTAAATGCTTACTCTTCAACCGATCCCTGCCCACACCTACCCACCTGCCAAGCATCACTACTCTGGACGGTTCTGACTTAGAATATGTGGACAACTACAAATAGCTAGGTGTCTGGTTAGACTGTAAACTCTCCTTACAGACTCACATTAAACATGTCCAATCCAAAATTAGATCTAGAATCAGCTTCCTATTTCGCAACAAAGCATCCTTCACTCGTGCTGCTAAACATACCCTTGTAAAACTGACTATCCTACTGATCCTTGACTTCGGCGATGTCATTTACAAAATAGCCTTCAACGCTCTACTCAACAAACTGGATGCAGTCTATCACAGTGCCATGCGTTTTGTCACCAAAGCCCCATTTTCTACCCACCAGTGCGACCTGTACACTCTCATTGGCTGGCCCTCGCTTTATATCCGTCGCCAAACCCACTGGCTCCAGGTCATCTATAAGTCTATGCTAGGTAAAGCCCCGCCTTATCTCAGCTCACTGGTCACCATAGCAGCACCCACCCGTAGCACGCGCTCCAGCAGGTATATTTCACTGGTCACCCCCAAAGCCAATTCCTCCTTTGGCCGCCTTTCCTTCCAGTTCTCTGCTGCCAATGACTGGAACGAACTGAAAGAATCACTGAAGCTGGAGACTCATATCTCCCTCACTAGCTTTATGCACCAGCTGTCAGAGCAGCTCACAGATCACTACACATGTACATAGCCAATCTGTAAATAGCCCGTCCAACTACCTCATCACCATATTGTTATTTATTTTGCTCCTTTGCACCCCAGTACCGCTACTTGCACACTCCTCTTCTGCACATCTATCACCCCAGTGTTTAATTTGCCATACTGTCATAATTTCGCCACTGGCCTATTTATTGCCCCCCCTTATCCTACCTCATATGCACACACTGTATATAGACTTTCTCTATTGTATTATTGACTGTTTTTTTTACTCCATGTGTAACTCTGTTGTTTGTCACACTGCTTTGCTTTATCTTGGTCAGGTCGCAGTTGTAAATGAGAACTTGTTCTCAACTAGTCTACCTGGTTAAATAATAATACCATCCTTCAAATTGTATAACATTTAACAGGTTTCCCAAGATACAATTATCAATATATTTGAAGAGAAATGCATACTTCTTTAGACAATGTTAATATTAAAAGATGTGTCCTGAGTAATGTTTTAACCATCATAAGTCAATCATGGGATAATGCTAAAACCCTTTTGTGGGGAAAAACTAATTCTGATTGGCTGGGCCTTGCTCCACAGTCGGTGGGCCTGGCTGCCAAATAGGTGGGCCTATTCCCTCCCAGGCACACCCATGGCTGCACCCCTGCCCAGTCAAGTGAAATCCATAGATTAGGGCCTAATGAATTTATTTCTATTGAAGGATTTGCTTATATGAACTGTAACTCAGTAAAATCTTTTAAATTGTTGCATGTTCAGTTTATATATTTGTTCAGTATAATATGAACGCAATGGAACACAACATATTTAAACTCCTTTGTTTTTGGCTTCACAAAAGCAATATTTGTATGGGTGTGCAATGACCTTGACTGTGTGTTGAGCATTGACTCACCCTCTACAGGCTTCCTTTTTGCACGTACTGTATGTCTTGTAACACACATGGAAAGTTTTTTTTTTTTTTTTTTTTTTTGCTTTACTGTAAACATATTAGGATTGAGGTCTCATCTGATCTCCCTATTGTCTCCGACTAAGTTCTGAAACCTAGCGCCTATTATGCATAGCAATGGATGTTTATTCATCCTAATGTTAGTTTTATTATCAATTGCTTTGGTGCTATTTTCACAAGTATGTGGTGAATTTAGGACAAAACAACAAAATGGTAATAACACTTACATTCAAATCATTTTATTGTGCATTCATTTTGTTTTCACCACATTGATCTAAAATATACGTTTGCAGTGAAATACCATTGGAATGTTTAATTTCTTCACCAAAACTCAATATAATGATGCATTTTCAATTGTGTTTTTTTAACAACCAGTTTATCCAATAGCAAGATGCATGTTTGAAAATTGGCCTTTGAATGTAATATGCTACAGTACTGTAAATGATAGGACATTACACTTTTCACATTAGGCAATACACTTGCAGTACCTATCAAAATGTCCATAATTCATATCCAATGTGTGATCAAAGGCACTGAGGTCCCGGGCAGCCCCCACTAGGCGGGGGTGGCCCACGAGTTCTGTAGGCCCATGCGCCTGTCATTGAAGCCTCCAAAAAGTAATAAACCTTTTTGTGATTGTGACTGAAAGTGCCTCTGGCCTTTTTAATATTTTTTTTTAACGGATTTTGAAAGTATAAGGGGAATATGGGTCAACAAATGCCATGGTCAAGGTTACGATGACGCTAAGTTCAATGGGTGGAGCTTACTCAGGTGTTCAAAGGCGCATATCAGACCGAGAACCTAATGTTTCTTCGGTAGTTATATTATGAGCTTTAGAAAATGATCTCTCTGCTGAAAAGACAGTTACAGGGATGGTAAAAAATGTGATTGCCGTAGCAACGTAAGGGAAGCTGGGCAGAAGGGAGTGGTGCTTCAAATACAGCGTTTCTGTAACATTTAATTGAGCCTCGTTCTCCTTAATTGCCGGCCTCAACACGTGGCGGAAACTGTATAGGAAGCTCTGGGGACAGGTCATCTGAATACTGGACTGCCAATAAATTGGCAGATAGAAACAGATTAGCATCTTTACTGGACAACCGTTCTTGAGGGCTTGAACAAAGTGGTTTTCAATTTTGTTCTTTGGTGAAGCAGCATTTTAGTTGTGTGGTTGAAAACAACAGTCCCTTATCTCTGGTATATCTTGGCATGCGTCATTCAAGACTGAGTTAACATTTCGTTCAGCGCAATGGAATAGTCAGTATAGATGATGGAAACATTTTGTGGTGGAAACAGACCTGGGGAGTCTCAAGTTGGACTTAATTAGATTTAATTTCATTTACCTTGAATATTGCAGCACATTTGTGTAGGGTATTAGCCAGAGAGAACCCGCTGAGTTAAACAATAAATGGTGGCTGAATTTATCCTTAAGCCAACTACCTCAGTGTTAGGCTATTTGATGTGTACTTTTGATAAAGTTCATGAGTAGCAGCTAAATACGGTATATTCAGTACATTCGGGAAGTATTCGTACCCCTTTTACTTTTTCCACATTTTGTTACGTTACAGCCTTATTCTAAAGTGGATTAAGTAAATAAATAAAAGTCTTCATCACTTCCCTATAATGACAAATCAAAAACAAGTTTTAATACATTTTTGCAAATCTATTAAATAAAGAACAAATTCTTATTTTCAATGACGGCCTAGGAACAGTGGGTTAACTGCCTGTTCAGGGGCAGAACGACAGATTTGTACCTTGTCAGCTCGGGGATTTGAACTTGCAACCTTTCGGTTACTAGTCCAACACTCTAACCACTAGGCTACCCCGCCAATACAGTACTGCTACCCTGATGCTCCAAATACTCAACTTGTCTAAAGAAGGCCAGTTTTTTATTGCATCTTTAATCAGCTGTGTGGTTTTCAGTTTTCAGCTGTGCTAACATAATTGCAAAAGAGTTTTCTGATGATCAATTAGCCTTTTTATAATGATAAACTTGAATTAGCTAACACAACATGCCATTGGAACACAGGAGTGATGGTTGCTGATAATTGGCCTCTGTACACCTATGTAGATATCCCATTCAAAAATCTGCTGTTTCAACATAAACCATGTCTACACTGTATTTCTGATCAATTTGATGTTATTTTAATTGACCCCAAAAAAATGTGTTTCTTTCAAAACCAAGAACATTTCAAAGTGACTCCAAACTTTTGAACGGTAGTGTATGTTCATACTTTATGTATAAATAGTACCTCATAAAACTACATTACAGTATTAACTATATGTACTGTATGAGACATGCATCCCGTATACAGTAAATGTGTATCCAAAATTAAGTTGCTGGGGGCATTTTGATATGCTTTTGATACTGCTTTACTAAAAATGCATTTGCCAATACAGTACTGTAATAACGTAATATATGCCATTTACATAGCAGGCGCTTTTATCCAAAATGACAACAGTGAGTCAACACATTTTCTGGTGTTGCTAGTGACATTTTCTTACTAACTGAGCCACACAGGACCTTAACAATACATAAGTACCATACATTACTGTAAAATGGAATACATGATTACAATACAGGTGGAAGGTGTTTGATTTTAATCCCATCATAAAAACGGCGCCGTAGGAGATGGCTGACATTTTACGTGCTCCTAACCGATTGTATTTTTATGTTAGTTTTTTTGTGTTTGTAAATTAATTTTGTACTTATTTTGTACATAATGTTGCTGTTACCGTCTCTTATGACCGAAAATAACTTCTGGACATTTAGGACAGCGATTACTCACCATGAACTGGCAGAAGCTTTTTTTTTCCTTTAACAAGTCCGACGTGAAGGACATACTGCTTTCCCGGGAACAGGCCCAAATCCCCGTCATTTGCGTGAAAAGACGATGAAGAAAAAGAGGACGGGGGTCGGGCTGCCTTCTGAGAATTCGTAGGCGATCGAAGAAAATACCCCTGCCTTCCGTTCTACTATCTAACGTGCAATCAATATTATCAATATACAGTTGGCTGGTTATACGCTGTATCGGCAGGATAGAACAGCAGCGTCTGGTAAGACAAGGGGTGGCAGACTATGCATATATGTAAACAACAGCTGTTGCACGATATCTAAGGACGTCTCGAGGTTTTGCTCGTCTGAGGTAGAGTATCAAGATAAGCTGTAGACCACACTATCTACCGAGAGTTAAATCTGTATTTTTCGTAGTTGTTTACATACCACCACAGACCGACGTTGGCACTAAGACCGCTCTCAATGAGCTGTATTCCGCCATAAGCAAACAGGAAAACGCTCATCCAGAAGTGGCGCTCCTAGTGGCCGGGGACTTTAATGCAGGGAAACTTAAATCTGTTTTACTAAATTTCTGTCAGCATGTTAAATGTACAACCAGAGGGGGAAAACCTTTACTCCACACACAGACGTGGACAAAGCTCTCCCTCGCCCTCCATTTGCAAATCTGACTATAATTCTACCCTCCTGATTCCTGCTTAAAATCAAAAATGTAAGAAGGAAGCACCAGTGACTCGATCAATAAAAAAGTGGTCAGATGAAGCAGATGCTAAGCTACAGGACTGTTTTGCTAGCACAGACTGGAATATGTTCTGTCATTCTTCCTATGGCATTGAGGAGTACACCACCTCAGTCATTGGCTTCATCAATAAGTGTATCGACGACGTCATCCCCACAGTGACCGTACATACATATCCCAACCAGAAGCCAAGGATGACGGGCAACATCCGCTCAGAACTAAAGGATAGAGCTGACGCTTTCAAGGACCCGGAAGCTTATAAGAAATCCTGCTATGCCCTCCAATGAACCATCAAACAGGCAAAGCGTCAATACAGGACTAAGATCAAACTGTACTGCTCCGATGCTCGTCAGATGTGGCAGGACTTGCAAACCATTACAGACTACAAAGGGAAGAACAGCCGAGATGCCCAGTGACACAAGCATACCAGACAAGCTAAACTACTTCTATGCTCGCTTCGAGCCAAATAACACTGAAACATGCATGAGAGCACCAGCTGTTCCGGAAGACTGTGACCTCGCTCTCCGCAGCCGATGTGAGTAAGGCCTTTTAAACAGGTCAACATTCACAAGGCCGCAGGGTCAGACGGATTACCAGGACGTGTACTGCGAGCATGTGCTGACCAGCTGGCAAGTGTCTTCACTTTCACTTCACTTCCTTTCCCACCTGGACAAAGGGAACACGTATGTGAGAATGCTATTCATTGACTACATCTCAGCATTCAATACCATAGTGCCTTCAAAGCTCATCAATAAGCTGTTCGCTGCTCTGGCTCCCCAATGGTGGAACACACTCCCTCACGACGCCAGGACAGCGGAGTCAATCACCACCTTCCGGAGACACCTGAAACCCCACCTCTTTAAGGAATACCTAGGATAGGATAAAGTAATCCTTCTCAACCCCCCCCCCTTAAAAGATTTAGATGCACTATTGTAAAGTGGCTGTTCCACTGGATGTCATAAGGTGAATGCACCAATTTGTAAGTCGCTCTGGATAAGAGCGTCTGCTAAATGACTTAAATGTAAATGTAAAAATGTAAGCTAACGACCCTGAGACTAAACACCTCCTTCTGCAACTCGATCCTGGACTTCCTGATGGGCTGCCCCATGTGGTAAGGGTAGGCAACAACACATCCGCCACGTTGATCCTCAACACATGGTCCCCTCGGGTGCGTGCTCAGTCCCCTCCTGTACTCCCTGTTCACCCATGACTGCACGACCAGGTACGACTCCAACATTAAGTTTGTCACAATAGTAGTAGGCCTGATCACCAACAACGACGAGACAGCCTATAGGGAGGAGGTCAGAGACATGACCATGTGGTGCCAGGACAACAACCTCTCCCTTACTGTGACCAAGACAAATGAGATGATTGTGGACTACAGGAAAAGGTGGACCGAGCACGCCCCCTTTCTCATCGATGGGGTTCTATTGGAGCAGGTTAAGAGCTTAAAGTTCCTTGGTATCCACATCACTAACAAACTAACATGGTCCAAGCACACGAAGACAGTCCTGAAGAGGGCACGACAGGAGACTGAAAAGACTTGGCCTGGGTCGTCAGATCCTTAAAGTTCTACAGATACACCACTGGTTGCATCACTGCCTGGTATGGCAACTGCTCAGACTCCGACCCCAAGGCACTACAGAGGGTAGTGCGTATAGCCCAGTACATCACCGGAGCCAAGCTTCCTGCCATCCAGGACCTCCTTTACAAGGCGGTGTCAGAGGAAGGCCCTAAAAATGGTCAAAGACTCCAGCCACCCAAGTCATAGACTGTGCTCTCTGCTACCGCATGGCAAGCGGTACTGGAGCGCCAAGTCTAGGTCCAAGAGGCTTCTAAACAGGTTCTATCCAAGCCATAAGACTTCTGAACATCTAATGAAACTGCTACCCAGACTATTTGCATTGCCCCCCCCCTTTTACGCCACTGCTATTCTCTGTTATTACCTATACATAGTCACTTTAGTAACTCTACCTACATGTACATATTACCTCAATTACCTCATCTAACCGGTGCCCCTGAACATGGACTCTGTACCTGTACTCTCTGTATATAGTATCGCTATTGTTATTTTACTGCTGCCCTTTAACTACTTGTTACTTTTATTTCTTATTCGTATTTTTTAAACTGCATTGTTGGTTAGGGGCTTGTAAGTAAGCATTTCACTGTTGTTTTCAGCGTATGTGATTAATACGATTTGATGTGTGTGCCACCCTCCTCCAGTCATGAAATGACATCAATCCAGACCAATGTCAGGCTTGGATTGCCCATGCCAAAAGCTTAATTCTCCAGGTTCATGAACAATGAGGACATTAACTGTGATGTCGATGAGAACCTAAGGCCAAATACTCAAAGGCTTGATGCAAATTGGTGCCTGATTTTTCTTTTCATTCATTTTATTTGAAAGTGTAATATGTTGGTAACCTCATGCTGTTCTATTGGTTGTCTTACCACTTTATTTCATTGTCTAGCAGCCAAAGGCATTATCCTGGTCATATTTGTAACCCATGATAGTTGTTGCATCTTTAGATCTCCTCTCATTTCTAATGAATATTTCCATCTCTGTCCATTTAAACTGCTCGTGTGTGTGTGGTGCGCATTTTAGAACAGCATTTTCCCACTATTTACATTCGCATCGTTCTAGGCCTACCGCTGTGTGCCCATTGCTGCGCTAAAAATGTGCAGAAATAATAGTTAATGAACATTTTAAGCCAAACATTCTGATCTGTTCCATCTGCCTTATTAATTGATATGGCATATACCTCCACTTCACTACTGTGATACACATCCTGGGGATTAAGAAGTGAATATACTCAATGCCCACTGAAAAATAAATGGGTATAGGGCGTATACCTGCATATACCCTCCACTACACCACTGGGCCCTCCGCTATCACGTTGGGTCAAACAACGGCATTTACTCATGATCCAGCACTGCCTCTTATGCCTTATTGCTTAATTGAACAATGCATTTTATTTTTTTGCATCAATGATTGTGAGATTTCTTCAATGATGACATCTTTGATCACAAATGGGAAAGAAATGATAGAAATGTTCATTTTCTGTACATTTTGATGGATAATGCAAGTATATTGCCTAATGTGAGAACAGTGTAAAGTACTGAAAGTTACAGTACTGTAGGATATTACATTCAAAACGCTTTTTAAAATATTTTTTTTTATTTTTACTGTTCCCAGATATAATTTATGCTGGCACAGATCTGGCCCACACTGCCCACCATCAAATTAGAAATGTATGGGCTAGCACACGCTGTAAAATGATTAATTCTGAAAGGTCTGGGCCATAATAGTGAAAACATATTGTAAAATAAAAAGGTGTGGCCTAAGTCTGGCCCACATACTGCACAAAGGTACAGCGGAGTTCCCACCTAGGTCCCTGGTCCAGAGATGGGACAGATGCAGGCTGACACACAGGTCCTATATGGGACTACAATAAGCCAGCATTACACCAACTCTATTCCCCAAATTACATTGAGATACTCTGCTATTAAATGCTGTATTTAAACAAAAGAGAAGAGTAGTTGCAGAATAAGGTCAAAACATTTTGGTTTATTACAAGTTGCAACAGGGAAAATGAAGTGTAGAAAAAAGGCCCACATAAGCCCATAAAAATGTTTTCAAAAATAAGTACCATTGACTGGAATTGGAGTTGTGCCACAAATGCTAGAAATGTGACCATTTCAGGTAAACAAAAACAAACCATGGCCTGTTATCATACCTTGTCCATAGACTGCTAACAGGGTAACTGTCTGCTATTCTGAACATTCTATTTCAACATTTGAACAGAGCAAACCATCAGTTATTAAACTAATACTGTTAAGGAATAATAATTCTAATAACAATTCCACATAGGAGTTCTACCTGGTGTTGATAGGGTTAGAATATATTTCCTGAGCTGCTGGAAGGAGATACAGGGAAGTTGTGTCCATCCTCAGTGCCGGATGAACATATCCTCCTCATCTCTCCCTCCACCAGCTGGCACATACCATCCCGCACTCCAAACCATTCTCCACCCTCAAATACACCCCTCTCCCAAAGTCCATCATGGCACAGGTGACTCAACACTCCTGGATCGTCTCTTTTTTTCTCTCCTTCACGGTCTGCTGCTAGCTGCAATCCCGGACACTCTAGATGTTATCGGATTCCTCTGGACAGCAGCTAATGAACAAGAGCACAAGTCCCGTCATGCGATGTGTTGTGATGAGACATTGTGTAAATATGATAAATCCTTACCAATTTAAAAATCACTGTCAATCAAAGGGAAGCAAAAGAAGTGTTCCCATTGACTTTTTTTTGCCAGTGGGTTGGTAATTGTGCGCCTCATTACATGCCACACGACATCTTTCACGCTGCATCCTCAATGAGGCTCAAATGGTTAATCAAAAGGAAAAACACAGTTGAATAATGTATCAATTGACGTCAAAAAACTTTAAGCCACAAGTGACTTCCGCTTTTCCCCAGGTGAGGGAAGCCTATATGGTTCTAGGAAACGCGTACCTGTATGCTCATTCTGATGGTATTTGGAGGTCGAAACATCATTCTTTTATTTTACATAAAGTTTAAAGATTTTACTGGGAAGAGATGCCTTTTTCATTTAAGAAAAGTTTTTGTGGACATAAAAAAAAATGATTTTTTTTATTTTATTTGAATCCCCTAAACTCCCATTGAATCCTTCAAAGACAATTGGTTACAAAGTGGAATGAAACTCACCAGTTTGTTTTAAGTCAGACCCCTGAAGATTGAATTCCAGGCTCAGGAGACCTTGCTGATCTTTCAAAGGCAGAAGGCCCTCTTCAATAGCATATTCTGCTCCATTCTGCTATCTTGTTTGTAAACTCAGCAAAAAAAGAAATGTGCCCTTTTCAGGACCCTGTCTTTCAAAGATCATTCGTAAAAATCCAAATAACTTCACAGGTCTTCATTGTAAAGGGTCTAAACACTGTTTCCAGATAGCGTCCCACCTGGCCGCCAACCAGTGAAATTGCAGAGCGCGAATTTCAAACTACAGAATTATCAATATTTAACTTTCATAAAATCACAAGTGTAATTCATCAAAATAAAGCTTAACTTCTTGTTAATCCAGCCGCTGTGTCAGATTTCAAAAAGGCTGTACGGCGAAAGCACACCATGCGATTATCTGAGGACAGCGCCCCGCATACAAAACCATGAAAAACATATTTCAAACAGACAGGTGCGACACGAAAGTCAGAAATAGCGATATAAAAAATGCCTTACCTTTGATCTTCTTCTGTTGGCACTCAAAGGTCCCAGTTACATCACAAATGGCTATTTTGTTCGATAATGTCCTTCTGATATCCATAAAAACTCAGTTTAGCAGACGCGCTTCAGTCAATAATCCACCCAGTTCCCCTCCATCAATATGCATACAAAATGAATCCCAAATGTTACTAATAAACTTTTCCAAACCAGTCAAACAATGTTTATAATCAAACCTTATGTACCCTAATACGTAAAATAAATGATCAAATTTAAGACTGAGAATCGTTATTGTCTTTACCGGAGAAAAATACCAAAGAACGTGCTCTCATTCATGCGCTTGGAAACACTACAGCCAAAATGGGAGCCACCTAGAAAAACTAGAATTTCTGGCTCGTTTTTCCAAAAACCAGTGTTTTCTATCAAATTTCTATCCAAAGTATCTATATCCACAGTAAAATGAGTCCTATATCGACCTAACCTGAAAGGCCTCTCAGCAAGGAAGAAGCCACTGCTCCAAAACCGCCATAAAAAAGCCAGACTACGGTTTGCAACTGCACATGCGGACAAAGATCTGACTTTTTGGAGAATTGTCCTCTGGTCTGAAGAAACAAAAAGATAACTGTTTGACCATAATGACCATTATGTTTGGAGGAAAAAGGGGGAGGTTTGCAAACCGAAGAATATCATCCCAACCATGAAGCACAGGGGTGGCAGCATCATGTTGTGGGGGTGCTTTGCTACAGGAGGGACTGGTGCACTTCGCAGAATAAATGGCATCCTGAGCGAGGAAAAATATGTGGATATATTGAAGCAACATCTCAAGACATTAGTCAGGAAGTTAAAGCTTAGTCGCAAATGGGTCTTCCAAATGGACAATGACCCCAAGCATACTTCCAAAGTTGTAGCAAAATGGCTTAAGGACAACAAAGTCAAGGTATTGGAGTGGCCATCACAAAGCCCTGATCTCAATCCTATAGAAAATGTGTGGGCGGAACTGAAAAAGTGTGTGCGAGCAAGGAGGCCTTACAAACCTGACTCAGTTACACCAGCTCTGTCAGGAGGAATGGGCCAAAATTCACCCAACAAGCTTGTGGAAGGCTACCTGAAACATTTGATCCAAGTTAAACAATTTTAAAGGCAATGCTACCAAATACTAAATGAGTGTATGTAAACTTCTGACCAACTGGGAATGTGATGAAAGAAATAATATTTTTACTTTAAATGTCAGAAATTGTGAAAAAATGGAGTTTAAATGTATTTGGCTAAGGTGTATGTAAACTTCCGACTTCAACTGTGTGTGTCCTGATCTTTCTTATATCGCTCAGATATAGCATAGACACTTCAGTGGGGACTACCTGTTGTTCCATGTAGTGAATCTGATATTCAATGCATTTGTATTGCTTAATAGCAGTAAGGCCAAATCAGAAGTTTCAACAAATAATTTTGTTATATTTTTGGGGGATTCTTCAAGGGGTCTTAAAATTCCAAATCAAATAGCAAAATAATCCGTGGTATGACAAATCAATTCCATATACATATGACTAATATGGACACCTGCTTGTCTAACATATCATTCCATTAATATGGAGTTGGTCCACCCTTTGCTGCTATAACAGCCTCCACTTGATGTTGGAACATTGTTGCGGGGACTTGCTTCAATTCAGCCACGAGCATTAGTGTGGTCGGGCACTGATGTTGGCCGATTAGGCCTGGCATGCAGTCGGCGTTCCAATTCATCCCAAAGTTGTTCGATGGCGTTGAGATCAAGGCTCTGTGCAGGCAAGTCAAGTTCTTCCACACCAATCTCGACAAACCATTTCTGTATGGATCTTGCTTTGTGCATGGGGGCATTGTCATGCTGAAACAGGAAAGGGCCTTCCCCAAACTGTTGCCACAAAGTTGGAAGCAAAGTTGGAAGCACAGAATCGTCTAGAATGTCATTGTTCTTTGTAGCGTTAAGATTTCCTTTCAATGGAACTAAGTCCGAACCATGAAAAACGATCTTCAGGCCATTGTTCCTCATCCACCAAACTTTACAGTTGGCACAATACATTAGGGCAGGTAGTGTTCTCCTGGCATCCCCCAAATCCAAATTCGTCCGTTGGACCGCCAGATAGTAAAGTGTGATTCATCACTCCAGAGTACGCATTTCCACTGCTCCAGAGTCCAATGGCGGAAAGCTTTACATCACTCCAGCCGACGCTTGGCATTGCGCGTGGTGATCTTAATGACAAAGGGAAAACAGTATTTCTTTTTTTTGTTTTTTTTTTACATTTTCACAAATGTATTACAAATAAAATATAGAAATACCTTATTTACATAAGTATTCAGACCCTTTGCTATGAGACTCGAAATTGAGCTCAGGTGCATTCTGTTTCCATTGATCATCCTTGAGATGTTTCTACAACTTAATTGGAGTCCACCTGTGGTAAATTCAATTGATTGGACATGATTTGGAAAGGCACACACCTGTCTGTATAAGGTCCCACAGTTGACCTTGCATGTCAGAGCAAAATCCAAGCAATAAGGTTTAATTAATTGCCCGTGGTGCTCCAACACAGTATTGTGCTGGGGCACAGATCTGAGGAAGGTTACCAAAACATTTCTGCAGCATTGAAGGTCCCCAAGAATACAGTGGCCTCCATCATTCTGAAATGGAAAAAGTTTAGAACCGCCAAGACTCTTCCTAGAGCTGGCCGCCCGGCCGAACTGAGCAATCAGGAGAACAGCCTTGTTCAGGGATGTAAACCAAGAACCCGATGGTCACTCTGACAGAGCTTTAGAGATCCTCTGTGGAGATGGGAGAACCTTCGAGAAGGACAAACATCTCTGCAAAAATCCACCAATCAGGCATTTATGTTAGTGGCCAGATGGAAGCAACTCATCAGGAAAAGGCACATGACAGCCCGCTTGGAGTTTTGCTTAAAGACTCTCAGACCATGAAAAACAGGATTCTCTGGTCTGATGAAACCAAGATTTAACTATTTGGCCTGAATGCCTAGTGTCACGTCTGGAGGAAACCTGGCATTATCCCTATGGTGAAGCATGGTGGTGGCAGCATCATGTTGTGGGGATGTTTTTCAGCGGTAGGGTCTTGGAGACTAGTCAGGATCGAGGCAAAGATGAATGGAGCAAAGTACAGAGATCCTTGACGAAAACCTGAGCACTCAGGATCTCAGACTGGGATGAAGGTTTGCCTTCCAACAGGACAACTACCCTAAGCACACAGCCAAGACAACTCAGGAGTGGCTTCGGGACATGTCTGAATGTCCTTGAGTGGCCCAGTCAGATCCCGGACTTGAACACGATTGAACATCTCTTGAGAGACCTGAAAATAGCTGTGCAGCAATGCTTCCCATCCCACCTGACAGAGCTTGAGAGGATCTGCAGAGAGGAGTAAGAAGCTCCTTAAAGGTGCGCCAAGCTTGTAGCGTCATACTCAAGAAGACTCGAGGCTGTAATCGCTACCAAATGTGCTTCAAGAAAGTACTGCGTAAAGGGTCTGAATACTTATGTAAATGTGATATTTCAAGGGGTCTGAACTTCCAGAATGTGTAGCCATCCCCCAGGGGATGGTCACTTGTTTGTTTTCAAGTGTTCAGGGAGGGTTTAGGTACTGTAATTGTATTTTTCTGAAGGGAGGGCCATCCATTTTCATTTAAGAGGTCCGACATTCTCCATGTAACCCTTATTATAAATAACGTTCACTCCCTTAGTTGAGTCCATCAGTATTTGAACAAAGCTCTTGACGCTATTTTCCTGTTGTTTATAACTGCTTTTATAAACCTTGTTTTAGTTTAAAAGATCCTTCACCTGTGATGGAGAAACACTGTTCTCCGTTTCTCCCACCGGCTTTGGTTTTGGATGTCATTGTAGCAACATAGGCTTACGCTGGTGCTCCATGCATTTCTAGACAGGGCAGGTTGCAGGGCAGATGGAAACAGCAACAAACAGCAGAGATTTAAACCGCCACGAGCCCAGGACAATCCGAGATCTCAGCCACAAGGGTTAATCTGGTCGCAGGCTCTGTTAAAGCTTTCAGGAAACCTTGATAGCTAGTTAGCAGCTCTTAAGACTTTTTTTGGTTGGCAGGATCCCTGGACAGATCATAGTGGTCCTAGCCAACTGATGCTAACTGCTTGATGGGATCCAAATTCAAAAGGTAGCTAGAAACCAAATTCTTTCAATAGAGCACTTTTAAGGACACTATACCAGTGTCCTAAGCGAGCTACCGGTGTCGTCATCTTTGGATTTTATGTGGCGGTTGGCAACCAACTTTAAAGGTGTATTACTGCCAACAACTGGACTGGAGTGTTGCCCCACCGCAATTATCGCATAATGTATTTCGCCGAAAAAGAAATAAAACATCTCACCTTGTTCAGCGTATTTTGTTTTGGCGACGTTGTGAAATTTTACTGGCACATTTTTCCGTATGGCTTGTCGTGACTTTAAAAAAAAATGCATCAGGTAATTCATCCACGTGAAATGGTTGGATGAAAACCTTGTTAGTGAGACAGTCCTAAAATAAACATCAAAGATATACACTTTCTCAGAGTAAGCCATTAGCCTCTGTATTGGTGCTAAAGCACCTCAGCCAGAGTGGCATCTTTATGTCATGTCAGAACTCAGGGTATATCCCCAGGCTACTTATTACACTGAGAACCGAACCCAGCAGTTCTCCTATAAAACTGTGTAAGGAGGATGCAGCAAGCCCCAGAGCCTGTTCTCTTTCAGGTCAGCTTTCTTTGAAGAGGAATGATCTGCGCCTAGACCCTTAAAAAACGATAGAGGATGAGGATCTGGCCATTCGTCTACCAAACGGCATTGACATGTAACCTTTTGCGATCCCATCCTCTATTCTTGTCTGGTTGTTTGTTTGTTTATGTAGATTTTGCCCGTAGGTTTTATTCATAGACCATCGGATGATCATCTGGGATTATTTGTAGTATAACCGTTTGGCGTTGGAAAGAAGAAAAGAGGGGATATTGTTATGGAGGGGAAACATGACAGCTTAGCATTTAGAAAAAGATTTGTCTAAGATGTTTTTTCCAGTACACTGTAGTGTAGCATTTGAATGCAGTAAAAATAAACTGCTTGGGGCCTCCCGAGTGGCGCAGTGGTCTAAGGCACTGCATTACAGTGCTAAAGGCATCATTACAGACCCGGGTCACAAAAAATGGAGGATATACTCACCCCAAAACCCATAATCTATTCCTGATACACAAAACACAATTCATACATTATAAAGCAGATACCCAACTATGATTTGATATTTGAAAAGGCAAACCTCACAAGTTGCCCTGGTAATGCTTACACCATACTGTGTGTGCCCTTACCAGAGCCCCTGTCAAGTCAAGTCAAATCAAATTATATTTGTCTCATGCGCCGAATACAACTGTAGTAGACCTTACAGTGAAATGCTTACTTACAAGCCCTTAACCGATGGTTATTTAAGAAAAAATAAGTGTTAAAGTATTTACTAAATAAACTGAAGGAAACCATTTTTAAAAAATCAAAAAAGAATATAGAGAATAACAAATATTAAAGAACGACAATAAAATAACAGTAACCAGGCTATATAGAGGGGGTACCGGTATAGAGTCAATGTGCGGGGGCACATGTTAGTCGAGGTAATATGTACATGTAAGTAGAGGTAAAGTCACTATGCAAAGATAATAAAGAGAGAGTAGCAACAGTGGGTAGCCATTTGATTAGATGTTCAGGAGTTGTGGCTTGGGGTAGAAGCTGTTAAGGAGCCTTTTGGACCTAAACTTGGCACTCGGGTACCGCTTGCCATGCGGTAGCAGAGAGACCAGTCTATGACTAGAGTCTTTGGCCATTTTTAGGGCCTTCCTATGACACCGCCTGGTATAGAGGTCCTGGATGGCAGGAAGCTTGGCCCCAGTGATGTACTGGGCTGTACCCACTACCCTCTTATAGTGCTTTGCAGTCAGTGGTGCAGCTGTATAACTTTTGAGGATCTGAGGACCCATGCCAAATCTTTTCAGTCACCTGAGTGGGAATCGGCATTTTCATGCCCTCTTCACGATTGTCTTGGTGTATTTGGACCATGACCGTTAATTGGTAATGTGGACAAAAAGGAACTTGAAGCTCTCAACCTGCTCCAATACAGCCCCGTCGATGAGAATGGGGTCTGCTTTGCCCTCCTTTTTCTGTCATCCACGAACATCTCCTTTGTCTTGATCATATTGAGGGAGAGATTGTTATCCTGGCACCACACTACCAGGTCTCTGACCTCCTACCTATAGGCGGTTTTGCCGTTGTCGGTGACCAGGTCTACCACTGTTGTGTTGTCGGCAAACGTAATGATGGTGTTGGAGTCGTGCTTGGCCATGCAGTCATGGGTGAACAGTAAATACAGGAGGGGACTGCGCACGCACCCCTGAGGGTGCATCCCCGCGTTGAGGATCAGCGTGGCAGATGTGTTGTTACTTACCCATACCACCTGGGGGCGGCCTGTCAGAAGGACCAGGATCCAGTTGCAGAGGAAGGTGTTTAGTCCCACGGCCCTTAGCTTAGTGATGAGCTTTGAGGGCACTATGGTGTTTGAACGCTGAGCTGTAATCAATGAATAGCATTCTCACGTAGGTGTTCCTTTTGTTCAGGTGGGAAAGGGCAGCGTGAAGTGCAATAGAGATTACGTCCTCTGTGGATCTGTTGGGGCGGTATGCACATTGGAGTGAGTCTAGGGTTTCTGGGATAATGGTGTTGATGTTGAGCCATGACTAGCCTTTCAAAGCATTTTGTGACTACAGACGTGAGTGCTACGGGTCGGTAGTCATTTAGACAGGTTGCCTTTGTGTTCTTGGGCACAGGGACTATGGTGGTCTGCTTGAAACATGTTTGTATAATCGACTCGGTCAGGGACATGTTGAAAATGTCAGTGAAGACACTTGCCAGTTGGTCAGCGCATGCTCAGAGTACACGTCCTTGTAAGAAAAAAATCTTTGTACAGTTCGAGGTGAGTGATCGCTGTTCTGATATCCAGAAGCTCTTTTCGGTCATACGAGACGGTGGCAGAAACATTGTGTACAAAATAAGTTAATAACGCGAAAAAAAAACACAATAGCACAATTGGTTCGGAGCCCGTAAAACGGCAGCCCTCTCCTCAGTTCTGTTTCCAAGTTACTTACCTCAACAATAACCTTGGAGTAACAGACAAACCAACTTACTTTATACAATTTTTGTCAGCGTCATCAAATGGTGTCAGATATTGACTGGGTCTTTTTGTCAAAAAGATGTCCCAACCATTCCTGATTTATTTCTGAGCTCTTTCGCAGCCCCCAGCTGAAACGCTGTATAACAGAGAATACAGACAGGATGTACTGTACAGTACAAGATCGATTATGATTTTTCAACGGCGATACCGATTACTGGAGGACCAAAAAAGCCGATACCGATTAATCAGCAGATTTTATTTATTTGTAATAATGACAATTACAACAATACTGAATTAACACTTGTTTTAACTTAATATAATACATCAATAAAATCAATTTAGCCTCAAGTAAATAATGAAACATGTTCAATTTGGTTTAAATAATGCAAAAACAAAGTGTTGGAGAAGAAAGTAAAAGTGCAATATGTGCTATGTAAGAAAGCTAACGTTTAAGTTCCTGGCTCGGAACATGAGAACATATGAAAGCTGGTGATTCCTTTTAACATGACTCTTCAATATTCCCAGGTAAGAAGTTTTAGGTTGTAGTTATTATAGGACTATTTCCCTCTATACCATTTGTATTTTATTAACCTTTGACTATTGGACGTTCATATAGGTACTTTAGTATTGCCAGTGTAACAGTATAGCTTCCGTCCCTCTCGCTCCTCCCTAGGCTCGAACCAGCAACACAACGACAATAGCCACCATCGAAGCAGCGTTACCCATGCAGAGCAAGGGGAACAACTACTAGAAGGCTCAGAGCGAGTGAAGTTTGAAACGCTATTAGCGCGCGCTAACTAGCCATTTCACTTCGGTTACACCAGCCTCATCTCGGGAGTTGATAGGCTTGAAGTCATAAACAGCGCAATGCTTGACGCACAATGAAGACCTGCTGGCAAAACGCACGAAAGTGCTGTTTGAATGAATGTTTACGTGCCTGCTTCTGCCTACCACTGCTCAGTCAGATACTTAGATACTTCTATGCTCAGTCAGATTATATGCAACGCAGGACACTCTAGGTAATATCATCAACCATGTGTAGTTAACTAGTGATTATGATTGATTGTTTTTTATAAGATAAATTTAATGCTAGCTAGCAACTTACCTTTGCCTGTTACGTGAATACGGTAAGCCGTCTCCTTGTGGAGTGCAACGAGAGAGAGGCAGGTCGTTATTGCGTTGGACTAAGGTTGCAAGATTGGATCCCCTGAGCTGACAAAGTGAAAATCTGTCGTTCTGCCCCTGAACAAGGCAGTTAACCCACCGTTCCTAAGCCGTCATTGAAAATAAGTATGTGTTCTTAACTGACTTGCTTAGTTAAATAAAGGTATAAAAACCAACAATAAATAAACAAAACAAAAATTGGCAA
Organism: Oncorhynchus keta; assembly: GCF_023373465.1. Taxonomy (NCBI): domain Eukaryota; kingdom Metazoa; phylum Chordata; class Actinopteri; order Salmoniformes; family Salmonidae; genus Oncorhynchus; species Oncorhynchus keta. Next base: position 40,315,682 of record NC_068443.1, read on the forward strand.
ATCGGCGCCCAAAAACACAGATTGTTATGAAAACTTTAAATCGGCCCTAATTAATTGGCCATTCCGATTAATCGGTTGACCTCTAGTACAAGACCTTCAGGCAGAGTGTGTTACTGTACAAAATCAATTGCTATCGTTCGATAAAATGGCACTATTTAACCTTTGAACCTACTTCAGTGAATCATTAACCCTTTTATTTTCTAAATGATTCTGACCATAAACAGCAGTGCTCCCAAAGCTATTAGAGAGATGCAAGAGGCACATCTCGTTCAGAGATACTGGAAAGCAGGGATGGACAACTGACCAAATGTAGCTTAGGGCCCCCAAAAGGCTAGGGCTGCCTCTGACTGCATGTGTGGGTATTGACGTGGGTACGCAGAACGACGAGCCTCTGCGCCCCTTCACGATGACGATGAGTTCAGGCCCCCACCCCCATCAAAGTTGCCCATCCCTGCTGTAAAGCATTTGTGCTCTGGTGTTCACTCTACTCTCAAGGAATATGATAGCTGTGTGACATCCAATTCCTAGAAGAGTAGCCTCTTGCTTCGTGCTATCTTTGTGTCGGAAGTCTTCCTGCTACTTATGATGATGTCATCACTGAATCTTGTGATAACACTGTTATCACTGTTATTAGAATGCGTAATCCTCTGTCAGCTGAACCCACTCCAATTATCAAACAGAGAATATTCCACAAAATGTCTGTGTCATGCCGAAACCGATGACAGTGTGTGATTATCTCATTTTAATTCTCGTGCTTTTTTTTCTCTCTCAATCCATCCCTTTCTTCTTCTCCAATGCTAGGTGTGCTGGTGAAGGCCCCAGTAAAGGAGGGATAGAGGATAAGTGTATAAAAGAAGAGTGAAAGTGTCTGACGTGGTGACCGAGAATGAAGAAGAGCAGGAGTGTGTTAGCGGTGACACCAGGTGACGTGAGTACATTAGCTGCATCGCTAGGGCAACAGGACTAGGTCTGGGAATCATGTCGGATTTTCTTGGCCATTTCGAAAGGGGAAAAACATTTTTGGGTGGGTACTCTTCAGACAGACAATTCTCCCAACAAATCACAAGTTTCGATAGGTAAACATTAGAGATGCGGACTCAGTGCGGACTCTGATAGCTAGGCAAAAGGCCGCGTTCACGTCATGTTGGAAACTCGGGACCTCTGATTTTAAAATGATTAACTTATTTGCGTAGAGCTTTCTATAGGTTGTGTCTAATACCTAAGTTTCACATTTGGGAGGTATCATCTTTCTACAACGAGTAACCAAGTCGGAAATTAGTCTTGAGTTTCTGATTTTCCCACATGACACGAATTCAGTATTAGAGCCAGTCAGTGGTTGTAAGCTTGTAACGTTAACATTAGCTGGTCAAACTACCCTCCTGTGAAATACACTGAAAATATCTATTGAGGGAGGCAACCCGTCTGTCTAAAGAGACTACAACATCGCCAGAACACACCTCACTTATTATTCACACCTTGTTTTGACAGCATCTTTCCATTCAGGAGGTGTAGCAGTTTGCTTTAGCTTACTAGTCATTGTTTGGCAACAATGTAGTGTTATATCTATTCATTACTTGGATAATAATTTACCCTACTGCGTGAAATTACATTAGTTACCCTCTCAAATGCCAACAAAACCCAGTGTGGTAGTTTTAGCCAGCTAGTACAGTAGGTCCTCCCATATCGGTAGCCAAACACACAAAAATGAAGAGTACCTACATTAGGACGTCATAACACACTCTTAAGCAGTACATAAGCATTTCATAAATACTTAAGTCAACATATGTCTTTAACAAATCCATAAGCGGTACATAAGCATTTTATTAAAAAAATATTAACGATTTAAGCATAGCTTCCCCTAGCCTTTTGGGTGTGCCGTCTATGATCCTCTAACCTTTCACTACTAACAGAAATAGAGGAAGGTACTGTCTGGAAGGCAGTGAGTCATGAGCAGATGACCGTCCAGAAACAGAGGGGTGTTCGACAGTACACACTGCAGAGAGAGAGAGAGAGGAGGAGAGGGAGAGGAAAAAAGAGGGGGGGGGTTATGGAAAGAAAGATATGGAGAGAGGGTGACAAAGGGAGAGCGAGAGAGAGACTGAGGGGCGAGGAAGAGAAGGGAAGAAGGGGGGAGGGAGTGAGGGGGACCAAGAGTGTGCGCAAGAGAGAAAGAGACAGAGAAAGGCCCATCTGTTTCTCCTCACTCCTCAGATGGAAGAAAGCTCTGTTTATTATCAGATGGGCAGGCCAGCTCATTTTGTTTCACAGTTTCCAGAAAGACCATTTTGAATCCGGCAACTCCCAGGGCCACTCTGCTCTCCTAAGTATTCTCGAGGCACCGTCAGCTCTTATAGTTCTGAACCACCCATCATTTTCTATGTCCTTGGGTAATTGTTTGCTACCCAGTAGATAATTGCACTCACATGGTGTTCCAGCTCTGAATTAGTCCTTTATTAGAAGGAGAGGATGAAAACCAGATGTGTTTCAGGTCAGACACCTGCATGAACTTTTCTAATTGGTTATTAGAAGTTAGCTTTGATTTGATACACAAACAGAACATTTTCCCTCACATTGCCTCCTCTTATCACTCTGTGATAATTATCATAAAATGTTACGGTAAGCGTTAGATTATAGCTTCTATCAAAGGAGGTTCTATCAAAATATGTTTATTAAAGTAAGTGAAATGAACATATAAAATCAGACACTTTTCATCCTTTCAAACCCTTCACTCTGGGTTTTACGATCTAAAATACACACAAATACACTGTAGACTCAGAGGTGACTAAATCTCTCAATGTTGAACCATTGTTTACATGGGTCTTACCACAATCGGGTTGCAGTGACCTGTTGCAGTGATCTGTTCTGCACCAACTGTCCCTGAGACTAGTCAAAACATAAAATCTGTAGTTTTTTTTTTTTAAACAAATCCGCAACGGCCTTCCAAACAAGTCAAGCAAAAACTACTTTCAATTCTCACTCATTGTCCTTATCTACAGGGGGAAAAGGAAGCTCATCCAGCGTCGGCAGCTCATCAGTCTCACCATCCACTTGAGGAGCATTAAACATAATGGCTGCCGAAACCTTATCAGCTAAGGAGTCACAAATAGCCTTACAACATGTTAGTAATACAATTAGACAGACTAAGTTTTTTTTTTTTTTTTTTTAACACACGCTGCAGCCCATTGGGCAATTTGGGATCCCCATCTTTCAAACAGGGATTTCAACCAAGTTGCAAGCGTCCGCTCTGGCTGTGGGGAATTGTTCTTTGCCACGGTGGCAATGTATTCGGCCAGATCGGTAGCATTAGAGTACCGACCCGGGACAAAAGTGCAACACATCTCCAATTATTGCACAAGTGCCCCAAAAGATAGTCACGGGCCTCTCTGTTTTACAGAGCCAATTTATGCAATTCCTTCAGTTCATCATTAAAATTTTCCAGGACATTTCGAGTAGCATTGGCAATTTTCTCCACGTGTTTAGCGATTTATCATGAATTTGGACTAGCGTACATGCGACTCCATAACCAGGAACAATATACACCAAGGAACCTGGAGGCAGGTGCCGGAGTGTGTGACGTCAGCTAGAGAACTCTTATCTCTCCTCATTCCAGGAGGTTTGTAGTCTCTAAACAGAGCCTTCAGAATCTTATCATCGTTTGGAACTGTTCTCATAGCGGTCACCACAAACCCAACAGTACAACCAGTTCAGGGGCAAGCTATAGTAAGAATCTTACCACACAACCAATAGGTACCATTTGTGGCTCCTCTCAAAGGGACAATAACATTATAGACTGAAATACCATATGTAACATTACCAGGTTCCCCAGTGTCGGCATTGTTAACAGTTAACTTACTGGTACTGGATCTGTTGTAATACATTGTACAATTACGTTCTAGGTCACCCAAATGATTACCTCCTTCTCCACTAATACACCAAGGGGCTGTCATCACTCTTAACACTTTACTCCCATCTCAGTAGCATCTGGTCTAGCAAACAACAGTGGGCCTATGTGGTTGTGTAATGCAGAAAACATCATGGGGTCATGGTTACGTGGCATCTCTATCAGGAATGGTAAGACCATTTGCATATGGTCTTACCATAGTCAGATTTACTCCTATGGGAACTCCCACAAGTGGTAAACCTGCTCCTACCTTAACTGACCCCAACCCACACTTCTGACACTCTTATTGTGCAGATGTAGTATTAGGAACCATTTCTGCTCTAGAGAGGAACAGATTGTCCTCATGGTTATGAGGGCCCAGCAGGGCTCTCCTTCTCCGATGACCATCTACTTCTGGACCTCTACTCCGGGCCAGCGTCGGTCCCTTTCTCTCAGGACTCCTTCTACCCTCTGTCAGGTTTCACACAAGAGCACAACCTACTGTTTTTATTAGCACACCTGTGCTAAAACAGAGAAGGGCCACACTGCACCACTGGAACTGGCGAGTCCCAATCTTTTGCTGGATCGGGAACTTGTCTGCAGTGCGTCAAGTGGATCCAGGTTTCTCTTTTCAGCAGCCTTGACCACAGTGGTCTTTCCAACTCTTTCTCCTGAACCCTTTGACCACCACGGAATCACCTGGGCTCAAACAGTGCTCAGCTCCACCTGCCAGGTTCAAAGAACACTGCAAGGGTGACACAATACTCAACAATGTCTTCCTCCATTCCTTGCAGGGTTGACATGGTGGTCAATTTTAGCATTTGACATTCTGGTTTTCATTTTTTTTTTTTCACAAGTTTCTTCTTCTGTTTCCGCCTCATTCTTTGCTTGGTAGCCCGCTCGTCCACCTCCTCTTCCAAATGGGTTGTGCACGTGAGGACGGCCACTCTCCTTGTGCTTCTCCTGCTCCAGGACAGTGCCTTGAAAGATGCCCTAACTTCCCACAGTTGTAGCAAATCCAGTCTCTCCCTCTCTGTTCCTCTCTGCTCGTTCGCGCTCTGGTCCTTGTTTTTGCTGGTAACTTCAACAGCTCCTAATCCCATGACTCCTCCACCTGACCATCTCCGTCTGCTGGTGGAAGATTTGGCAGAGGTGGATACAAGGGGGTGGGGCCCCCATGAAAGGGTTCCCCTTGGATGATGAAAGGCCAGCCAGGCTTTCTTTTTTTTCTTCTTCCTCTTTTTCTTCTCCGGCTCCACATGATTCACCATCTTACAGCTTTATATTTAGCATTTTCTGCTTCTCTCGGAAATCGTCCCACTTTATTTTAACTTGTGTTTCCTTTTCAAGTTGGCCTCACTCACAGACTCCAGTCTTTCTGTGCTCACTGTCCCATCTTCAGGGATCTGTCCATCTTTGTCCTGTCTTCTGTTTGGTTCAGTACCCCCCTTACCATTTTTTTTTTTTCTTTACAACACTCACTGCCTTTTTGGTTCCCAGTACGGATCCTCCATCCTACTCTTACTATTTCCGTTTCCCATGCTTAATCCCTTTCTTGAACTCTTTTTTTTTTTTTTTTTTTGGGGGGACTTCCAGCTTAACACGTCATCTCACACAGCTCTCACACCGAGGCTAAACCCCTGCTCAGTTAGTTCGTCAAGCACACAATACTCTCATCCACATTCACTTAGTACTATTCCCAAACTTACTCAATAATCTCCCTTAGAACTCCTTATGCATCGCCAATGATTCTCTTGTCATGACCTCTTATGCATAAGTATCTTCTGTGGTTCCTCTATAGTCTCCATAGTTGCCATATAGTCTCCACAGTATCGATAATCCCTGAGCATCTGTAGTCCCAATAGCATACATAATCCCAATAGCATACATAATCCCAATAGCATACATAGTCCCAATAGCATACGTAGTCCCACATTTCCCCGTACAGTAACAAAATGTTGAAAAAGTCAAGGAGTCTGAATACTTTCCGAATGCACTGTGTACAAGTATTTTTCCCTGTCCTTTTTCCAATTCAAAGTAAGAACAGTTTATCTGTCACAAATTAGTTACACATGTCCGGCTCTTGGAGAGACCTAATCAACATGGGATAAATACACAACACGGTAAAACACACTATAAATACGTGTATAACATATTGACATGTTGCCACTGAAATATTACGGCGCTTTTGTAACACAAGTGAAACGCAATAGGAAAAAGCCTTTCACGTCATGAACACATTGTAACACATGGACATGTTGCCATCGAAATGTCCTGTTATGACGGCACTTAGGTGACACAGGGTTGCCAGATTGGACTGCCACTCTCCCATTGCAGACAGCAGGGATGAATCAGACAAATTAGATTTCCCTCGAAATACCAGAGGACTCATCAGTGCTGTGTTTACTCTCAGTCAATTACAGCAGGGACTGACTAGGAGCAGGTGGGGCTGTTCGCTATCTCCATCCTCTGTCTGTTCCTTCTCTCTTGCCCGCTCTCATCGGTCTGTCCATCTTTGTCGCTATATTTTGCTCTCATCGGTCTCTCTCCCTCCTCACCCCCCCACCCCTCAGCCTGTCTCTATATCTTCCAGTCGACCTCCCATTTTCACTCCCTTCCCTGCAGAGCTTCTCTTTCTAATCTCACTCTTATTTTAGTCTTATCTTTCCCCCTGTGTTCTTCTCTCTATCTTCCCATGTGTTAGAAAAACTATCTTTCCCCCTGTGTATGTATGTCTAGCTGAATCCCGGTGTTCTTTCCCTTTCTCTCCGTGTTAGTCTTGCCATGTATTTCTCTCTCTTCCCCCTCTGGCTGTCTCGCTCTCCACATGCATCTTTACTGGGTCACAGAGTTGTGGACTGCTGGTCTTGTGAACTCAGCAGGAGGTGTTGGAGAGAGGACAGAAGGTAGAGGGAGAGAGAGAGAGGGCGAGAGGGAGAGGGAGAGAACGAGAGAGACTACAGTCTTATGGCACTAGTGCAAATTGCACTAGCCTATCCAATAACACCCCGGTAGTAGTAGAGTTTGTGATACAGTAAAATCTAAAATGTTTATGCTCACACTTGTTTTAGGAAGAGAACGCACAGCACAATAGGTATGTAATACATACCGTTTGTCAGTCCAAGTAAATAGCACACATGATCAGGGTAATGGATTTAACACTTAATCAAGCCCTCCGCTCATTCTGCCCTGTCCTTAGCTACAGTGTGCTGAAGTGGCCCCTATGGCTAGGTACAGACCTAGGATCAGCTTGCCTTCCCCCAAATCCTAATCTTAACCATTAGACTCAAGACCAGGCTCTGAAGTTTATCTCTGAGTTGCCCTGAGGACAGAGAAGTGTGATGCATGTCACTCTGACACAAGCTAGGGGACAGAGGGACCCACACGTCACTGAGTGTGTGGAGAGAGCAGAGGAGATGGAAGAGTCACATGAGGAAAGCGAGGAAGAGGTGCGGAGGAGGGAAAGGATAAAGAGGGGAGAGCAGTATGGTGTATGTCACTCTGGCATGGGGACAGAGGGATGACACTGCCACGGAGTGAGGAGGGTGGAGATGGAAGAGGATGATGAGGGAAAGTAAGTAAGGAAGAGGAGTAGGTGACCGGAGGGCAGAGCAATGTTTATTTTTGTTACATTTTATTTCACCTTTATTATACCAGGTAGGCCAGTTGAGAACAAGTTCTCATTTACAACTGCGACCTGGCCAAGATAAAGCAAAGCAGTGCGACACAAACAGCAGCACATGGAATAAACAAACAGTCAATAACACAATAGGAAAACAAGTGTATATATGCAGTGTGTGCAAATAAAGTAAGATAAGGCAGGTAAGGCAATAAATAGGCCATAGTGGCTAAATAATTCCAATTTAGCAATTAAACACGGGAGAGACAGATGTGCCGAATATGAATGTGCAAGTGGAGATCCTGGGGTGCAAAGAAGCAAAGATATTCCATTTATAATGGGCTGTTAAGCAGTGCTGAGACTAGAGGGAAGTAGCTTTTCTGTGATTCATCTCTCTTTCTCTCTTATGCATTCGCTGTCTCTCCACAGACATACCCTGTTATCATGTATGCAGTGTACGTGGACACACACACACACACACACACAATCCATTCTCCGCAAACACCACCTCACCTATCACTCACACGGACAGCGTTTTAGGAATTCCTCGATTGCCTCCCTCTCCCTCGTTCTTTCACACTTTGACTGAGTGAATGTAAAACAGAGGGTGATGTATATCCTCACTCTGCCAGGAGCCTCTCGCTGAAACTGCCATGTTTTACAACCCACCATTACAGAGAAAGTCACAACATTGACACAGACATATAAAACACACACACAGAAATACTACAAATACTGATGCATTGTTCTTTCGAAGGCCAAACCCACTGCTGGTGTGCGTGGCCAAAGAGCTCTATTTTCATGTCGTACGACCGTAGCACCAGTTCCAATCCATGTGCCAATGCCGTTTAGCAAACTCCAGATGGTGCTATGGTCAGTTGTCATGAAAGTAGAGGTTTTTGGCCATGTACACCAATGGTGAATTTTGGTTTTCAAAAGAAGAATGCATATGCAGAAAATACCTCATCCTTACTGTAAAATATGGTGGTGTATCTTTGATGCTATGGGGATATTTTGCTTCCACTGGTCCTGGGGCCCGCTTGTTAAGTTCAATGGCATCATGAACTTATTCAAATATCAAAACATTTTTTACCAAAAACCTGGTTGCCTTTGCCGGGAGGCTGAAAACTGGCCGCAAATGGATCTTCCAGCAAGGCAAGCCGACAATACATTCCACCAACAAATGGTTAATTGATCACAAAAATCAACATTTTGCAATGGCCATCTCAGTCTCCGAGGGCAGCCCATAAGCGCAGACGAAGGATATTAAAGGATCTGGAAAGATTCTGTATGGAGGAATGGTCTAAAATCTCTCCCAGTGTGTTCTCCAATCTCATAAAACATTTCAGGGAAAAAAAGTCTGTGGAATTCGCAAGGTGAGGGTGCTGGAATATTGAATACAGGGAATCCAATCATTTTAACCCATATCTTTTTAGATGTTTTGTATTACGTCTTAAACAAAATCTTTCTCTGAGCAATTGTGTTAGTATAGAATACTATAATAATAAAACCAGAAAATGGCGTACAATATAGCTTAGAATTTGTATTTTTCATTTTAGAATTTTTTTTTTTTGCTCATCTTTATTAAGGGGTTCAATAATTCTGGACACACGGACACATACACGCACGCACATATATATACATACACACTGAGTGTACAAAACATTATGAACACCTGCTCTTTCCATGACTGACTGACCAGGTGAATCCAGGCGAAAGCGATGATCCCTTATTGATGCCACTTGTTAAAGCCACTTCAATCAGTGTCGGATAGATTAAGGGGAGGATACGGTTTAAATAAGAATTTTTAAGCCGTGAGAAAATTGAGACATGGAATGTGTGCCATTCAGAGGGTTATATTATTAGTGCCTTTTAGGTGCCTGGTGCCATCGGTTTCCTGTGTGTATCAAGAATGGTCCACCACCCAAAGAACGTCTAAATATTAGGAAGGTATCCTTAATGTTTTGTACATTGCATAAAACTCACGTGTTGCCGTTTTGGAATTACCTTTTGATTAGACAACACTTTTTTTTTTTTAGTTGTTGTGTTTATCAAATATCACAAATGTTTTAGTGTGTTGAGTTGTAGTCAAATCGGTCAACATAATATAATATAATGCATTTCCTCCACGAAAACGTGATCTTCTGGGAAACATTGGAGACGTTTTTTAAAATCCAGTACTCTCTGTACTCCAAAATGTGACCAGCTGGAAGAGATTATCTGTAAGAAGACTTGAAGTGAAAATCCTGGTCTGGCTCCTTTTCTAGTTTTGGTTCTGATTTATCCGTATCTTGGGTTTTCAGAATACTGTAGTCTCACAGCAGGCCCTAGAGTGCCCCCTAGTGCTATGTGTACGGAACCGACAAAATATTAGGATTTGACATCCATTGAATTAATAATGTACACTGAAATGTGTCGACATAGTGGCTAGTTTGGGTTTATTCGAAGCAGTGCATGCTGATATAATATGCAAGAAATTACACTTAACTGCAGAAAAAAATCTCTTTCCTTTTTGTTTATGCCATCTATCTCCACTGAGACTTACCCATAATTTATTTCAATGTTATATCAACATTCGGTCAACTTTCCCATGCCTTTTAGTCTTATCTATAACCCTTGTTCTGTAAACCCGCGCCTCTAAACGCTATAGCAACATTCTCTCAACGTCTCCACTGCCTCTTACTCTTGGCCATAAACTTCTATTTAATGTTCTACTAACAATATCTCAACATTTGCCTTTCAGGAAACCAAGGAGCCTCCGGGAGTGCCCCTGTTCGGCAGCACCCCGGGGGTGGACCTTCGCCGGGGCCGCAGGCGTCACTCAGGCACTCTAATGCTGCCCCCGTTGTCATGGCGACAGGCGGAGAGTGATCTGGGCTGCACGCCAGAGGAGTGTGCCATGGCCCGACCCACCAGCCTGCCCTTTCGACCTCCACCACGCATCGACATTACCCATGTCGACCCCAACAGGTGAGATATCGTAGGTCATAGCTCAACGTTTTGGGAGGTTGGCAACTCTGGACTTCTAAGGCAGCACTCCTGCTGCGGTTTTCGTATCTCCACTTGATTTATCAATTTGTCAATGGTTGGCCAGAAACCAGCCGACACTGCACTCCTGGAGGACAGTACCTGTGCAATATTACCTGAGTTCAACCCATCCTGTGTTTTCCTGCGTCTGTAGAGCATAGCATACCATGATAATATTTTTTGCTGAAGTATATTATGTGTTTGTGGAGTCAGAGAAGCATATCTATTTTGTACATTCAGCATCAGCAAAGTTCACTTTCATCCAACAACCACTGGGTGGAGACAAAGTGCTCTAAAGCCAGTTGCCTATTTAATTCATGTGCTTTGTGAAGTGAAGTTGTGTTGAACTGTTGAGTTCCAGTCACTGTACAGAGCAACAGACAGTTGTGGTAAGCCAATCAGCATCATTTGAGGTGATCACCAATAGCCCCCCTCTAGAATATTACAGAGGGGGCGGACCCTGAAAGGGACCTCCCACTTATCACTTTCTGGGCTTACAGTGGTCCCTGACTTGAGAGAGAGATGGAACTGTATGGAAGAGTTGAAAGTGGGTTAGAGATTGCTTAAGTGAAGTAAACAAAGAGCAGGTAGGTGCCTGAGACAACAGGAGAGTGAAGGAAAGAAAGAGATAGGGAAAGGCACAGAGTATCTCACCCCCGGCGAACACTTGAAGTGAGAAGAAGAGCTCGTCAAAGAAGTCTGCGAACTAGAGCTGTCGGAAGAACCCTGCTCTGCCCACCAGCTCTCTGGCGGGTACTGTGCTGTAGACTCACGCTTGAGCTCCATTCTTTGGGACTGAGTGAACTGGACTCTGATCTAAACCAAGATCCGAGCTATGGAGGCCCATGGGGACCGAACAGAGTCGGAACAGAATATAGACTCATGTGGGCCAACCGAATCGGACAAGAGGACCAGAGTTTCACCCCACAACTCTCCGAGACGGTTTCGTAAACAAGTGGTGACCAAGCGCCGTTACAGGCGCTTCACTGTGGCCCATACCTGGTAAGGCCCTGGAGCTGTGTTGGTGTGTGTATGTCTGTGTGTGCGTTAGGACAGCGAGTTGCCAAGGACGTCACAATACAACATTATCACAATACGATATCTATTTCGATTGTATATGTACCACAATTCTATAAGTATTGCAATTTGATATTGATATTTTATTGCGATTTGATGTTCCAAACATATTGCTCACAAAGGGGGCCGATTCTGACTTAGGAATTGTACGCCTTTCCTACGCACTTCTCAGTATTTGGTTTTCAGATTTACCTTGTGGAGGTGCATAATGGGCTTTGCAGGCGTGGTTCCCTTGTGCGCTGAATACATCTAATTTAACCACTGGAAACCCTCCCACTCGATAGCCAACAGATTTTCCTATAGGGTTTTCACTACATGTATCTTAAGGCATCACTTTAAATACGGTGTACCTGTAATTAGAATTTTGACGACAGGCTAGATTAGAATACATTGGGTTCAGAATATAGGGATCAATGAAAGAAAGCCATCTAAATGTGCATTTTCATCTCCATTGAAACTGATAGATTTTTTTTTTTTAAATACTCTGAACTTTTTTAAATACTCTGGCAAATTTTAGGGTTAGGAAAGTAGGCATAAATAATTGAACAAAAAACAGGTTTGGAGAGCCTTTACGCACTAAATATATGGTTGTAACAAAAATACAGTAGTTTGCTTCATCTTGAAAGTTGTCATATTTAAGTTCAATTCATGAAATATCATCATGGAACTGGATGACAACGGTCCAGTCGTCGTGAACTGTGCACCGGGCTCCAGGTTTAACCTGCTACGTGTGGTCTGAGTTCCATAATGATTCAAATAGGCTACATGACCCAAATTTATTGCACCGCGTTAGCTTAATATGATCCACTAATGCTCGCGACCCTCAGGAACAACTACACAGACGTGACAGAGGAACGAAAGGTCAACGGAATGGAATGATGCAATATGTAAGCTACAAATGGAAGGAAACTAACACTAAAGTGACAGTTCTAAATGTATGCGGATATTGCTGATGGTGGCTCCCGATAGTAGCTAATATGTAACATGACACAAATTGTAAACTAAAACGGAGGAAAGCCCAGGTATATAATTCAAATATAAGCACATACATGATCTCGGCAGGTTCAGCCCTACAGAAGCCTATAGATGGGGTCTCCAAATTTCATCCATGCAAATTATGAGGGCACACAATAACAGTTCTGAATAACGGCACAGCTGTTTATAGACTACTTCACTGTGGAAATGTTCCACAATACATGTCATGCTGATATGATTTTCAGTTTGCTTGGATATGGCTGGTGTCACATTCGTCTCCAAGGACCATAAGGAATAACCATCTAAAACAATTACTATGTGTAGTTACAAACGGATGAGTTGTTTATCTAGCTCTTATCAATAGTTATCCATTTGTAAATTACAGCACATGGAGAATATGACGTATCTGCAGACACACCTCTGCCTCACCTTCATTTCTCAGACCCTGGTCACTGTTGTGTGATTTTCTTCCCCCATCTTTTGTAACATTTAGGCAACTTATGCCTTGATAAGTAATTGTGTGAAATGGCACTGTTTTGAAATGCATATTGGGTCATTCAAGTACAGTAGGCCTCTGGTTGCCTCAGGAGGAATAAATTGCAGTTCCTGGAAAATGTGAACTGAAACCATGACCTCAGAAACTGTGACTTAGCCTACAAATAATATAGGTTTGCTTATTAACATGTCTCTAATCATTCTTTGAAAAAAATTAAATACTGAACAAAATACTGTGAGTGAACACTTGAACTGAGAAGAAGAGCATGTTAATAAGCAAACCTACATTATTTGTAGACTAGGTCACAGATTCTGCGGTCATGGTTTCAGTTGACATTTTCCAGGAACTGGTATATAAAGGGTCTGAATACTTATGTAAACATTTCTAAACACATGTTTTTCCTTTGTCATTATGGGGTATTGTGTGTAGATTGAGGGGGGAAAATGTATATTTAATCAATTTTATAATAAGGCTGTAATGTAACAAAATGTGGAAAAAGTCAAGGGGGTCTGAGTACTTTCCGAATGCACTGAACCTCGATCACTCCAGTGTCCCCTGCACATTGTAAATATGGTAGTGAAACTGACCCTGTATACACAGTTGAAGTCGGAAGTTTACATACACTTAGGTTGGAGTCATTAGCTCATTTTTCAACCACTCCACACATTTCTTGTTAACAAACTATAGTTTTGGCAAGTCGGTTAGGACATCTACTGTGTGCATGACACAAGTCATTTTTCCCACAATTGTTTACAGACAGATTATTTAACTTATCACAATTCCAGTGGGTCAGAATATTACATACACTAAGTTGACTGTGCCTTTAAACAGCTTGGAAAATTCCAGAAAATGATGGCTTTAGAAGCTTCTGCTCGGCTAATTGACATAATTTGAGTCATTTGGAAGTGTACCTGTGGATGTATTTCAAGGCCTACTTTCAAACTCAGTGCCTCTTTCATTGACATGGGAAAATCAAAAGAAATCGGCCAAGATCTCAGAAAAAAATGTGTAGACCTCCAAGTCTGGTTCATCCCTGGGAGCAATTTCCAAACGCCTGAAGGTACCACGTTCATCTGTACAAAAAATAGTACACAAGTATAAACACCATGGGACCACGCAGCCATCATACCGCTCAGGAAGGAGACGCGTTCTGTCTCTTAGAGATGAGTGTACTTTGGTGCGAAAAGTGCAAATCAATCCCAGAACAACAGCAAAGGACCTTGTGAAGATGCTGGATGAAACCGGTACAAAAGTATCTATATCCACAGTAAAATTAGTTCTATATCGACATTACCTGAAAGGCAGCTCAGCAAGGAAGAAGCCACTGCTCCAAAACCACCATTAAAAAAAGCCAGACTACAGTTTGCAACTGCACATGGGGACAAAGATTGTACATTTTGGAAAAATGTCCTCTGGTCTGATGAAACAAAAATAGAACTGTTTAGCCATAATGACCATCGTTATGTTTGGAGGAAAAATGGGGACGCTTGCAAGCCGAAGAACACCATCCCAACCATGAAGCAAGACATCAGTCAGGAAGTTAAAGCTTGGTCGCAAATGGGTCTTCCAAATGGACAATGACCCAAAGCATACTTCCAAAGTTGTGGCAAAATGGCTTAAGGTTAACAAAGTCAAGGTATTGGAGTGGCCATCACAAAGCCCTGACCTCAATCCTATAGAAAATTTGTGGGCAGAACTGAAAAAGTGTGTGCGAGCAAGGAGGCCTTCAAACCTGACTCAGTTACACCAGCTCTGTCAGGAGGAATGGGCCAAAATTCACCCAACTTTTTGTGGGAAGCTTGTGGAAGGCTACCCAAAATGTTTGACCCAATTTAAACAATTCTAAGGCAATGCTACCAAATACTAATTGAGTATGTACACTTCTGACCCACTGGGAATGTGATGAATGAAATAAAAGCTGAAATAAATCACTCTCTCAACTATTATTCTGACATTTCACATTCTTAAAATAAAGTGGTGATCCTAACTGACCTAAGACAGGGAATTTTTACTAGGAATAAATTTCAGCAATTGTGAAAAACTGAGTTTAAATGTGTTTGGCTAAGGTGCATGTAAACTTCCGACTTCAACTGTAGCTTCTTACTTTCTCGTGTTCTTCTTTCTTAATTTTATTTCTTGTGTATTTTTGTTCTACCTCGTGTTTTTTTTTGTTGTGCTACATTGATATTGATTACTAGATTATTGGACTTGTAGCTTGCAAGAAAGGCATTTCACTGTACTTGTGCACTTGACATTAAAACTTGAAACTTGTTTAAAAAAAGAAGTTGTTTGTGAACTGCACGTCACTAATAGCAACTGTCGTCGACAAGCTCACGTTTCAAATGTATAAAAGCCAGTGAGGGCTGTGGAATCAACAGAGTTTTCTTCGAGAAATAAGTTGTTTAAATGGCTAAATAATCAACAGTGCACCAAAGGTACAGTATTTGCTACTGTGATTCCTGAAATGCAGAGCCTATTGGAATATTGTTCTAATCTGAAATTATTTTTGTTACATTGTTTGCTAGCTAGTATAACAGTACTAATATTGTCTGTCAACTGTAAAAATGTAGTGCAACAGAGCCAGTTAAAACTGAAGTATCTGATCATCAATGAATTCGAGGAAAAGCTCTTTGTTTTTTAACACAGCGGCCGAGGTATGCACTTTTTTCAGTTGGGGGAAAATAATTTTCTAATGTTTTATCCCATTCATATTACACAATCTATTTGTGTTGACTGATTAGGGCATGGGAATATAAGAGCGTTTTTAAGGCTGAATTAACTTACAAACTAGGCTATAGGCTACCGGCCAGCATTGCGCAAATATGGTGTTTCTAAAAGTGACTTCAGAGGTTTAGAATAGTTGGACATCATTCCATGTCATCATTCCATCCCTTTGGCTGTGTTTGGCCCAAGGCCCATGACCCTTTACTGAGTGTCTCCTACCCTGTCCTACTCCCTACTCCCCTCTACTCCACATCTCTGGTCACACTGCAGAGTACGTCATCCCCTCTTTCCCCCTTGAGGGCATTTTGCTTTTCCACTGCTCTAACACAGTAATGGATACATTCACTTGTTTAAATCCAGAATTTTAAACCCATATTACTTGGGGTCAATGTCAGTTTTGCAGTTATCATGGGGGCCACAAAAAAGAGCTTGTGTGCCTGATGTGGCCCCCAAACAGGTATATCAGACACTATTAATATGAATTAATGTGGAACTGAGAGCATTTTATCAACATGAAATCTTATTCAAATCTGTTCATATACACCTCCAGGAAGAATATTATTTATTTATATATATATATATATTATATATATTATATATATATATTTTATATATATATTATATATATATATTTATATATATATTATATATATATTATATATATATTTATATATACATTTACATTTAAGTCATTTAGCATCTTATCCAGAGCGACTTACAAATTGGTGCATTCACCTTATGACATCCAGTGGAACAGCCACTTTACAATAGTGCATCTAAATCTTTTAAGGGGGTGAGAAGGATTACTTTATCCTATCCTAGGTATTCCTTAAAGAGGTGGGGTTTCAGGTGTCTCCGGAAGGTGGTGATTGACTCCGCTGTCCTGGCGTCGTGAGGGAGTGTGTTCCACCATTGGGGAGCCAGAGCAGCGAACAGTTTTGACTGGGCTGAGCGGGAACTGTACTTCCTCAGTGGTAGGGAGGCGAGCAGGCCAGAGGTGGATGAACGCAGTGCCCTTGTTTGGGTGTAGGGCCTTATCAGAGCCTGGAGGTACTGAGGTGCCGTTCCCCTCACAGCTCCGTAGGCAAGCACCATGGTCTTGTAGCGGATGCGACTTCAACTGGAAGCCAGTGGAGAGAGCGGAGGAGCGGGGTGACGTGAGAGAACTTGGGAAGGTTGAACACCAGACGGGCTGCGGCGTTCTGGATGAGTTGTAGGGGTTTAATGGCACAGGCAGGGAGCCCAGCCAACAGTGAGTTGCAGTAATCCAGACGGGAGATGACAAGTGCCTGGATTAGGACCTGCGCCGCTTCCTGTTTGAGGCAGGGTCGTACTCTGCGGATGTTGTAGAGCATGAACCTACAGGAACGGGCCACCGCCTTGATGTTAGTTGAGAACGACTGGGTGTTGTCCAGGATCACGCCAAGGTTCTTAGCGCTCTGGGAGGAGGACACAATGGAGTTGTCAACCGTGATGGCGAGATCATGGAACGGGCAGTCCTTCCCCGGGAGGAAGAGCAGCTCCGTCTTGCCGAGAGTTCAGCTTGAGGTGGTGATCCGTCATCCACACTGATATGTCTGCCAGACATGCAGAGATGCGATTCGCCACCTGGTCATCAGAAGGGGGAAAGGAGAAGATTAATTTGTGTCGTCTGCATAGCAATGATAGGAGAGACCATGTGAGGTTATGACAGAGCCAAGTGACTTGGTGTATAGCGAGAATAGGAGAGGGCCTAGAACAGAGCCCTGGGGGACACCAGTGGTGAGAGCGCGTGGTGAGGAGACAGATTCTCGCCACGCCACCTGGTAGGAGCGACCTGTCAGGTAGGACGCAATCCAGCGTGGGCCGCGCCGGAGATGCCCAACTCGGAGAGGGTGGAGAGGAGGATCTGATGGTTCACAGTATCGAAGGCAGCCGATAGGTCTAGAAGGATGAGAGCAGAGAGAGAGAGTTAGCTTTAGCGGTGCGGAGCGCCTCCGTGATACAGAGAAGAGCAGTCTCAGTTGAATGACTAGTCTTGAAACCTGACTGATTTGGATCAAGAAGGTCATTCTGAGAGATAGCGGGAGAGCTGGCCAAGGACGGCACGTTCAAGAGTTTTGGAGAGAAAAGAAAGAAGGGATACTGGTCTGTAGTTGTTGACATCGGAGGGATCGAGTTAGGTTTTTTCAGAAGTAGTGCAACTCTCGCTCTCTTGAAGACGGAAGGGATGTAGCCAGCGGTCAGGGATGAGTTGATGAGCGAGGTGAGGTAAGGGAGAAGGTCTCCGGAAATGGTCTGGAGAAGAGAGGAGGGGATAGGGTCGAGCGGGCAGGTTGTTGGGCGGCCGGCCGTCACAAGACGCGAGATTTCATCTGGAGAGAGGGGAGAAAGAGGTCATATATATAAAAATAAAAATTCAATTTTATGAAAAGCGAGCACCTTAGATATGGTCATTTTATACTTTTATAGAATGATTTTGAATGGCGTAAAGTAAGGCATTGTGAAAATGATAGCAATATAGAGTGGGAAAGCTTTTGAACACTTAATCGACACCGCTGTAAATAAAACCTAATTAAAACGTGTCAGTCTTGTCCAGGACCGGAATCTACACAAACCGTGCGCCACAGCCAATCAGAGCTACGGTAGGCCTATATGCAAATAAGCAATTTTCCACATGGGCCTGCATTCATTCACTTTGAACTGGACTATATGTTTACAGGTAGTAGCAACAGCGTGACTTTAGATCATTAGAAAGCATTTGCCAAAAGCCACAAAATACACCACTTACATTTGGGAACTTAAGAGTCCTATTGATCGAACAAACATGAAGAGGTGTAGGATATGTCTCCCTCAGTTGCCTATATACAACATCAACAAAAAGATGAACAACTAATGTTAGCCAGAACAAGATGAGCTAAAATCTAATGAGGAAACAGTAGAAACCTTCTCAAACTTTTTCAGCTTCTAGTTGCAATTAAAATTGTACTAATAAACTATGGGGAATAGTAGCCTGCTCGCCCTTCTGCAGCTCGCCTGCCAATGCATGCTTGTCCCAACCCACGTTTTGACAAATGAATGGGAATTTTTCTGCCTGCTTGCCCATTTGATCGACGCCAAGTACAGTTGAAGTTGGAAGTTTACATACATTTAGGTTGGAGTCATTAAAACTCTGACTTAGCCTACAAATAATATAGGTTTGCTTATTAACATGTCTGTAATCATTCTTTAAAAAAATTAAATATTGAAAAGAATACTGTGGGTGTTGTTGTTTCCAGAGTATGTCACCCCCGGTGAACACTTGAACTGAGAAGAAGAGCATGTTAATAAGCAAACCTACATGATTTCTAGGCTAGGTCACAGAGGTCATGGTTTCAGTTTATATTTTCCAGGAACTGGTATATAAAGGGTCTGAATACTTATGTAAATGTGATATTTAATTTTAAAAAATGTTGCAAACATTTCTAAACATGTTTTTCCTTTGTCATAATGGGGTATTGTGTGTAGATTGATGGGAAAAAATGTATATTTAATACATTTTATAAGGCTGTAATGTAACAAAATGTGGAAAAAGTCAAGGGGGTCTGAGTACTTTCCACATGCACTGTACCTCGATCACTCCAGTGTCCCTGCACATTGTAAATATGGTATGAAACTGACCCTGTATATACAGTTGAAGTTGGAAGTTTACATACACTTAGGTTGGAGTCATTAAAACTTGTTTTTCAGCCACTCCACAAATTTCTTGTTAACAAACTATAGTTTTGGCAAGTCGGTTAGGACAACTACTTTGTGCATGAGACAAGTAATTTTTCCAACAATTGTTTACAGGCAGATTATTTCACTTATCATTCACTGTATCACAATTCCAGGGGGTCAGAAGTTCAAAGGCACAGTCAATTTAGTGTATGTAAACTGATTGGAAAATTCCAGAAAATGATGTCATGGCTTCAGAAGCTTCCGATAGGCTAATTGATGTCAATTGGAGGTGTACCTGTGGATGTATTTCAAGGCCTACCTTCAAACTCAGTGCCACTTGGCTTGACATCATGGGAAAATCAAAAGAAAAATCAGCCAAGATGTCAGAAAAAAAATTGTAGACACCCAATAAGTCGTTCAACCTTGGGAGCAATTTCCAAACGCCTGAAGGTACCATGTTCATCTGTACGCAAGTATAAACACCATGGGAGCAATTTCCAAACGCCTGAAGGTACCATGTTCATCTGTACGCAAGTATAAACACCATGGGACCACGCAGCTGTCATACCGCTCAGGAAGGAGACGCGTTCTCTCCTTTTTTTCATTTTTTTTTTCACCTTATTTTAACCAGATAGGATAGTTGAGAGCAAGTTCTCATTTACAACTGCGACCTGGTCAAGATCAAGCAAAGCAGTGCGACACATACAACAACAGAGTTGCACATGGAATAAACAAATGTACAGTCAATAACAATAGAAAATGTCTATATACAGTATGTGCAAATGGCGTGAGGTAAGGCAATAAAGAGGCCATAGTAATGAATTTATTACAATTTAGCAAATTAAACACTGGAGTGATAGATGTGCAGATGATGATGTGCAAGTAGAAATACTGGTGTGCAATAGATAAAAAAAGTAATTAAAAACAATATTGGGATGTGGTAGGTAGATTGGATGGGCTATTTACAGCTGCAGCGATGGGCTGCTCAGATAGCTGATGCTTAAAGTTAGTGAGGGAGATATAAGTATCCAACTTCAGCGATTTGTGCAATTCATTCCAGTCATTGGCAGCAGAGAACTGGAAGGAAAGGCGGCCAAAGGAGGTGTTGGCTTTGGGGATGACCAGTGAGATATACCTTCTGGAGTGGGTGCTACGGGTGGGTGTTGTTATGGTGACCAGTGAGCTGAGATAAGGCGGAGCTTTACCTAGCAAAGACTTATAGATGACCATTAGCCAGTGGATCTGGTAAGCTGAATATGTAGCGAGGACCAGCCTACGAGAGCATACAGGTCGCAGTGGTGGGTGGTATATGGGGCTTTGGTGACAAAACAAATGGCACTGTGATAGACCGCATCCAGTTTGCTGAGTAGAGTGTTGGAGGCTATTTTGTAAATGACACCGCCAAAGGCGAGGATCGGTAGGATAGTCAGTTTTACGAGGGTATGTTTCGCAGCGTGTGTGAAGGAGGCTTTGTTGCGAAATAGGAAGCCGATTCTAGATTTAATTTTGGATTGGAGATTTAATATAAGTCTGGAAGGAGAGTTTACAGTCTCGCCAGACACCTAGGTATTTGTAGTTGTCCACATATTCTAAGTCAGAACCGTCCAGAGTAGTGATGCTAGTCGGGCAGGCAGATGCGGGCAGCGATCGGTTGAAAAGCATGCATTTAGTTTTACGAGCGTTTTAAGAACAGTTGGAGGCCACGGAAGGAGTGTTTTATGGCATTGAAGCTCGATTGGAGGTTTGTTAACACAATGTCCAAAGAAGGGCCAGATGTATACAGAATGGTGTCTTCTGCGTAGAGGTGGATCAGGGAATCACCAGCAGCAAGAGCGATATCGTTGATATATACATAGAAAAGAGTCTGCCCTGAGAATTGAACCCTGTGCTACCCCCATAAGAGACTGCCAGAGGTCTGGACAACATGCCCTCCGATTTGACATACTGAATTCTATTAGAGAAGTAGTTGGTGAACCAGGCAAGGCAGTCATTTGACAAACCAAGGCTGTTGAGTCTGCTGATAAGAATGCGATGATTGACAGAGTCGAAAGCCTTGGCCAGGTCGATGAAGACAGCTGCACAGTACAGTGTTTTTATCGATGGCGGTTATGATATAATTTAGTATCTTGAGCGTGGCTGAGGTGCACCCGTGACCAGCTCGGAAACCGGATTGCACAGCAGAGGTATGGTGGGATTCGAAATGGTCAGTGATCTGTTTGTTGACTTGGCTTTGGAAGATTGTAGAAAGGCAGGGCAGGATGGATATAGGTCTGTAACAGTTTGGGTCTAGAGTGTCACTCCCTTTGAAGAGGGGGATGACTGCGGCAGCTTTCCAATCTTTAGGGATCTCAGACGATACGAAAGAGAGGTTGGACAGACTGGTAATAGGGGTTGCAACAATGGCGGCGGATAATTTTAGAAAGAGTGTTCAGATTGTCTAACCCAGCTGATTTGTACGGGTCCAGGTTTTGCAGCTCTTTCAGAACATCTGTTTTCTGGATTTGGGTGAAGGAGAAGCTGGGGAGGCTTGGGAAAGTAGCTGTGGGGGGTACGGAGCTGTTGACCGGGGTTGGGGTAGCCAGGAGGATAGCATGACCAGCCGTAGAGAAATGCTTATTGAAATTCTCGATTATCGTGGATTTATCGGTGGTGACAGTGTTTCCTAGCCTCAGTGCAGTGGGCAGCTGGGAGGAGGTGCTCTTATTCTCCATGGACTTTAGTTTCCCTCTTTTGGAGTTAGAGCTAGAGGATGCAAATTTCTGTTTGAAAAAGCTAGTCTTTGGTTCCTGACTTCCCTGAAAAGTTGCATATCGCGGGGAGTATTCGAAGCTAGTGCAGTGCGCCACAGGATGTTTTTGTGCTGGTCAAGGGCAGTCAAGTCTGGAGTGAACCATCTGTTCTTAGTTCTACAATTTTTTGAAAGGGGCATGTTTTTTAAGATTGTGAGGAAATTACTTTTAAAGAACGATCAGGCATCCTCTACTGACGGAATGAGGCCAATATCCTTTCAGGATACCCGGGCCAGTTCGATTAGAAAGGCCTGCTCGCAGAAGTGTTTTAGGGAGCATTTGACAGTGATGAGGAGTGGTCGTTTTACCGCGGACCCATAGCGGATGCGGGCAATGAGGCAGTAATCACTGAGATCCTGATTGAAAACAGCAGAGGTGCATTTGGAGGGAAAGTCGGTCAGGATATCTATGAGGGTGCCCATGTTTAAGGATTTGGGGTTGTACCTGGTGGGTTCCTTGATCATTTGTGTGAGATTGAGGGCATCTATCTTAGATTGTAGGACTGCCAGGGTGTAAAGCATATCCCAGTTTAGGTCACCTAACAGAACGAACTCTGAAGATGGGGGGCAATCAATTCACATATGGTGTCCAGGGCACAGCGGAGCTGAGGGGGTCAGGCGGCAACAGTGAGAGACATATTTCTGGAGAGATTCATTTTTTAAATTAGAAGCTCGAACTGTGTGGGCATAGACCTGAAAAGTATAACAGAACTTTGCAGACTAACTTCTCCCCCTTTAGCAGTTCTATCTTGGTGGAAAATGTTGTAGTTGGGGATGGAAATCTCAGAATTTTTGGTGGCCTTCCTAAGCCAGGATTCAGACACGGCATGGACATCAGGGTTGGCGGAGTGTGCTAAAGCAGTGAGTAAAACAAACTTAGGGAGGAGGCTTCTGATGTTAACATGCATGAAACCAAGGCTTTTACGGTTACAGAAGTCAACAAATGAGAGTGCCTGGGGAGACGCGGGGTCTGGGTTAACCTCCACATCACCCGAGGAACAGGGGAGGAGTAGGATGAGGGTACAGCTAAAGGCTATCAAAACTGGTTGTCTAGTGCGTTGGGGACAGAGAATAAAAGGAGAAGTTTTCTGGGTGTGGTAGGATAGATTCAGGACATAATGTACAGACAGGGGTATGGTAGTGGTACAGTGGAGGTAAACCTAGGCATTGAGTGACGATAAGAGAGGTTGCATCTCTGGACGCACTAGTTATGCTGGGTGAGGTCACTGCATGTGTGGGAGGTGGGACAAAAGAGGTCTCTGAGGCATTTTGAGTGGGACTAGGGGGAGATGCGGCTAACTGGTGCTAGCTTTGGGACAAGGGCGTTAGCCACTATAGCCACTCGGGAGCAGCTAGCTAGCAGCGATGATCCGACGCAAAGGTCCAGAGCTTACGGCAAGAATCTGGTGGTGTTGTGGATTCTAGTCGTGTTAGTGAAGAGTCCGGGAGGCATCAGCTGTGTAGCAGGTGATCATAGGGTCTACTGAGCAGGTCGGAATATGGGCTCAAGGCTAGCTTTGGGGCTGGGCCACTCTGTTAGCTTGCTGCGAAGATCAGGAGTAGTGGTCCAGGGCTTACAGCAGGAATCCGGTGTTGTAGTGGAGAAAAACAGTCTGATATGCACAGGGTTGATGACACGCTGTGCAGGCTGGCAAGTATTATCCAGGCTAAAAGCAGCTGGTGTCTGTGCTAAAGGTAAAGGCCACTAGCAGTGGCTAACAATGACTAACTAGCTACTAACTAATTAGCTGGTTAACTTCTGATGGCTAGATCTAAAAAATAGCAGATCACATTTGTTGAGGCGGGTTGCTGGAAGTGATATTTCATTTAAAAATGGAAAAAGAGATTGAAAATATGTTGAAATATATACAAAAAAACAAATACAAAATTTACACAGGAGAATGACAAACGACGTCTGTACTGCTACCATCTTGGAAAAACCTAGAAATGCACGTACTTTGGTGCGAAAAGTGCAAATCAATCCCAGAACAACACCAAACCTTGTGAAGATGCTGGAAGAAATGGGTACAAAAGTATCTATATCCACAGTAAAAACGAGTCCTATATCGACATATAGGCCGCTCAACAAGGCAGAAACCACTGCTCCAAAACCGCCATAAAAAGGAAACTGCACATGGGGACAAAGATCATACTTTTTGGAGAAATGTCCTCTGGTCTGATGAAACAAAAATAGAACTGTTTGGCCATAATGACCATTGTTATGTTTGGAGGAAATAGGGGGAGGCTTGCAAGCCAAAGAACGCCATCCAAACCGTGAAGCACGGTGGTGACAGAATCATGTTGTGGGGGTGCTTTGCTGCAGGAGAGACTGGTGCACTTCATAAAATAGATCGCATCATGAGGGAAGAAAATGATGTGTGTATATATTGAAGCAACATCTGAAGACATCAATCAGGAAGTTAAAGCTTGGTTGCAAATGGGTCTTCCAAATGGACAATGACCCCAAGCATACTTCCAAAGTTGTGGCGAAATGGCTGAAGGACAACAAAGTCAAGATATTGGAGTGGCCATCACAAAGCCCTGACCTCAATTCTATAGAAAATTTGTGGGCAGAACTGAGAAAGTGTGTGCGAGCAAGGAGGCCTACAAACCTGACTCGGTTACACCAGCTCTGTCAGGAGGAATGGGTCAAAATTCACCCAACTTTTTTTTGGAAGCTTGTGGAAGGCTACCCGAACCGTTTGACCCAAGTTTTTATTTTTTTATTAAGGCAATGCTACCAAATACTAATTAAGTGTATGTAAACTTCTGACCCACTGGGAATGTGATGAAAGAAATAAAACCTGAAATCTCTCTACTGTTATTCTGACATTTCACATTCTTAAAATAAAGTGATGATCCTAACTGACCTAAGACAGGGAATTTTTACTAGGATTAAATGTCAGCAATTGTGGAAAAACGGAGTTTAAATGTAATTGGCTAAGGTGTATGTAAACTTCCAACTTCAACTGTACATTTGATTGACATCTAAGCGATATGCTAACTGTGAATAGCCGTTAAAGTTTAGCATAGCTAGCTATCAAAGTGATTCACATTTCTTGCTAGCTAACCAAATGACACCTGCATCTCTAACTGTAGCCACCAAAAATCAATATGGGGGGGGAAAAGTTGGCCACTCACCCACTCATCCAATGATTTGACATCCTCCCAGCAGCTAGCTAGCTAGCTAGCTAGCTAGCTAGCTAGGTAACGTTGGGCTCTGTTTTTAGCTTGCTACATAAATAGATACACTAGCCTATTAGCCACATTATGACGGCCTTTTGGTCATTGCCCTTGCTAGTTTGATTGTATTGACATTCCCAGCCTTAATTACGTTTGTCTTTTTGTCGAAAATATTGAAACCTGAAACAGTGCATCCCGAATGTATTTATTTCACCTTTATTTAACCAGGTAGGCAAGTTGAGAACAAGTTCTCATTTACAATTGCTGCCTGGAGGCAGCAAACAATGTATCAGGCCGTCTGGGATTTACAACTTGATAGCAATATTTGTTGGACTACCAAGAAATATATTGGTGAATTAGCTATATTAATCATGCATTGAACTACATCCATTTATTCTGACTACAATGCCGTTACTCTACGTCATGGAATTCTGAGTCAAATAGAACCCATTTTTTAAAATATTGTAATGAAACAGCAGGGAGCAGGTCTCGAACCCTCGACCTTCGAGCCCGAGGTCCGGCGCGCTATCGACTGTGCCGCAAAAGCATGCTCGTGGGGCAGAGTCGATTTCCGCGCCTTTAAACCCAGGGTCGTTACAATATCTTAAAGTTAGCAATTTAGCATAAACTGGGTATTTGATATTTTTCACAGATATTATGATTGCCTGTTTGTTTCATATCTGCAAAGTAGTTAAAACGCTGTCGGTTCCACTTTAAGACGAGTGGTAATTGTTAGTCGCATCTTTGAGACTCCCGGGGGAAGGACTGCCCGTTCCATGATTTGAGATCCTGGACAACACCCTGTCGTTCTCAACTAACATCAAGGCGGTCTGTAGGTTCATGAGTATGGGCGCACAAGCTAGCGTCCTCATGCTCTTGTGATCAGTACTGTACTGATCGCTTCAAAGTGCTGGTGGAAGCATGGCATCGAACTTCGGCATCAGGCAGAGTGTTCACACGCTACCCATGGTTTTGATGTTTTACTGAAGTCCACTATAAGCAATATCAGACATTTAATTAACCTCGCAGCCAAACCATTTTTACATGGCGAAGGTCGCCCTCTGGTGGTGACTGTGCTGTCCTTTTATTCTTTAATCTCTCAATTATTCTCTCTTTCAATCACTCTCTGTCTTGCTCATGATACCAATCATCTTGTAATGTCCCCCCTTAGACAGACAGAGTGGAACCAAGAGTCAGATGACTGGCCATACTACAGGAATAGAAAAAGACAGAGAGAGACGATCCATTCCATGTAGTCCAGCCCAGCTCTACCCTCAGCCAAGCCAATCCTGTGCCATCACACTGTTGGCCTCTGTTCAGGGATATTGTGCGTGTGCGCGAGCAGAGCGTAGTGTCAGTGTGGTGTTCAGATCAGAGGAGGGGTGTGTGTGCTCCGAGTGTGTTTGATAACTTGATTTAAAGAAAGGAGAAATCAAAATGTCCATCCGGAGGAGGAAGGAGAGAGGAGGAGGTGCAGGGGAGATGATGTACACCAGGTCACCGATCTGTCACAGGGGCAGGGTGCACTTTGACTTTAGTGAAGAGGTGGTCAGGAGTCGCTCCCCCTCCACTACTCACAGGTGACTCATCTTGATTCGTTTTTAAAAACGTTTTTTGGTAGGTTGCAGTATTTTCATAAATACCTGTGTATGACTGTAGAATGGCTGTGTTTCAACATTTACTTATTGTACAGTAAGTCATTTCAGATAGGACTGCCCTTGCACAATAATGATTTGCTAAGACATTGCTACTTTGGTGGTGCATTCCGCTGTGTGTTTGCAATGCAATATGAAAACTTTGAATACACATTTACAGATGATGTACTTTACTAACATGCCGTGGTTCAGTGTAAGATTAAGTGTGTGTGTGTGTGTGTGTGTGTGTCAATGTGTGTGTTCCTACGCTTGTATTTGCCATCCATTATGTCAATCTGATCTCATGGTCGCTGGGAGGTGTGGGAGTAGGAAATGCCTCAGTGGGATATGTTCTAGGATAATCCTACATGTAGGGATTACAGTGGGGGTAAATGCTGCTGGGCAAATATTAAAATGGGAACAGTGTAATTTCATTAAGGATCTGCACTGATTTACCAGGCAGTCTGAGTGGTAGAGGGGAAATAGATGTCAAAGGTTGGGTCAGTATTCCCAAGCGTCTCATAATAGGAGTGCTGAATCTAGGATCTGGTCCCCTCTGTCCATATAATTATAATCTAAAAGGCTAAACTGACCCTAGATCAGCACTCTTACCCTGAGAGGCTTTGTGAATACGGAACCTGGAGTCATAAGGCCACTAGAGACTAAACTGTGAGGCTTTATATGAAGTAGTACAGTAGTGTGTTCTGCTGTTGAAGGATTAGCGAGTGTTCTGTGGACTATACATTAGTAGCACCGTCAGTTCTGTGTTATGGTTTGATATTAACTGTGGAGAGGGCAACAAAGCATTTTGGGGTAGTGGCTTGGTGCATGTTGGATTTGGAGTGTGCACGTTTCAAATATAAATGAATAGGCACACACACACACATCCACTTAGTTGGTGCCTTATCTCTGTTTGTACACACACACACACACACACAACACACACACACACACACACACACACATCCACTTAGTTGGTGCCTTATCTCTGTTTGTACACCTCTGTTTGTATCCCTCCCTCTGAGCAGGATATTCTATCTAGCATCTGCTCTGCTCACCTGCCTTGGCTGCTCACCTCTTGACCTCTCTGGCACTTTGTAATGTTTGGCATCATCAGTAGAGAAAATCCGTTTATCTGTCATCAGCTTATGAGCCAATCGTGTGTCGTCTGCATCACACACACACACACACACACACACACACACACACACACACACACACACACACACACACACACACACAAGGCATTGCTGCCTTAGCTCTGTGCAGCGAAATTTGGTGTGCGGATTAATTTTCTGTGTTGTGCTCAACGGCGATTACGTCCAGTCGCAAGGGGCAATCCCCACAATGTATCTGCCTCCCCAGTCCCCCCAAATGAATCCTCGGGAACATTGAATGAAATAGTATAATACGGTCTACGTCTCTCAGACCCTCAATGATAAGACATATAGGCCCAACAAGGATGCTGAAGTAGTAAAAAGATCCCCGACCCAATAGAACAACACAGCCAACTCGTCTGATCAAACTACCGTCAATCTCATTTGTCATGGCCTGATTTGGTAAAATAATTATTTGTCATGACCTGATTGGTTAATTCAGTGACAGTGAATGATAATCCTCTCCTGCATCACTGTATGATCTCTCTGTCACCTACTATACAGGTTTCAAGTTGTATTAGTCGTATGTACAGGATACACATGCTTGCAGGTTCCTTCTCGAACAATGCAACAATAAGAAATAAAATACAAGAATACGAACATAAAGTAAATGGCTCAGTAGTATAGAATAAACATTTTAGCATTTAACTGTACAGGTCCTGTCATACAGTAGTTCACGTCACTGTGTCACCTATTCAATTAATCAACTGTTTTTGTAAAGCCCTTTTTACATCCCCAGTTGTCACAAAGTGCTTTACAGAAACCTAGCCTAAACCCCAATGGCTTCACCGTCTAGGTTTTCCACTGATTTCACTATTCAATATTTCATTGCTTATGATTACACTGTTTGCTGGCAAATTGCCACTCTGGGGTGGACTATTCTTACTCTTCTTTTCCCTGATCTTCACCACTCGATTCTAGGCGCATCGCTGTGAGTCTGACATCTGTTTTTTTTCTCTCTCTCTCCTGTGTCTTATTGCAGCTTCGATGTGGAGAATTCCCCGTCTGCGTGCTGCAGCCCGTCGGACCCCCAGGTATCCCCGAGCTCCGGCTTGGTCCTGCACCCCAACATGGGGGGCCACGGGCAACGCCGCGAGTCCTTCCTCTACCGCTCCGACTCGGACTACGACCTGTCGCCCAAGTCCCGCGAGTTGTCCCGCAACTCCTCGGTCGCTGGAGAACTGTGAGTCCGCTTCTAAAGTAGTGTTGGATTTTTTTAACCTTGGGGTGAAATATGTATTTTAATACAGTTCCGTTTCAAATACTCGTACAAATGCATGATTTGCAATATTGGAATACGTATTGGATACATATATACACTGCCGTGGAGTATTTATTTCTGTATTAAAGCCCTAGGGCCTAATGAGTGCACTTCAATTGACCGATTTTCTTAAATGAACTGTAAACTCAGTAAAATCGTTGAAATTGTTGCAATTGTTGCATGTTGCATTTACATTTTTGTTCAGTATAGTAATATTATATAAGGAAATCAGTCGATTTAAATGTATTCATTAGGCCCTAGGGTTGATTCTAGCTCTATCTTTGTTTCCCTTCAGGCATGGGGAAGACCTGATTGTGACTCCTTTTGCTCAGGTAAACGTTTCCTCCATTTGTCAGTCTACATTGAGATATAACAACAACGACAAAATGATTTGAATGATTATGGATTATTACAGAATGATGATGTGATTTAACATTAGACGTGCTCTCTGGCTTAAGGTTCTTGCCAGTCTTCGCACAGTGAGGAACAACTTCACCACCTTGACCAATGTACAATGCACCTCCAATAAGTAAGGGAACCTACAATTTGCTTCCGTCTGAAATGTAATAACTCATGCATGTAGTATGTACATTGAATTTGTATGCAATGCATGTATATAGTTATCTAAATCCACAAAGAAATAAAGAAGGTGTGTTATGTCTGCCCTGAAACTTGGTAAGTCTTTGTGGCTGGTGAATTTAGTGTGGTTGGTGGACTGAAAAGTTTTACCCCTGGGGAAATGCAACATAAGAACGGACATATCAGTGGGTGTAACCAGTGTGCTGGAGAATTGTATACGGGAGAGAGTTTGACCTGAGGTTTCAAACAACCACTAGGTGGCACTCATGTCAAGTTGATGATTTCATACTGAGACACCGCCTTCAGAAAGTATTCGCACCCTTGAATCTTTCCACATTTCTGTTTGTTTACAGCCTGAACTTGAAATAGATTAAATAGAGATTTTGTGTCGCTGGCCTGCGCACAATACCCCACAATGTCAAAGTGGAATTATGTTTTTAGACATTTTTCAAGATTGTTTAAAAATGAAAGCTGAAATGTGTTTGAGTCCATAAGTATTCAAAACCTTTGCTATGGCAAGCCTAAATAAGTTCAGGAGTCAAGATTTGCTTAACAAGTCACATAATAAGTTTCATGGAGTCTGTGAGCAATAATAGTGTTTAACATGATTTTTGAATGACTACGTCATCTCTGTACCCCACACATATATTTCTCTATAAGGTCTCTGTCAAGCCGTGAATTTCAAATACAGATTCAACTACAAAGAACAGGGAGGTTTTCCAATGCCTCACAAAAAAAGGGAACCTATTAATAGATGGGTAAAACATTTTTTTTTTAAAGCAGACATTGGATACCCCTTTGAACATGGTGAAGTCATTAATTACACTTTGGATGGTGTATCAATATACCCGCTCACTACAAAGACACAGGCGTCCTTCCTAATTCAGTTGCTTCCTAATTCAGAAACCGCTCAGGGATTTCACAAGGAACTTTATAACCGTTACAGAGTTGAATGGCTGTGATAGGAGAAAACTAAGGATGGCTCAACAACATTGTAGTTACTCCACAATAGTAACTTAAATGACAGAGTGAAAAGAAGGAAGCCTGTACAGAATAAAAAATATTCCAAAACATTCATCCTGTTTGCAATAAGGCACTAAAGTAAAACCGCAAAAAATGTGGCAAAGAAATGAACTTTGTCCTGAATCCAAAGCATTATGTTTCTGACCAATTCAAAACAACAAATCACTGAGTAACTCTTAATATTTTCTAGCATGGTGGTGGCTGCATAATGTTATGGGTATGTTTGTCATTGGCAAGGAGGTGTGAGTTTTTTAGGATAAAAAGAAACCGAATGGAGCTACGCACAGGCAAAATCCTAGAGGAAAACCTGGTTTAATCTGCTTTCCAACAGACCCTGGGAGTCAAATTCACCTTTCAGTAGGACCGTAACCTAAAACACAAAGCCAAATATACACTGGAGTTGCTTACCAAGAAGACATAAAATGTTCTTGAGTGGCCTAGTTACAGTTTTGACTTAAATCAGCTAGAAAATGTATGGCAAGACTTGAAAATGGCTGTCTAGAAATGATCAATAACCAACTTGACAGAGCTTGAAGAATTTAAAAAATAATGTGCAAATAGTGTACAATCTAGAAGTGCAAAGCTATTAGAGACTTACCCAGAAAGACTCAAAGCTGTAATCGCTGCCAAAATTGATTCTGACAGGTATTGACTCAGGAGTGTGAATACTTATGTAAATGAGATATCTGTACTTCATTTGCAAAAATGTCTAAAAACCATGTTTTCAGTTTGTCATTATGGGGTATTATATGTTGATGGATGATCAATCCATTTTGAATTCAGGCTGTAACACAACAATGTGGAATAAATCAAGGGGTATGAATACTTCCTGAAAGTGGCCTACAAGCCATTTCTGATTGTACATCACTTGCTACTTTGAATGGCTCCCGGGCATGTGTACTTTTATAGTTGTAATATTGAAATAACCAGAATTTCCATCAGGATATTTTCCACTGTTTTTATTTGTCGGCTTTTGGCTTATGTATTTTACTTAGTTGATGATGGAAGTTATAGGCCTCCTGCTGCGTTGGCCTGTAGGCGATCTCTGAGTTCTATGCGCTCATTTCTTTAGCCGCCAATGGACCCACAATGTATCAATAACCAGGTTTCCATCCAACCTTTTTATGCTAGTAAAGAACATGTCGGATAAAAAAAATGTCACGACAGGCTGGATGGAAACAGCAAATTTGACAGTAACCTTTCAAAATGTCGACAAAACAAAATATGCTCGACAAGGTGGGATCTTTTTTTGTGTAAAATTAATTATGGGAGAAATGGAGGCGGAAACGCTTTTATGCACAAATATTGAAATCATAACCATCATACCGAAGTGAACTTGGATTAACGTGATGACATATTGTGTGGTCCTCGACTCGGGAAAGCATGCAGATTATAAGGCAACAGATGAAATAAATTACGATGAACTTCACAGGGTGGTGAAAGTGCACGGTGATGAGGTTGACGCTCATGTCCAATAAATATCAAGGATCTTATTCTGGTGGCACGATGATCGATGCTTGGCTGCCGTTTGACAAATAAAAATAATCTCACTCTTTTGTCCATAATAATCTCATCATGTAGAGTAGCCAACCCGCACTGTATCTGAGCTGTTGGCTAGAGAACATGTGCCAATACCAGAGTGGGCATATTCTCTATGTAACCCAACTTTTTTTGTGACATTACCATGAGTAGAGTTGAAAATGCGATTTGAAACCCATTTAACTTGTATTTTTTAATTGGTAAATCGGAATTTAGCTGATGAAACAGTATTTCTGTCTGTAATAAAGTATTTTTGTGGGTGGAACCAGGCCCACCCATGGCTAGTCATGTGAAATCCATAGATTAGGGCCTAATAAATGTATTTCAATTGACTGATTTCCTTACATGAACTATGTAGTGTATTTTTACACTACATGACCAAAAGTATGTGGACATGTTGAATATCTCATTCCAAAATCATGGGCATTAATATGGAGTTGGGGCATTGTCATGCTGAAACAGGAAAGGGCTTTCCCCAAACTGTTGCCACAAAGTTGGAAGCACAGAATTGTCTAGAATATCTTTGAATGCTGTAGCGTTAAAATTTCCCTTCACTGGAACTAAGGAGCCTAATCCGAACCATGAAAAACAGCCCCAGACCAGTGTTCCTCCTCCACCAAACTTTACAGTTGGCACTATGCATTGGGGCAGCTGGCGTTCTCCTGGCATCCACCAAACCCTGATTTGTCCGTCGGACTGCCAGGTGGTGAAGCGCGATTCATCAACCCAGAGAACGAGTCCAACGGCGGTGAGCTTTACACCACTCCAGCTGATGCTTGGCATTGCACATAGTGATTTTAGGATTTTTGCTAATTTATACAAAATTAAAAACTGAAATATCACATTAATATAAGTATTCAGACCCTTTACTCAGTACTTTGTTGAGGGCACCTATGGCAGCGATTACAGCCTTGAGTCTTCTTGGGTAAGACGCTACAAGCTTGGCACACCTGTATTTGGGGAGTTTCTCCCATTTTTCTCTATAGATCCTCTCAAGCTCTGTCAAGTTGGATGGGGAGTGTCGCTGCACAGCTATTTTCAGGTCTCTCCAGAGATGGTCAATCGGGTTCAAGTCCGGGATGGTCAATCGGGTTCAAGTCCGGGCTCTGGCTGGGCCACTCAAGGACATTCAGACTTGTCCCAAAGCCACACCTGCATTGTCTTGGCTGTGTGCTTTTGGTCGTTGTCCTGTTGTAAGATGAATCTTCATCCCAGCATGAGGTCCTGAGCGCTCTGGAGCAGGTTTTCATGAAGGATCTCTCTGTACTTTGCTCTGTTCGTCTTAATGTTGTATCATTTAATGTGACGACTGCTATTCATCAAATAATGAACTGTTTCTCTAATTACGTGATTAAATTAATCAGGCAACTATAAACTCAGTAACCTGGGGCACCATGGGAAAAGTTTGTTTAATGAGTTACCATTTCCCAAATTAACTCAAATATATCAGAATATTGATTTCATAGCCGTCGCCAATTAATTAACATCCTCTACAGTCTCATCCTGAACGTCGCTTAATTCGTAAATCTGCACAAACCCGGTTCTCACTAAATCATTCCGAACCACACCAATTGAGATGATTTATTTATTTACTAACAGGCTAAATTATAACATAAGATACACATTCACAAACACACAGTCAAGGCTATTGATTAGAACTTAGTACAGTGAAACGGGACCAACACAATATGACACGTTACACAAGATTGGGATTTAGAGAGAGAGAGAGTGCACGAGAGAAAAGCACACTTGGATACATTTGTAAACTATGCTTAGTTTAGCCCTAATACCTTGTCTCGAACTGCCGCTCTTATGGGTCAGAAGGTCTCCATTGGGTATCTCTTCGTGGACTGAGTTCCGCTTAGGAGGTATAGCCGATGGCGGCACCTCCTTCGCTACCGGGTGTAAGTCTCTGATTGTCCACACGATGTCAGTGTCCTTTCTCTTAGTGGTCTGTTCCCTTGCACTTGTTCTGAGGAGGTTAATCAGCCGTGTCGACACTCCCAGCCTGGGTCGGAGGAACGTGTAGACCACCAATGATTTGAAGATAATAACTGGCTGGTTCTTCTTGAATTCCCCTTCTTAGATACAGTAATCAACCATAGCCTTGATTGTTAAGAGGTTCCTTTGTCCTCTTCCTTGTGTTGCTTTTGTGGGGTCATGACAATCTTAGGTCACGTTGCAGCTGTGGTCCGTTTTAGTCTGATATGTATAAATTCTTAACTCACAAGTTTTATACAGTGGGGCAAAAAATTATTTAGTCAGCCACCAATTGTGAAAGTTCTCCCACTTAAAAAGATGAGAGGCCTGTAATTTTCATCATAGGTACACTTCAACTATGACAGACAAAATGAGAAGAAAAAAACATTGTAGGATTTTTTTATGAATTTATTAGCAAATTATGGTGGAACGAACGGTCACCAACGAGCAAGATTTCTGGCTCTCACAGACCTGTAACTTCTTCTTTAAGAGGCTCCTCTGTCCTCCACTCGTTACCTGTATTAATGGCACCTGTTTGAACTTGTTATCAGTATAAAAGGCACTTGTCCACAACCTCTAATAGTCACACTCCAAACTCCACTATGGCCAAGACCAAAGAGCAGTCAAAGGACACCAGAAACAAAACCTGCACCAGGCTGGGAAGACTGAATCTGCAATAGGTAAGCAGCTTGGTTTGAAGAAATCAACTGTGGGAGCAATTATTAGGAAATGGAAGACATACAAGACCACTGATAATCTCCCTCGATCTGGGGCTCCACGCAAGATCTCACCCCGTGGGGTCAAAATGATCACAAGAACGGTGAGCAAAAATCCAAGAACCACACGGGGGACCTAGGGAATGACCTGCAGAGAGCTGGGACCAAAGTAACAAAGCCTATCATCAGTAACACACTACGCTGCCAGGGACTCAAATCCTGCAGTGCCAGACGTGTCCCCCTGCTTAAGCCAGTACATGTCCAGGCCCGTCTGAAGTTTGCTAGAGAGCATTTGGATGATCCAGAAGAAGATTGGGAGAATGTCATATGGTCAGATGAAACCAAAATAGAACTTTTTGGTAAAAACTCAACTCGTCGTGTTTGGAGGACAAAGAATGCTGAGTTGCATCCAAAGGACACCATACCTACTGTGAAGCATGGGGGTGGAAACATCATGCTTTGGGGCTGTTTTTCTGCAAAGGGACCAGGACGACTGATCCGTGTAAAGAAAATAATGAATGGGGCCATGTATCGTGAGATTTTGAATGAAAACCTCCTTCCATCAGCAAGGGCATTGAAGATGAAACGTGGCTGGGTCTTTCAGCATGACAATGATCCCAAACACACCGCCCGGGCAACGAAGGAGTGGCTTCGTAAGAAGAATTTCAAGGTCCTGGAGTGGCCTAGCCAGTCTCCAGATCTCAACCCCATAGAAAATCTTTGGAGGGATTTGAGAGTCCATGTTGCCCAGCAACAGCCTCAAAACATCACTGCTCTAGAGGAGATCTGCATGGAGGAATGGGCCAAAATACCAGCAACAGTGTGTGAAAACCTTGTGAAGACTTACAGAAAACGTTTGACCTCTGTCATTGCCAACAAAGGGTATATAACAAAGTATTGAGAAACTGTTGTTATTGACCAAATACTTATTTTCCACCATAATTTGCAAATAAATTCATTAAAATCCTACAATGTGATTTTCTGGATTTTTTTTCTCATTTCGTCTGTCATAGTTGAAGTGTACCTATGATGAAAATTACAGGCCTCATCTTTTTAAGTGGGAGAACTTGCACAATTGGTGGCTGACTAAATACTTTTTTTGCCCCACTGTGTGTGTGTGTGTGTGTGTGTGTGTGTGTGTGTGTGTGTGTGTGTGTGTGTGTGTGTGTGTGTGTGTGTGTGTGTGTGTGTGTGTGTGTGTGTGTGTGTGTGTGTGTGTGTGTGTGTGTGTGTGTGTGTGTGTGTGTGTGTGTGTGAGAAACAACCACTGTCTCCATGCAATGCAAAGTGATTGTATTGTAAATACAAAATCCTAATAGCGAAGTCCTCAAGCTAATAACTATTGCAAACACATTACAAAAGAGTTTTAAGAGCTGAGTTTGAGTGACAGACAATTGAAGTGGTTCATTGACTGTTGTATGACCAGCAGACATTGAGTCAATATTGAGCCCCCCCCCCCCACACACAGATATTAGCATTACCACAGGACTGATACTTAAATCCCATGAGAATTCTATTTAGGTCTTATTCAAGCAAAATATTACATTATAAGTGTGTACATCAAAGTATGTGTGTGTGTTTCCTCGGAGGTGTGCATTTGTCCATGCACATGTATGTGTACGTGTGTACAGTGCCGCACTGATATCCAGTGTTTCTCTCCTCTCTCTTCTGTGTTTTTAGGAGGTCACCGGCCACCCCACAGTCTCCTGTAACCAGAGTCTTTCTGTCAGGTGAGCTCTTTGATAAACTCAACCAATCCCCTTAGTCACATTACGCTGAGTTCACATTCAAAGTATGAGTATGCATTATTAGGCTTGCTATAACCGTTCATAACAGCTTGTTTCTGTTTATGGCAGTCTGCGAATGCTCAAAAGGCTGTAATGCATTCATTCATAATGCACTATGTCTATGTAATGCATAACACACAGCTGGTCATAAAAAGTGTCAACGTTTTTCCACCAAAGACACACAGACAGGGAGACCTACAGGTGAATAGACCGAGCCAAAGGGGTAAGGGTGGAATATAATTAAGCAATAAGGCACAAGGGGTGTGGTATATGGCCAATATACCACAGCTAAGGGCTGTTCTCGGGAACGGCGCATTGCGGAGTGCCTGGACACACCCCTTAGCTGTGGTATATTGGCCATATATCACAAACTCCTGAGGTGCCTAATTGTTATTATAAACTGACACGTTATTGAAGTGTCAGCCATTGTAACCATTAAAGCTAGTTAGTGCTAGTTTGACCACCAAAGGGCATATTTGAGAAGCATTTGATAGCCTTCAATAGTGGCAGTACTAGAAAATTTTAAACCTTTTTTTGAAAGAACATAGTATATGGGACTGATTCTAAAGCAATGTTGCTTAATAATTTGATTGATATTATGGTGTTTCTATTCCAATAAAAACAAAAAACCCTCTGTACAATGTGACGGTCAGGAGTAGGCTACAGTACTAAGAGCATAACATTACTACACCCTAATTGTATAATTGTAGTCTAACCAATACCCAAATGGAGATTCAGTGAAAATAAAAATCTCATTGATTTATCAAGACCAGTCCCCATGCTTGTCTCAGAGCAGCGCAAAACGGTGCTAAAATAGTTGGCCACAGCGGGTAGGCTATTGCTTCAAATCCTACTGGTTCTAACTTCAATATGCTCTTTTTAAATAAATAAGACCTACACCACTTCTAACAGCACATTACTCAACACTAGTGAGACTCATGTCGCCAACGGTAGGCCTACAGTATGTCGCAAAATATTTTTTTCAATGACGTGACCGCCAATATTTACATATGGGTCTCCCGTTGGTGGCTGGCATGGGTATCAAACCTGCATCTGTAGCAACGCGTTTTGCAATGCGCTGCAGTTTCTTAGACTGCTGCGCCAATCGGGAGGGCTATTATAATACTGTACATGGTGTCCATATCACGTTTCAGGTAAGACCCAAATGCAGACTGTTGAAGTAACAATGTTTATTACAGAAACAGGGGCAGGCAACGGGCATGTCGAGGCAGGCAGGGGTCGATAATCCACAGAGGTACAGGACGGCAGGCAGGGTCAGGGGCAGGCAGAGTGGTCAGGCAGGCAGGGTCAGGGGCAGGCAGAGTGGTCAGACAGGCGGGCTCAGAGTCAGGACAGGCAAGGGTCAAAACCAGGAGGGCAAGAAAAGAAAGACTAGGGAAAAGCAGGAGCTGAGACAAACCACTGGTTGACTTGACAAACTAGACCAACAGACAAACAGAGAACATAGGTATAAGTACCCAGGGGATAATGGGGAAAATGTGCAACACCTGGAGGGGGATTGAGACAAGCACAAGGACAGGTGAAACAGATCAGGGAGTGACAGTTCAGGTCAGGATAACGAAAACATTTCTTTATTAAAGACTATCGGAAAGAATATTGGTACTTATTTATTTTGATTCAAAGCCATGAATGAGTGAGTCACTCAGCTTTATGTAGGTGCCAGGCTATATGATTGTGCCATCAACTTGATAATATATAACGATATTTGAGGTTTTCATTTTCAAAAATTTACAAAAGTGAGCGATTTGTAATCTGAATAAATGCCAAAATAATATTTGTAAAGGCCAAAACATTTATTTCTGGTTTTAGAGGGAGAGAAACGCTGGGCCAATTGTGTGTCGCCCTATGGGAATCCCAATCACGGTCAGATGGAATACATAATAATACTTTTTGTTGTATTTATTTTGTCTCTTCTGGTGGATAAAATGTCAAATGCAACCAATCACAGCCGGTTGTGATACAGCCAACCTAACTAAGAAATACATTTGACGACAGAATTCTCCCCCTACCCTCCTTCTAGGCAAGTCTATTGTCCAGCTACCTGCTAATAGCCATAATGGCATAATGGTACTGTACAATGTGACCGTGTGTGTTTGAAAGAGTATTTTCCAATAAACAACTATTTTACCTTTATTAGACAGCTTTGTTCCAATATTTCTGTAATTCAATGATATTTATTCACATAGTAATTCATTATGGATCCATAACTAAATAAACATCTGCATTTTGAGTATTTTTATCATTATTTTATTAACGAAAGCATAAAGATGCTGATGAAGAAATACAGTACTGTACAGTATATGCTTTATCCGACATTTTGCATGACGTCGTCCACACACAGCTTTATGTAGGTGCCGAGACTATATGACTGTGTCATCAACTTGATTATTTAGCAGACATCACTTGCGTATATTCAGTCAACACATATCTTAAGAATATCATGGAATATAATTGAACATTTTAGTTTCTCCATGCTTGTCTCGGAGCAGAGCAAAATGGTGCTGAAATAGTTGTCCAAAGGTCGTTTTTTTGAAAACCAAATAGTGGACAATTGTAATCTGAATAAAGGTCCAAATAATATTTATAAAGGCCAAAATATAGGTCTGCTAATAATAGCCATATTGGCGCTGTACAACGTAAAAGTATGTGTTTGAAGGAGTATTTTCCTGTCAGCAACACTTTGTCTACCTTCTTTTGTTTGTTCCAATATCTCTGTAATTCAGTGATATTTATTCCCATAGTAATTCGTTATGGATCCGTAACTAAATAAACATCTGCATTTCGAAAGAGTATTTTTATCATTATTTTATTAACAAAAGCATAAAATGCTGATTTAAGAAATACAGTACTGTACAGAAATACATTACTGTTTTTACATTTGGATAATAAAGCATGTTTATGAGACTACTGTGCAGTCTGACGAGTAAACATAGCCTACAGTACATACTGTAGTAAACATGGGAAAGGGCCTAATTCCTTACATAAGGGAGGGCAAGCCATGTCCAGACTTTCTCAGTGACCTGAAGTACTGATTAACTCCGTCTATAATTTTTTTTCGGGTTGCTTCAGTCATGTACAGAACTTCTGAGACACAGTATTAATGATGAACACCCGCAGGTTCACCAGTAAGCAACATTTGCCTCGGGACCCATCCCAGTTGGTATTCTGTGCCCACTCATGGTATCTCTCTTCGGTTACACATCCTTGGAATAGCAGAACAGCATAACGGTCCGAACGGCCCATGCTGTGCCTGGTGAGCAGTTGGTCATGTTCTGTTGTCAGAAGAGGAATGGAAATGTCAGGGTGAACCGACGACCTGACGAACCCGCCCACGTATGTTGACTCTGAATGTCAGAGGTGGAGTTCCAGAGCTCATAGGTGTGCCTGGAATGGATTGTGACTCCCATCTCGTTCCTCACCCCCTTCAACGTGTCGTTCTCCGCCTGACTCTCCACCAATGCCGCCTGACTCTCCACCAATGCCGCCTGACTCTCCACCAATGCCGCCTGACTCTCCACCAATGCCGCCTGACTCTCCACCAATGCCGCCTGACTCTCCACCAATGCCGCCTGACTCTCCTCCAATGCCGCCTGACTC
This sequence comes from Oncorhynchus keta, assembly GCF_023373465.1. Taxonomy (NCBI): domain Eukaryota; kingdom Metazoa; phylum Chordata; class Actinopteri; order Salmoniformes; family Salmonidae; genus Oncorhynchus; species Oncorhynchus keta. The sequence goes on from NC_068443.1 coordinate 40,356,423, forward strand.
TCCTCCAATGCCGCCTGACTCTCCACCAATGCCGCCTGACTCTCCACCAATGCCGCCTGACTCTCCACCAATGCCGCCTGACTCTCCACCAACTCTCCACCAATGCCGCCTGACTCTCCACCAATGCCGCCTGACTCTCCACCAATGCCGCCTGACTCTCCACCAATGCCGCCTGACTCTCCACCAATGCATCAGCTGTTGCCCGTATCTCTGCCCTCAGATAAGGTTTCTCTTTCTGCTGGTCTGCCTTCAATGACTCGATCCTCAGTCTTCAAAGTTTGAATCTGATTCATGTGCACCTTCATCAGATGAGCAGAATGGTACCGCCCTGAGCCCCCATCGATTACAGTGGCCTATGATAGAAAGGGTAGATCAACTAAGAATTAAAAGCGACTCCAACACACATGCTGTGTACACATTTTAAGAATCTAGTAAAGCTGAACGCTTTCTTGGCAACCATGCGTTTTTTTTCTCGGTGCGCCCCGTTGTCCAGCCTTTTATCCACTGATCTCCACGGGTGGTTGTCGGCATGGTTGTATGCTCTGCATAAACACATTCACGTTTTTAGTACACAATAATTTGTTGTTTTAAAAAAAAATGTGATTCAACCTTTATTTAATTATGTATTTTATACACAGTATGCCTACACATTGCTAGGCTATATAATTTAAAAAAAGAGGAAAATGCACTGGAACAAATACTATTGGTGATCCTCAGCTCCAGCTCATTTTCAAGTCCTCTCGTGGTTACGGTCTTAACCCTGGAATGGGCAGCACCATAGAAAGAAGCTGGCTTGATGAAAACAATGTCCATTTCATCTGTTCTCTTTGGTCAAAATGTCTTTTTTTTTTTTGATAACACAGTTATCATTCAAAAACAAGCTGTTTAAGGGTGGAGTTTGGGGCGGGGTGAGGAGTACTGGAAAGGTGTGACTTTCAGCTTACAATAGGCCATAAGTATACCGCAGATTGCCGATTGTCCTCACTTTGATTATGCTGTAACATACTGTAGCACCAAGATATCTATTCATTTAAGTGAGCAAATTAGGGCTTTCAGGAGGAACGGAAAATCTACTGGAGACATTTAAAAAATACTGGTAGACTTGGATTTTTGTCGTGGACCGTACTATTCGCAAATGTAACGCTTTAGGGTACTTAAGCATCGAATACATTGCAAGTAGGGGGATGCTCAAACCTACAGTAGCTGGCCTATAAATACTCTATTGTCCTGCTAATCAGGCTACAAGTGTTTGAAAACCTGTTTTCAAACTAGCTGTCCATCACTACTGTAAATAAAAACTCAGCATCTTGTTTACATTCTTTATTGTAACCGCAATGTCAAATAATTTGTATCTCCTGTGAGCGGACCAAGTAATTGGGCGTCACTCTAAAGCGGGAAGGTGGAATAAACGAGTTAGGAGTAGGTTTTCTTGATTGAACACAGTTCTCTATTGAGGGCATTTGGTCAACACAAACACTCCAACATAATCAATGAAAATCTCCCAAGGAAAACCATACATCTTCTTCTCCAGATGAAACAGGAACACAATACGATTATCTTTAAACTACAACAAAAGTCACGGGATTGTCACCGTCTTAGTGGTTCTTCATGGATGGCTCCTCTGTCTTGGTGGCCATCTTCCAGAGATAGTTCCCCCCTCTGCTGGTTCCATACTCTCTCTTATAGGGGAAGGAGAATATGTCATTAGTACCATCAGCTGTGCTTAATTGCCTCTGGTTACCTTGTGTCCCATGCCTGGTTAGGCTACTATCCGTGAGCCCAGCCTGCCCTCTGGTGGTCCTTCCACACTCCCTTTTCCAATTACTTTTAGAGTTTGGGATTTACAAATGTCTGCTTTTTTCATGTCATTTTTCGTAAATCCGAACTGGATTTAACTTTTGACTGACGCCTTTAGTGAGAGGTTTAATATTTAATAATATCTGCCTTTCAAATTCCTATCTAAGGGGCATTTTTCATGCCATTATTAGTTACATTGTTTGTTTGAACGTGCAGACTGGCACTAAGAACGGTGGGGACGTTTCCCTAATCCTTTCCCCATGGGCTAGGTCCGTCTTCTGTGCGCAGCTCTGCGGCCCATCCCGTGCCCCCTGCCCAAGTGCCTTGAACCTTGCGCACCCACCGCTATTTCAGTGGATAACAGCTGGAGAACTGCAAGGCAATCCCGTTGTGCTCCATGACCAATATGACCAATATAGTCAGTCATAGACTGTTCTCTCTACTACCGCATGGGAAGCGGTACCGGAGGGCCAAGTCTAGGACAAAAAGGCTTCTCAACAGTTTTCACCCCCAAGCCATAAGACTCCTGAACAGGTAATCAAATGCCTACCCGGACTATTTGCATTGTGTGCCCCCCCCCCTCTTTTACGCTGCTGCTACTCTCTGTTTATCATATATGCATAGTGACTAACTATACATTCATGTGTGTACTACCTCAATTGGCCCAACCAACCAGTGCTCCCGCACATTGGCTAACCGGGCTATCTGCATTGTGTCCCGCCACCCGCCAACCCCTCTTTTACTCTACTGCTACTCTCTGTTATTTTTCACTATCTTTTTACTGTTGTTTTTATTTCTTTACTTACCTATTGATTACCTAATACATTTTTTGCACTATTGGTTTGAGCCTGTAAGAAAGCATTTCCCTGTAAGGTCTACTACACCTGTGTGTGTGTGTGTACATGACAAATAAACTTTCCAGCTTCAGTTTGAAGTGATTGTGTTAGCTGTGTTGTTGGCTCTGAACAACAGTGTCCTGACGAGAGAGCACATTTTCTATGCCAGTCGAAATTGTGCATCATTAGCTCATTGTTATGGATGTATCCAAATAGATGTCACAAGAAAACGGCTTAAATGCAAGTGCATCTATTTTGCTGTTATTCTTGCTGCACTTTTTGACATGATTGTAAGTTAGCTGTAGTTGGCTAGCTAGCAAACAAGGGATAAGAGCGCTGGGTCACATCTCTGGAAACTGAACCGATAGAACAAACGACCAGCCGGCTTGGGGAGCAACCCTAAATTTGTGTAGGGACTATATCTTGTGGAAGGATGAAATAGTATGAATACTTTTATGAAAATATGTAAATCATTATTTGAATATGATGGTAACCCGTTGTATAAAAGTGATAATTACCTTGAAGCCAGTGTTTGGAGGCCCCTTGCCAATATGTCCTCCAAAAACCGGCTTATCGGGCATTATCACTTAAGTAGACACTGGGCATAAAAACAAGCGCCCCTCCAGACCCGGGTTCAAATTGTATTTGTTTTCCTTTCAAAGAGTTTGCGATTTGTTTAGCTTCCCTGGCTCAATAGAACCAATTGAATCATTTCAAAAGTGCAAACTCTGCCCACCTGACACTCCAGACTGGTTTAAGCAAATGTTCATTTGAAAGAAAGCAAAACTATTTGAACCCAGGTGTGCTCCCCTCACAGCTGAAGGGTGCAATGATGCCATTATCATCATCACAGGAAATGAACCGTGACGACTAAACAACAACGTTTAAAAAAACCCATCCTTTTCACTGATGTCGCAATCGGAGAACGATGAGATAGAAAGAATCTGAAAAAGATGGGCGAAGAGGCTTCTCCAGACATCCCAGATTGATATCAGGTGGAGGATGGAAGGAATGAAGGAGAAGGGGTGGATTCCTGTTTCGCGCGTCCGTCCAAGTTCACTAACGTCAGGATGACCCGCATGAGGGCCCTCGGCACTGCCTATCACAACAAGTGTAGACTTGCAGGGAAGAAAATACAAGACGATTGAGGAGTTTTGTATTGTCCTTCCCGCACGTGCACATGCAGAGGCAGGAACACATACAAACACCCCAACTTTGTGGGAAATGGACTGAAAGAGCACACAGTAAATAAAATAAATGCAACGATGTAAGTACAGATACTGTGCACATACAAAAATGAAAGCGTACTGTATGTATGACACACACATGCACACCAACACTGTTTAAGACTAATAAGGACACTAATCAAATCTATCTAGTTGCGTTTAGAATACATTCACTGTTGTGCTCCTCTCCAAATGTTGGTGCACATTTTACACTCCATTAAATCTGCACCCGTCACTCTTCAAACCTCTACTTTAAATGCCTTTTTAAGTACCCAACAGATGACATCAACCTAAATAACGAGTCATTGTTAATACTGATTTGAACCATAACAATGAACAAACGTGCCAATAGGAAAAAGAACCTCACATCCTCCCATTTCTATCCAGCTCTTTGTCTTCTGTTTGTCAAAGCCAATAGAATTTCCATGACAGGAAACGGAGAAAGGAAGGGAGAACAGATTTTTCCTGTTTTGCGTCTGTGTTTTGTTAGACGAGACTAGTCTTTCATTTAAGATCAACGTCATGGGGGGAAAAGGATACCTGCGTTTTTCCGGTATTTGCTCAGTTGCATATCACTGCACGATGCATTAAAGGAACCCTCGAGAGAGAGAGCGGGAGCAGGTGCTGGAGTAAAGATGGAGTAATGAATAGATGGGCATGTGTTGAAAGAGAGCTGGAGTAGAAAAGAAAGCTGGTGAGACCGAGAGGGGGAGAGAAAATAATGGAGGAAGACAACAGAAATGTGACCTTCCTGAGACTGCATGAGGCCAGCGGAAACCAGGCTCTCACCACAATAAACAAGTGGACAGCCAGAAAGAAAGAGAACCATGCCAAATGAAATAAACAGGAGAGAGAGACACCGGTCTGGTGTCACAAGGTTAAAGAGTGGAAGAGAGCTGGAGGAGGCCCAATCCAAATTAGAACAGTAGCGTCACTGGGTGCTAGTTTACAATGTTGCCATTACGAGGTAATGCGAGTCGATTGTGAAAACATTCAAAACCATCTCATGTCCGTGCGTGATTTCTGAGTTGATGCTTCACGCCGAATCTTGGCCCCATCCCACCAAGCCGCTCATATCAACAATATTGTATTAGATCAGAGGATTTTTTTTGTGTGTATTAGTAGTGCATTGGCGTCTTGATAAATGCAATTTTTTTTCAGGGAAATACGCAGTTCTGAAGTCTTTTGGCGGTCAACGATCGGTATTCGGTAGTTCATCTTTAAAGGCTATCGCTGGGCGTCACAACATGTAAACTAGTAGGGGGATACATGGCTGGTGGTTGGCTCTGAAAGCATGAAAGGGGATTGTGGCTAGATGACTTGTTAATCTTCTTTTAGAGGGGATGTAGCGTTTTAACTGACTCTCTTTGAGCAGCCTCTCAGAAAATGTATGTTTACTGTACCAGTGAATGTATGAATGGGACCGTTATGGATGTTTATACAGTGTCTCTGTCCTTCTAATGTCCATACTAATGTAGGATTATTTTATGAGGGTTGTTATTATTATGAAAGGAATTTCACTGTTGGTTTTTTCCCCCGGAGTGTTGAACCCTTTGCAGGAATCTGTGTTTATATCTCTGCATACTCTGTATGCTTGTGTGTGTGTGTAATTGTTTGTGTCAGTAGGCCCTTTCCCACCAACGTTGGTCAGCATCAACACACACAACTCTGTAAAATGAGAACTCAATGAGCAACCACATTCCTAGCCCCAAAAAAAACCAAACACACAAGTGACTGTGTGCATAGTTCCCCATGGGTGTGGGCCCCACAAAACATTGCTCATCCACCTTTTGTTTCATATTGTAAACTACGTCATGAGAGGTAGATTATTGCATAGTGGAATGTAAAACGGGTTATACAGACGGGTTACTGAAACAGAGCGGTGTATTCCCGTAGCCGCAGGAAGTGGGGGGCTGAGGGTGCTGCACTACTTCCTGATAAATCACAATGTAAAAAATGAAATATAAATCTAAAATCATTATTTGTTTTTACGTTTTTACCCCCCACCAAATGAGTGTACTTGGCTTTTATTGGTCCTGTACGAGCCAAGAAAAATCTGACTTGCGCCAACATGTCGACTGCATGAACAAAGGTCATGAAGTTTTGATTGCAGGTTTTTGCAGTTGCCATAGAAAATGATAGTGGCCAAAATGCTGTTTTATAGCATAGGCAGAACAACTCAGGGCTTCCAGCATGCTTTCACCATTTTAAAGGAGTCAACTGGATGTGAATTCCTATTGGTTGTTGCCTAAATGGCGTTGCCTTCTGCGGTAACAGACGTTATAATGGCACAGCTGTAAATATCTCTATGGCAATTGCTCTTCACCAACTTCATCCTACAGCCATCACCTGCATTGTGGGAGGCTGTATTGTCAACCAATCATTAGGGTGTTTTGTTTGACCCACGCCAACGTGACTGAAACAGGAACCAACTTTGCCACAATTCATGTTTACAGTGGACATGTACAAATGAATGATATTTTAGGTTCTCTCTCACCAATTGATTGTACAATGTACACACATTTGCAGTTTGTGAGTGTGTGATTTATGGGGTTTGGGGACATTTTGTTTCAACATTATAAAGAACAACTTTGGTAAACAATGGTAACACTGCACCTTGCTGTTGGAAAGCCACATCAGTGTTCATAGCCGCGGGAAGTATGGGTGTTAAGGGTGCTGCATCACCCCCTGAAAAATTGTAATGAACCTTTTGACGCGTACCAACAAACCAACAAACAGGTGTGATCTTTCTACAGTGGTCCCTGCAGTGTACGCTCAAACCGGTGGGATTAGAACGCATATTTAGAACATCCACTTTCGATTGATGCAACAATCCGCATTTGAGCTGGCCACACTGTTTTTTCACAGAAACATTTTGCACAAACACAGTCCTTACAAAGTTATGTCCAGAATTTGAACAGTTTATTTCTGGATGCAATGTTCAGACATTCACAGAAGTAGCTACAGCATAACACGATCATCCAAACGGGAAAATGTAGGCTACATTTGTCCTAGCGCTAACTGAGGAAATATTGACGTAAAAACACAAAATGGTCATATTTTTATAACTCTCGGCTGACAAACTACAATATGAATTAGTTAAGCAATTACAATTTATAATTAATCACATCACGGGTGAGCTCACCATTGATCTAAATAATTGAGTAAAACACTTTCTCGTCTGCTTATAGTATGCATGTTGAAGGGTGTGTGTCATCCATGATCATTCACTTCACTTCTGGAAGTTTACCCGAACGATGAGTAAAACACTCCTTCACCTCATTATAACATCTTTGGTCTGACAGACGTTTACGTGACACCCAGAAATCCATGTATAATGTCAAAAAATATGGCGCAGGCCTCCCGGGTGGCGCAGTGGTTAATGGCGCTGTACTGCAGCGCCAGCTGTGCCGTCAGAGTCCCTGGGTTCGCGCCCAGGCTCTGTCGTAACCGGCCGCGACCAGGAGGTCCGTGGGGCGACGCACAATTGGCCTAGCGTCCCCCGGGTTAGGGAGGGCTTGGTCGGTAGGGGTGTCCTTGTCTCATCGCGCACCAGCGATTCCTGTGGCGGGCTGGGCGCAATGTGCGCTAGCCAAGGTGGCCAGGTGCACAGTGTTTCCTCCGGCGCATTGGCGCGGCTGGCTTCCAGGTTGGATGTGCGCTGTGTTAAGAAGCAGTGCGGCTTGGTTGGGTTGTGTATCGGAGGATGCATGACTTTCAACCTTCGTCTCTCCCGAGCCCGTATGGGAGTTGAAGCGATGAGACAAGATAGTAGCTACTACAACAATTGGGTACCACGAAATTGGGGAGAAAAAGGGGTAAAATAAAAAATATGGCGCCACACATAGCTGGAAAATAGCTTAGCTCATTATAATCAGTGCAACCTTCAAAAAAGTATTTTACACACATCATAGGTGTCCATTACAATCTATGCAATAATCAGAATGCATTATTTGTCACCAGTACTTGAAAATGTGAATAAAACTGTATGTACATTATGCTCCATACATATGTACTGTATGGGCCTACAGTAGAAACGACAACACGATATACATAAAATAAGGAACTTACTTTGATAGGACGCACACATGTCCAAAGTTATTATTTGTAAGGAAAACAACAAGGAAGGCAATGCGAGTGCCAGCCAGAAAATTTTCCAATTCATGCATACTTGATCTGTGCAAACATTTGGGAAGCGTGTGGGCTCTCCTCGAAGAGAGAAGTTTGTCCGGCTCAGTAAAGCCTAAACATTGATTGTCCGCAGCGCTGAAATGGGCTACTTCTATGTGAATTAATGAGGACCTCAACACACCTCAATTCAAACTGTTAAAAAAATACAACTTGTTTGAAAATCATTTATAATTGACAAGTTGAACCACAGCTGAAAATTAGCAGGCAGCCCATGTTAAACCTCTGCAGGACCGGTGTCCCCTCCGCGGGATGGTTGAGCTAACGTGTGCTTATGTGATTAGCATGAGGTTGTAAGTAACAATAACATTTCCCAGGACATAGACATATCTGATATGGTCAGAAATCTTAAATTCTTGTTAATCTAAGTGCACTGTCCAATTTACAGTAGCTAGTACAGTGAAATAATACCATGCTATTGTTTGAGGAGAGTGCAGTTATGAACTTGAAAATGTAATAATAAACCAATTAGGCACATTTGGGCAGACTTGATAAAACATTTTAAACAGAAATACAAATGGTTCATTGGATCAGTCTAAAACGTTGCACATACACTGCTGCCATCTAGTTGCCAAAATCTAAATTGCGCCTAAACTGGAAGAATACATTACGGCCTTTCTCTTGCATTTCAAAGATGGAGCAACAATTTTTAACGTTTTTTTTTTCTTTGTATCGTCTTTTACCAGATCTAATGTGTTATATTCTCCAGCATTAATTTCACATTTCCACAAACTTCAAAGTGTTTCCTTTTAAAATGTCATCATGAAAATGCATATCCTTGCTACAGGCAGTTAGATTTGGGTATGTCATTTTAGGTGAAAATTGGGGGGGGAAAGGTCTGATCCTTAAGAGGTTTTTAAATGGATAATCTGCCGTCTTTGTGCTATTTGCACTGGCAAAGCTGTCAGAACAGCCAGATACATAATAAAACAGCATGCAAATGAAAAGACACATATAAAGGTTTAACCTTGCAACGTTTTTAAACATGAAACCAGACATATTTGTTTATTTGGATCCCCATTAGCTTTTGCAGAAGCGGCAGTTACTCTTCCTGGGGTCAAACCAATCCAAATCAGATCAGTAGCATCACTCTGTCACTGGGTGCTAGTCTGCAGCAGTCCTTTTCAGTGTTACTCAGTCCTATCGTGTAATGTTAAATCCATGTCGTGTTTTCCCTGTGTCTGGCCCAGAGTAGAGGGATCCTGAGGGCTGGAAGCATGCAGTCTGGTTTAGTATTTGAATTATGTTATTGACGTCAGCACACCCATAAAGCTGACTGCGGCCCATCCCTAGAGTCAGCCCGTGCCAGCAGCCCTGCAGGAAAAGTCCCCCTAATGCATTGTGAGGGCCTCAGGCTGGGGGTTGTGTGTGTGTGTGTGTGTGTGTGTGTGTGTGTGTGTGTGTGTGTGTGTGTGTGTGTGTGTGTGTGTGTGTGTGTGTGTGTGTGTGTGTGTGTGTGTGTGTGTGTGTGTGTGTGTGTGTGGTGGTGGTAGGAGAGAGAGAGAGCGTGTGTGTGTGGTGGGGAGGGCGTCAATCAAACTTGACTGTTGTGTTGATAGTTTAAAGAGATTGAGCCGCACTTATAAACTCTCAAGAGACACAATCAACAATGCTGGTGGTTGTGAGTTGACGAACTACAAAAAAAGTAATGATGTGGTTTCTGGACGGGCCAGAAAAGTCTACCTATTCCACTGGTTCCCAACAGACTTTTGGATCATTAAATATTATACCAACTGCAATGTGATATTGTAAAACATACTGTGCATATCAACTTAATGACTTATCAAATTCTCCAATTAAATTAGTCTTAGTTTATGAACTGATGATGAACGTGCGAAAATATTTGTTGGGTGTGTGTTTCCGGGTTGTATCTCGTTTCCCTCCTTCAGGGAACAGTAGTTATAGTCATAACTGTACATTTCTTTTCAGTCGGTCAACTCGGTACAACACAGCTATGGAGACATGAAATCACACCCCAAGCTGACCCCAGTGTACACAAAATGTAATGGCCCACGGCAGACCACCCAGAGTTCCAACCCGACAGGAAATCCTGCGGCACCTGGGTATTGTGCAATCTGCATGCTGCCTATTGATCTTCTCCTGTCCAGCCATAAGCACACTGTGGGCTACACTGGGGGCAGTGACATCCAAGCAAAAAAAACTCACAAAAGTGTGTGGAGATGCCCAACTCGCCACAGCACAAATATCTCTTACAGCAGGGGTGTCAAACTCATTCCAAGGCGGGTCGTTTTTGATTTCTCCTTTCAATTTGTGTCCAATTAAGGCTTATACAACTAGGTGAGAGGAGTTCCTAACTAATCAGTGACCTTAATTCAATCAAGTACAAGGGTAGAGCAAAAACCTGCAGACACTCAGCCCTCCATGGAATGAGTTGGAAACGTGTCCTACAGGTAAACCTTTAAACAACGCCCAGAGGAGGCGAAAAGGGAAAAAGCTCAAAAGCTAGAGACCTGTAGGTGATAGTCATGATCTTAGGGGCGAAGGCCGCATTCAGACACAACGCGACCTTAAAGTCACCAAGGACGGACTTCATACAGGATGGGTGAACGGATAATGCGTGGAGATCTTCAATGCGTTTAGCCAAAGCCGAAGCCACAAGCAGGGCTGTCTTGTAGGAGAGGATCTTCAGATCCACAAACTTCATCGGTTCAAAGGGGCGCAATAGGTTTCGAAACTGCCCACCTTTTTTTTTTTAACCGCACCGCCAGGGGATGAGCCCCTGGAGTTGCACCGTCAATTCCAACATGAATTGCTGAAATAGCTGCCATATATACCTTCAGGGTGGAGAATGAATGGCCCTGGTCGAAAAGCACCTGTAGGAACATTAAAATGTGCACCAGAGAGCTCTGAAAAGGAACAATTCCTTTACTTTGGCACCAAAGCTGGAACGCCCGCCACTTATACCTATACAACCCTGTCGGGGACGGTGCCCTTTCGGACGTTATAGTAGCAATAACGTTCAGAGGTAAACCCCTTGCCGTCAGATTGGACCTTTTCAGGGGCCACGCCCAAACTCCAAATCTCTGGACGTTGGTGCCAGACCTGCCTGTGCGCCTGGGACAAGAGCTAGTACTTGACTGCGGCTAACAGGTATTGGCAGGTGGCAGGTATTGGCCACCAAACCTTGATGCCTTCCATTTGAGGGGAGGACGGCCACTCTACTGACAAGCAGGCAGCCATTCGGCGACATAGATCAGAGATTCCCCTTCTATAGCCAAAACCTCCATCTCTGTCTCCTAGATTTTTTTGTTATACATTTTTCTTTTATTTAACTAGTCAAGTCAGTTAAGAATGAAATCGTATTTACCATGACAGCCTAGTGGGGTTAACTGCCTTGTTCAAGGGCAGAAAGACAGATTTTTACATTGTCAGATCGGGGATTCGATCAAGCAACCTTTTGCTGCCCCCCAAAAAACCCTGGAACTGGCCAGAGAAACCAAGTTGTCAACCCGAATGTGAGTCCTTTGTAACTCTGAAGGAGACTGCGATATTTGCCAGTTCTATATCGCCATGCTGGAACGATAGCTCCATGTGATCTGACCACGGACCCAGATCCACCCCCGTATCCTGAAACTCAGAATCCGCTGAGGTAAAGGTACCCAGGGGAGGATCCCTCTTTTCATTTACACCATTCTCAACAACCGAGTGTCTGACTGTGGGGAAAATGCTATTTTTATTCAGCTCACACGTGGAGGACACAACACTAGTACCACCATGGAACTTGGGGCAGAAACAATGTATTTAAGTGCCGATGTTTGCCGGAAGCCCGTCCCACTTTGGGTTCGGGGGCTGCGGCTACCAGTGGTGTAACCCGATTGGCCGTGCCACCTCCCCACTCATCATGCTCGGTTCGCGGCGGAGGGACCAGCTTTTCACTTCACCCTTGGGAGTAAAATGCTGCGTGTGCCAAGCAGACTGGCACTGCTCTTGTGGAACAGGACAAGCAGGAGGTGGATCCGGAAGCAGGGCAGCTCGCTTAGCCACTCTATCTGTAAACCCTGGGCAACTCTGGGCAACTCCAGTCATCGGGGGCTGGAGTTGTGCTGTCACACTTTTCCCCCATCCCTAGCAAAATAATTAAAGTAATTGCATTCTAAACTGAAGATCATGATTAGTTGATTATTGGAGTCAGGTGTGTTAACTGGGGCTAAAGATTGGTGTTAATAAGGCCCCCGAGGACTATCAATCCCTGCTCTAGAAGACGATGCCGCTGCAGCAGCAAAGGTCCTCAGAGTAAGGAAAAGGTGCAGCTTCCTACCTCTTTTTATCCTCAAAACGAGATCAACAACCTGGTAGGAGAAATAGGCTCTCCATGTACAACTGCCCACACCACCACGGTAGCCCCCATGCTTCTCCAGACTGAGACAGTGCGACGTGCTCAAGATGAAATCATCCATAGCACAAATCTCGTCTACTGTAGGGGAGCTCTGCATGGGGCTCCCCATTAGCCAGAACCGTGGCCAGGTCAGTGCTTCATTGGGAGCTACGGGTTGGGGTTAGCATCCCTTTGTTAGCCAATGGTCTAGGTAGCCAGCTAGCTTCCCAGCAAGCGAACGTGGTCACATGAGCTGTTTCGATCCAGGGCAGCCTGAACATGCACCCAGCCCGAGACGTACAAGACAACACGTGTGAGTATCATTCAAAGACATGCTGAAACCACATGACTGCGGGCAAGGTTGTGAACTCGAACCCGGCGTAGCCCTTTTCACTCGCAGCCACTGTCATCCTGTATACGGGTTGAAAATGTACGATTTTGTCATTGATAGGTGCCTAATAGGAACTCAGTGGCTGTCCAGTAACATGCTATACATGACGTCAGAGCTCAAGTTCTCCTCTTTAAAAGCTCTGTATCGGTTTTCTAGTTCTTCTGTTTATAAACATTTCAATTTAGCCCTACATTTCATATAGGCCCATTTTCACATATGTAAGGAGTTAACAGCCGCCTTTGAGTCGTTTGTGCATCTTCATCTTACTTACAACCAGTTGGCGAGGCTAAACAAGCAGAAGAATAACTAAACAAATTGGTAGGGAACTTCAAGAAACTAGTTACCAAACTTTAAGACAAGTCCAGAAGGATGAGAACACCCTCCTTACAGTTAAGGTGGAGTAAAGGCTGATAAATGATGTGTTCAAATGTTCATTTGTAAGAAATGCGTGAATTGTATAGCTCAGCTTGAGATCAAGAGCGTAAGAATTGAAGGAATGTGTCTTCCGGTGAGGCGCGGTGTTCATTAGAATGACGCCTGACAAGGCCAATGTTCTTCAGTAGAGGACTCTGGCGCACGAAATCCGCAATAGGGGTGTTTAACCGAGTTGACCAACAGAAAGGGAACTGAGTTTTGGTCCGTAGCTGCTGCACTTTCCTGTAAATGAACTAGTACATACTGTAGCATGGCCCATAAAATGACATATCTATATATATATATAGTAACTGATTCATAAGGTTACTGTGCCTAGCCAGCGTTCCAGTTAGCTTGCTTCGCTCAGTTTGTTCTAATGTATAGTGCTGACCAGTTATGTCATGTCAGCACTGGTCTTCATCCAGGCATGAAGTAGGGGTGGAGAGGAAGGGGGGGGGGGTTGAGGAGAGAGAAAGGGGCAGTGTGAGGTGGATGGGTGGACGGAGGTGGGGTGTGGGGGCGGATACCCAGGCATGCCTTAGTGGGTGCCGCTGATGGGTCTCTGACAGAGACTGGTTTGTGGGCTGGAGAGAGGAAACGAGAGAGAGGGGAGAGATGGAGAGGACAGAGAGAGGACTGAGAGAGTCAACAGAGAGAGAAAACAGAGAGAGAAGGAGAGTGAGAGAGAGGACAGAAGGCTAAATCCACACTGAGGCCTGTTTTCCTCCCATGCTTGCAGCATATGGCTGAAGCATTAAGACCAACAACGTCTGGCTGCGAATAAAGGAAGACCTCCGTCTGCCTGAAAAAAGGCCTGTTGTCTGGAAAAGTATGTTCTGTCTCTCGATCTGTCTCTCTTGAGTTCATTTTCCGACCTAAGAAATGCATCACCCCCGCCACCGTTGACATTGTGAAATGTCTCCTGACCTATATAGTGGTGCATTTATAATCAACTTGGGACTAGGGCCCTATCGATTCTTGTTGTGTCTCGGTTGAGTTGAAACACTACAGCTCCTCACTACAACAAGTAAGACATATGTTTCGAAACCTCAATGCACATATACAGTATTGTCACAACTCACGACACTAGATTGTGCAGCACTTTTTTTTTTTTAAACAAGACAAGCCTGTGGTCAACTTTTTGGTTCATCCAAACATACCTTATGGTCAGAAGTTTTTCCTAACCACATGACCTGACTCAGAAATACTTTGGGGTCTATGTAATTAGCTTACCAGAGTTTGTCCTGGTCAGGTGACGTGGTCAGGAACACCTCCCTAATAACGTGTGTGTGTGTGTGTGTGTGTGTGTGTGTGTGTGTGTGTGTGTGTGTGTGTGTGTGTGTGTGTGTGTGTGTGTGTGTGTGTGTGTGTGTGTGTGTGTGTGTGTGTGTGTGTGTGTGTGTGTGTGTGTGTGTGTGTGTGTGTGTGTGAACAGAATGAACCAACCAACCACCATTTATTTATCCTATGAAGGGAATCACATTACAGACGGTTTTAATGATTCAGTTAGTGGTCTTTGATGTTGGCGCGGTGACTGCGCTATGAAACCCTCTAATGTCCCTTTATACATCCTCCATGGAGGGAAAAGTCAGGATGTGGTTCCACCTTCTTGGCACGTCTCGCACCCCCGATGGCTCGGGCCAGGCAGCTGCTTTGTGGTGCAAGCCGGATTTCACCCAGCACACCCCTTTATGAAGGCCCCCCTTTGATGGACCTCCACCGTTTCTTGCGTGCCTCAAGACTTCGCATTAAACTTGGGGAGCTAACATAAGTCTTCACATCATATTCAAGGTTATTCATCACCTGTTGGTGAAGCTGTAGCATGTGTCACTCAGTGTCACTTTCAGGGCCACCACTACGACACCTGTGTGTGACGGACCAGGATTCGAACCCGGGTCTCCTGCGTGCCACAAGACTGTTTACCCCTCTTAACTAAAGCATTCGCTTGAGGAGCTAACATAAGTCTTCAGGTCTGAGGCAAGTTTATTCATCACTCAAGCATAATTCACCTCACCAACCCTGTTGTACATGGATATAGTCCAGAGTCTTCATAAAAGTTGTTGAGAGAAAATAGGTCTCTGCAGTATAGGCCTCTGCAGTAACTCGCCTTCTGCTACTCGGTTTTTTGAGGAGGAACTCCTATTTCATGGCTGCTCTTGACAGTACACAAGTTCATAGGTTTCGCGATGGTGACGTCATTGTGATGTCAAAGCGCTTTGATGTGCTTTTACCCCAAGTTGTTGACGCAAATTGCTGTAACACACACTGGTTTGTCCCATTGTGCGAAGCATATGGGTCCGATCCGTTCCATATGAGATTCCTTCAAAGTGGAGATCGGGGTTTCCCACAGAAACTATGTTCAGTGGCAGAGCAACCTTTTCGGTGGGTACTGCTGTTTACAGTGAGTGATACAGCACCGTATGACGAGGACAAGTAGTTGTCCCCTGACCATGTTACTTGAACAGGAAAAACTCTTGGCCAGATAGGCTATAACTAGGCTCCATACATTATTGGCATTAACTATTACCTCTTTCTTTCTTGATCAGGTCACTTGGTCCGAGGAAAACTCCTTGCCCCACCCCACGTATGACCGATCTGGGGCTCACATGATTTTGTGTCAAAGAAACGTTCCTCTCCGTGTCAAATGTCAGTCATGGTCCACCACGACTCTCCAACCAGTCCAGTCATCCATCCTCCCAAAAATCCACTCCAGGCTTTTTGTGGGAGGAAGTTGCCTTGGTGTCTCAAACCCTGGGTCTGGTCCCCCCCCCACCCAGCTTAGGGAGTAAAAGTTTGCCTCTCGTGTTGCATGTGTTGCCTTTTGATGTTTTTTTTTTTTTTCAACCTCTTTCTCTGTCTCCCCAGCTAACGATTCTAGGTAGAGAGAGGACGTTTTTGTCATGTTCCCCTGATGTTTGTGTCCAGTTTTCCATTAGTTAGGGGAACATTCTATGTATGTTAGCGAAAGCCTCCTGAGAACCTATTTAGCATGTCCTGGCATTAGAGTTAGGAGAACATTCCCTTAATGTCAAACAGAACTTACCCAGAATGCGGTTATCATGTCCTCAGAATATCGTATATGGGTCATTTTACAGAAGTGATACAAATTGGGGATTGAATTTTTTTTTTCTCATTTGTATCCTATTTTCCCAAAACTCTCAGCACACGTCTTCCAACATATGTCAGGTCAATATATATTACATACACACACACACATATATATACATACACATACACATACACATACACATACACACACACACACACAGTTGAAGTCGGAAGTTTACATACACTTAGGCTGGAGTCATTAAAACTAGTTTTTCAAACTCTCCACAAATGTCCTGTTAACAGACTATAGTTTTGGCAAGTTGGTTAGGACATCTACTTTGTGCATGACACAAGTAATTTTTCTAACAATTGTTTACATACAGATTATTTTGCTTATAATTCACTGTATCACAATTCCAGTGGGTCAGAAGTTTACATACAGTAAGTTGACTGTGCCTTTAAACAGCCTGAAAATGATGTCATGGCTATAGAAGCTTCTGACAGGCTAATTGACATAATTCGTGGTGTACCTGTGAATGTATTTCAAGGCCTACCTTCAAACTCAGTGCCTATTTGCTTGACATCATGGGAAAATCAAAATAAATCAGCCAAGATCTCAGAAAATCAAGTCTGGTTCATCCTTGGGAGCAATTTCCAAACGCCTGAAGGTACCACGTTCATCTGTACAAACAATAGTATGGAAGTATAAACACCATTTGATCACGCAGCTGTCATATTTATCTTGGCCAGGTCGCAGTTGCAAATGAGAACTTGTTCTCAACTAGCCTACCTGGTTAAATAAAGGTGAAATAAAAATAAATATTGCTCAGGAAGGAGACGTGTTCTGTCTCCTAGAGATCACCATACTTTGGTGTGAAAAGTGCAAATCAATCCCAGAACAAAAGCAAAGGACCTTGTGAAGATGCTGGAGGAAACGGGTACAAAAGTATCTATATCCACACTAAAACAAGTCCTATATCGACATAATCTGAAAGGCCGCTCAGCAAGGAAGAAGCCACTGCTCCAAAACCGCCATAAAAAAGCCAGACTACGGTTTGCAACTGCACATGGGGACAAAGATTGCACTTTTTGGAGAAGTGTTCTCTGGTCTGATGAAACAAAAATAGAACTGTTTGGCCATAATGACCATCGTTATATGTTTGGAGGAAAAAGCTTGCAAACTGAAGAACACCATCCCAACCGTGAAGCACGGGCGTGGCATCATGTTGTGGGGGGTGCTTTGCTGCAGGAGGGACTGGTGCACTTCACAAAATAGATGGCATCATGATGAGGAAGGAAAATGATGTGGATATGTTGAAGCAACATCTCAAGACATCAGTCAGGAGTTAAAGCTTGGACGCAAATGGGTCTTCCAAATGGACAATGACCCCAAGCATACTTCCAAAGTTGTGGCAAAATGGCAAGAAAAGTCAAGGTATTGGAGTGCCCATCACAAAGCCCTGACCTCAATCCTATAGAAAATTTGTGGGCAGAACTGAAAAAGTGTGTGCGAGCAAGGAGGCCTACAAACCTGACTCAGTTACACCAGCTCTGTCAGGATGAATGGGCCAAAATTCACCCAACTTTTTGTGGGAAGCTTGTGGAAGGCTACCCAAAACGTTTGACCCAATTTAAATCATTTTAAGGCAATGCTACCAAATACTAATTGAGTGTATGTAAACTTCTGACCCACTGGGAATGTGATGAAAGAAATAAAAGCTGAAATAAATCATTCTCAACTATTTTTCGGACATTTAACATTCTTAAAATAAAGTGGTGATCATAACTGACCTAGGACAGGGAATTTTTACAAGGATTAAATGTCAGGAATTGTGAAGAACTGAGTTTAAATGTATTTGGCTAAAGTGTATGTAAACTTCTGACTTCAACTGTGTGTATATATACACAACTCTCCTTCCGTGGCCTCCAATTGCTCTTAAATACAAGTAAAACTACATTCATGCTCTTCAACCGATCACTGCCTGCACCTGGCCACCCGTCATTCTCATGCTTTCAATGAGAATGACAAATCTAGAACTCACATTTCCATGTGAATTTGGTCAATCAAAAATCACACTTGGAAAGCATGTTCTGTATATATTTGGCATGACGTTGATAGAATATTCTCCTAACACTCCAAAAACGGGACACAGGGATATTCCTGCAACGTTCCAATGAAATGTGTCGTCTAGAACATTAATATTGAATATCCTGAGAACATGGTTCTGGGTAAGTTCTGTTGGACATTAAGTCAATGGTCTCTTTGAAACAGTCCTTGCACATCACTGAAAACGTAACCTATTGAGACAATTAAGGGAGCGTTCTCTAAAGTTGTGGGAACATTTGTTGTTAGCTGGGTGTCTCTCTTTCAAGAGGATCAGAGTGAGGAGAGCTTGTTGGTCTAGCACGGTGGTGTGAGCGTCTGCAGCTCTCTGAAGTCCCTCTTTGAAGCTTTCAGTTGCTGACCGATATGTTTCAGCCGGGTTTCTCACTCTCTCTCTTTTAGTCTATCTATCCATCAATCGCTCTCTTCTCTTTGTCTTTCTCCATTTTTGTATTATAATTTCTTTGGTACCACCTTTTATCCACTCTATATCTCCCTCTTTCTCCTGCCTATCTCTTTCGATGACTCTACTCTCTATCCAAGGGCAACAGAATGGTTTTCCCAGTGTAAGCCTCCTAGACATACACATGTTAACGGTTGCATGTTTGTCAGTATTAAGGATCCGTCCCTCTCCTCAAGCCAACCCCATTAGCCATTGAGGCTATACAGTACATTATAAACAACCGTCTAGCCCTGGTGCGTGTCTGCCCTGCGACTCTGAAGTGAAACGTCTCGTGCATGGAGGGTGAGTAAATGCGCTGGCAGGGCTCCGCCTCCCCCTTCCCCCTCAAACCCTCCTCAGGCCGGGAGGCTCACTGACACATCAACGCCACAAGGCGAGCAGAGTAGCAGACGTAACCACCTCGCACGACTTGGTTAAGGAGAGAGAGAGAGCAAGAGAGAGGGAGAGCAAGAGAGAGAGAGGGAGAGCAAGAGAGAGAGAGAGGGAGAGCAAGAGAGAGAGGGAGGGAGAGCAAGAGAGAGAGGGAGGGAGAGCAAGAGAGAGAGGGAGGGAGAGCAAGAGAGAGAGGGAGGGAGAGCAAGAGAGAGAGGGAGGGAGAGCAAGAGAGAGAGGGAGGGAGAGCAAGAGAGAGAGGGAGGGAGAGCAAGAGAGAGAGGGAGGGAGAGCAAGAGAGAGAGGGAGCGAGAGCAAGAGAGAGAGGGAGGGAGAGCAAGAGAGAGAGGGAGGGAGAGCAAGAGAGAGAGAGTGAGGGAGAGCAAGAGAGAGAGAGAGTGAGGGAGAGAGAGTGAGGGAGAGAGAGAGGGGGAGGGAGAGAGAGGGAGGGAGAGCGAGAGAGAGAGCGAGAGAGAGAGAGAGGGAGGGAGAGCGAGAGAGAGAGAGCGAGAGAGAGAGGGAGGGAGGGAGAGCGAGAGAGAGGGAGGGAGGGAGGGAGAGCGAGAGAGAGGGAGGGAGGGAGAGCGGGAGGGAGGGAGGGAGAGCGGGAGGGAGGGAGGGAGAGCGAGAGAGAGGGAGGGAGAGCAAGAGAGAGAGGGAGGGAGAGCAAGAGGGAGGGAGAGCAAGAGAGAGGGAGGGCGAGCAAAAGAGGGAGAGAACGAGAGCGAGAGGGGGTGAGCGGGAGAGCAAGAGAGAGGGAGAGAGAAGGAATGCAGGGGCATAGACACATTGACACAGAGAGAGAGGGTGACACTACTACAACTCTTAGCCTCTTTCCTTGACTGAGAGTGCATTTGAGTTAACCGGACCACCACGTATGATGAAGGATCACTGCTCGCCTCTTCACGCCTCCCCACCCGGACATCCCGGGACCCCAATACGGCATGGCCACACTGCCCTGGGACCCCCACCATGCTCTGTGTCGGACATGGAGCCACTGCGTCCTGAGTTTGTATCTGCTGTGTGTCTGTTGACAGACGAGTCGTACCAGAAGCTGGCCATGGAGACGATGGAGGAGCTGGACTGGTGTCTTGACCAGCTGGAGACCATCCAGACCTACCGTTCCGTCAGCGACATGGCTTCCAACAAGGTAAAACTGAGCTGAACTGTTGTTTAAATGACCGTGACGCAACCACAACACAACTTTAACATAACCACAACATGACCGTAATGCAGCAACAACACAAATGCAACACCTCACCACTGTAATGTAACCACAACACAACTGCAACTCAACATGACCATAATGCAACAACAACCACACAAACGTACTATAACACAACCTGAAACGAACCACTTAAGTGCATTGAGACTATTGCTGTGATGATATTTTGTTGTATGATCTGGTTAGTAGCTCGTCGGCATGATAGTACACAGAAACTAGATGTGGATTGAGATAATATTGGACATATGTTAAGGCTGCTTGGTGTCTTTTGAGTCTTTACTGTGCAATATGAAGAGTGCTTTGATTAACTTTGGGGTCGTTCCACGAAATGAGTCCCTTTTGCATCCCTTTGATATTTTAAGTAGAAATTGTGCACCAATATTTTTATTTTAAACGCCTGTTGTATTAAATGAAGTGCCCTTTAATATAGACCACATGTACAATTCTATAAATCAGATTTTTATATGACCTCTGTGGACTTCTAGGACTTCTTAACCTCAAAATTCCTCAAGTTTTCACTGTCATTGTAAAGCCCTAGTTATTTTCTTGCTTTAACAAAATCATTTCTGGAGATTGTTTATTTCATGTGATTAGTGATTGATTTTAATTAAGGAATAAAATAAAAAAAAACTGCCCCTCATTTTAAGGTAAACCCTGTTATGTGAACTGCTCTCATTTTAATATAGTGAAATTATTCCTTTTTTTAAATGTATTCTAAAGAAACATTGAACATCTAATAGTTAAATCAGTGGATAGATTGGCATTCAGATGGGCTGTAAAGCAGGTGAGCTGGTTCTACAATTTTTGGCCATTTTCTGGTGTTTTGTGGTGGAAAACTCAGCGGTTCAGGCATAACAAGTCGATTCTGTTACTCATATATAGACAGGCTAGAGATGTTTTAAACATTTTTATTTTGTTTGTGAATATTGCATTCAAATGCCCCTCCCTGGTGAACACAAGCTTCCATTCCTCCTGTCACAAGGGGATCCATGGCTGATTTAAGATGAAATCGTCAACTTTATTTGGCACGTTTGATACACTTACTATAGTCATTTTTTTTATTTAACCTCTTGTGATGGGAGAATTAGTGTTTTATTAAGATGAACATGTGCTCTTTATGACAGAATGTTAAAATGAGGAGAAATAAAACATGTTTATTTCTCACCAAGTTACACTATCCGAAGGGGACTCATTTCGTGGAACGACCCATTGACGTACTTGCCAAGTGGTTAGCATCCTGCGGTTGTGTGTGTGTGTGTGTGTCAACGGCTACTGCTGTTTCATGGCTCTGCTATAAAATGCACAAACAGTGGAGAGTTTGCATAGAGGACCATAGACTACTGTTCTCGCTGAATAAGACGCCTATCTGAATACCAATCTATCCATTTGTTGTCTTTTCTGTGTAAGACTGTGATATTAATGAATTAGATACACAATATGAATAATAGTCACCATCGTGCCTGATAGGTCTTTTTGTCTGATGACGTCATCGTGTCTGGGATAGCTCATATTAGCCAGACATTATTCAATGGCTCAAGCAGTTTTCGGAAACATGACCAAAACCTGATGTTTCTTGCTATAACTCTGGTTTTATAACGGTTTTAGATGAACTATTATGAAGTCAGTCTAATTTGACACTTGCGTGCTAGACTAGGCTAGCTGATACTGTTGGTGGCAACGTTGGTTAGCCATATGGCACTTTTACTAATGAATAATGATCATGAATTTGATTTATGTGGTGATTTTTATTTTATTTTTATGTTCTCAACACTCTTACCTAACCTCCACTCTTTTCTACAATGAGCCTACAGTAAAATAATGTATAACTGCACAGCAAACTCAGAGAGTAGACCGTATGGTGACCAAAATACGCTAAGGATTCAGCTTGGGAGGTCACCCTTCTCAGTTCCCCTGTCCTACACAGTGACATTACAGTGGAGTTGCGGTCAAAAGGAAGCGCGAACCCTAACCGTGTTGACCGGTGACCATGACATGCGTTTCCTGTCTCTTTTCCTGACCACCACACAGCCTCCTCTTCACCCTTTCCCCAGGACACCAGACTACAATGGCCCCTAAGGTCAAGGCCTCCCTTTATTGTTATCAACGTCACAGGGACTCAACACAATGAGTCCGGAGACCCTGAACACACGCTGGTATAACATTCAGTACTCAGCGTTCAGACAGGGTACTGGAGCCATTGTTGACCATGAGTCATAGGCCTCTAAGATGGATGGTTGACGGTTAACCCAAGTCCAGTGTGTTGGGAATAGGACTGGGGAGTGGAGGCTAGAAGGTCGCAGGTTTAAATCCCCGGTCAGATGACTCCTCTTGTGCAGTGGCGTGTGAGGCACGTGGCATTTATTGATCTATAATATTGAGAATGGTGCAAAATCCTCAAATGCTGCTCACGGTATGCGTTTGCACTTGGCGAAGTGGGAAATCTCATAGCATGAACCAGAGCTGGAGGGCAAACAGTACTTGTTCTCTTTTAAATAGGGGACTATTCCATTGGTTGGTCCTAACCCTGGTCCACTGAGTGTGGAGGCTTTTTTTTCAGACCAGCATAAGGAGCAATGTGCAGGCCTACATCCCCAAAGAAGGAATGGTACCATCGAATCCAATGTTTTCGGGGTGGAACTAATTAACCCTATAATGGGTACTTCCCCGGGGGGAGGTTTCCAAGGAGAGGTTTCCACAGGTGTATCCCGGTCTTGGACCACACACACACACACACACACACACACACACACACACACACACACACACACACACACACACACACACACACACACACACACACACACACTGTTCTGTTAGGCCACTCCAAAGTTCCAATGACCTCAGAGGAGCTAGCTGCTGTTCTAGCACCACTGTCATTAAGTTCCTCACACGTCCATACTGACGTTAGCTCTGGGCCTTAGACAAACACAGCCATCTGAATCCAGTTAGCGAGAGCGGCTTTACGGGCTAGCGTGCTAGCCTAGCATTGAGTGCTAGTAGGAAACTTTAACTCACATGTGGTCATTACACTTTAAAGTGCTGCAGTCTTTAAGACCAGAGGGACGGAATTATTGAAACAGATGTGGAAGTTTTTGGGTCAGTGGCTTGAGGGAGGGTAATGCTTTTTAAATGACTGTTTGATAATAATAGTGTTTGACTGGTAGTTGTACTAATGAGATGAGACTTATTTTTCTAGAGTTGCAGGTCCTTTTTTATGCATGCACAGAAATTGGCTTTGTATCTACAAACTGCTTTTCAGACCACAAAGATATATCCAAAATAACCTGCAAATGTTTCTATTAAATGATGGCCTTGATTTTTATAAGATTTTCTTACTAGACACAATTTCCCACAAGCCCTGCGGGAAACGTGTGTGTGTGTGTGTGTGTGTGTGTGTGTGTGTAACTATACTTGTGGGGACCAGAAAATTTGACCAACTTTTTTCTCCACAAGGTAAAATGCTAATTCTAGGGGGCTTAGGGTGAAGGTTAGAATTAGGTTTAGGAACTCGGGATAGTTTTAGGGTTAGGAGCTAGGATTATGTTTAAGGTTAGGTTTTTGGGTTAATGTTAGGGGTAGGGTTAGGGAAAAATTGAATTTTGAATGAAACTGAATTCTGTGTCCCCATAAGGTTAGTTATACAATTTCTGTGTGTGTGTGTGTGTGTGTGTGTGTGTGTGTGTGTGTGTGTGTGTGTGTGTGTGTGTGTGTGTGTGTGTGTGTGTGTGTGTGTGTGTGTGTGTGTGTGTGTGTGTGTGTGTGTGTGTGACCACTACAGCTGTTTAACCTGCAAACATTCCAAACTAGGACACAGGGACTGGCACAGGTTCGAGTCATATTTGGCTTTGTCTGCTTGAGTCAGAATTGCACTATGCAATCTGCTGTATCTCTTTGCTTTAAATCAACCAAGGCCAAACCTCCAATCTAGTTTCATTGTGCCAACATTGCAAATCTGCTCAGAGAGTAGGACAAGGAAATCGACCTCCACTGCTTTATCTTTTATTTAAACAGGGATGTCACATTGTGATTTAAATACATGTTTCAAGTGTGCCCTGGGTGGGACCTTGCGAAATAGACACAAATGTCATCTTTCACTTTCCTCCCCAAATAGTTTACGGTGCAGTGCGTCAGTGTGATTGCCTGGTATTTTGTAATGAGGGACTTTGCCTACATTACAGGTCAGTGCCAGGGGCATTGTCGAGAGGCTCTTACCAGTAAATTGCCACAGTAACTTTAGTCAGAAGGAGGAAGCTGGTGGGGAAGGAAGGGAGGGTGGCGACAGGCACGGAGCTACATCATGATAGAGGAGGAGTTGTTTAGCTTAGTCTCTGTGTGGGCCAGTCAACCAGCCAGCCAATCAGTCATGTTTTATTGTTTTACGTTTCCTGACTGTCGCCAGAAGAGAGTAGACTCGAATACAGAGAGGAAGCAGACCCAGAGAGCGAGAGAAACAGCGACACGCTAACATATTTGAGAGAAGTTTTAACACAAGTTTTTGAACATTTATATTTATCTAATTTATTTTATTTTATTTACGTGTGGCATTGCCTTTGCAATAATGGGACTATGCTGCTCTGAGACGAACAAGAAAACGTTTGGGATGCTTACAAGTTGGAAACAGGTGAGTTTGTACACTACTTGTTTTGCTAGAGTGAGTATCTACTCTTGTCTAAGGGAAATGGATTTACTTAAAAACATTTGTTTTTATCTGAATGTCGGGACTTAGTCAGATTGTATGGGTTTGGATCATACACTTGCTCTGTCATTGTAATTTATTTACAAAAAACGTTCACTTCACTTGAACCTTTTACTGCATCGGGCTAAATCCGGGTCAGAGTTATTCTTGGTAGTCTAAAACAAATCTACTTTGAAACAAAAGTTTGCACGTCACACGCATGGTTATGGGCTTAAAAAGAAGAAGACACTCGTACCATGTCAGGTATAGAGTTGAAATGTACTACATTTTGAGTTTACGTCCCAATATTACACTTTTATATACATCATAGAAGACTGAGATAACAAAACTGTTTGACATAGAAACACTGGATTTTCATCGGGTTAAAAAAAATATATATATATAAACTTTATTAATGATGAAATTCTGAAAAATGTGAATAACATTCCAACCATGAGGCCAAAGAGGGCACTTTTGGTCATTGACTGCAGGAAAGGGCTACATGTTGCTCTTTTGAATTCCATTCAAAGTACAGTAGCATTCATGGATAATATTGTAATAAATAGCATAATAACTAATCATAACTCTATTAAATTACCTAATAACCTCACAGTGGTTTAGTATTATGCTGTATGTCCAGGAATTTAGTTTCTGCATTTTCGATGTTGTCTATTTTCGAGATTAGGGTCATTCAGACAATGGTTGAGTTGTTAAGACTAGTTGGAACATAATCTGATATGTTGTTTCAGACTTGAAAAAACTAGTTCACCAGTTAACGATAATACAGTATAATAATGTATTGGATTTTTTTCTATAGCGCTTTTGCTCGCGCTCTAGCCTACAATATAAGTGGGAACCTCACCTCCTCCACTATCCATGTGTATTCACGCACACAATATAATGTATGGTTTTGTGGGTCGCATAGTGGTTATCTGAATACAGAATGCAGTGACATTATCCACCAAGGAGCCTGTTGAAAGCGCCTTTTGACATCTTTCATAGCCTGCGGTGACGCTCATCTCACTACCTACTTTGCATATGTTCATTTCAACATTGTGAACACTTAACACTTCAATACTCGGAGCTCATTCGCCACACAAATGTACACTCGCTTTCGAAAGCGCCAAATTACAACCTGTTGTCACAAGTGTGTTCCCCAAGTCTGACATAACTGCGTGAGTAACGGCGCGCGTTGGGTAATGTGTCCTACCCGAACACACTCATGTTTCCGTCATCCTGCATTAACGCATGGTTTGCGGATGTTGTATGACTACCATACGGTACTGGCGTATGCTAGCCTACTGAACGTGGGTATGACTACCATATGGTGCTGGCATAGCTCGGTATGACTAGCGGGGAAACACAGAAGACATAGTCTATGACTCATATGAGTCAATTTACAGAGGTCACGATTCAGTACCTTTACGCCTTCAGTAAGAATATATTACAAATACGCTTGAACAGAATATCCGTATTGGATTTGGACATTTCCAGTTTGGGAAGTTATGTTGATGTTGTTGTTTTTGGAGGGGGGTTATAAGACTGTCTCTATCAGTTGGGTTTGTAGAGTTGAGTGCAGCCAAAGCTTTGAAAGACGGACGGCTTCTTTCTTCTTGCATTTTCAAAGTTGTGTTCCGGTTGCAGTCAATGGGAAATAACAGACCGGTCTGCCATATGACAGCCATTCACTGCTAGAGAGGGTGCGATTTAATGGTTCACTGAAAAAGCACCTGTTTGAAACGAGTTTTGGCTAGTAAGGACAAAACAAATCCAAGTGATTCTGTAAATTAGCTGCAGGCTATTTGATTGGCTATTTCTCAGATTACCATATTACAACGCATACATTTTTATATTTGGATCAAGATAAAAAATTGACAAGTAAAGTCGAAAATATAGATGAATAGGATACCTTTGATTTCATGCATCAGTTTTCAAGAGTGGGCAGTTATATTAATGGTTTTTGCTAAATTAAATGAATGTCTTGAAAATATAAAACAAGTAAAATATTAATTTGGTGAAAAAGGAAAAGCAAGCCCATTTGAAATTAAGTAGTGCACATTGAGATGAAGTAGGTGGCCAGAGTCAGGACGATGCACAGTTTATGCGCAGCAGTGCGTGTGCGCGCGCGTTTGGAGGAGAGACCTCCGTGAGAGAGTCTATGCAGTACACGTGACTCTGTTGCCATGGCGTGATCTACGTGTTGATGTCTGCAGTGGTTTGTATTGATGTGCATGTTGCTGGCAGGGACAGAGGGAGAGAGAGAGAGGGGTCTAAGGGAGAGAGAAAGAGGAGAGCGAGAGGGGGGCGACATCTGGCATTGGCGGGAGACTAAGCTGAGAGAGAGAGAGAGGCTTCCTCTACTGGCCTTTCAGCCAGGCAGTTCCAGCCAGTCACCGGGGATCCCTCGCCACCGTTGGAACCCCCTTCCCCCTCTTTCTTCCCTCGTTCAAGCCACTTAGCCTCTCTGATTCTCCTTTTAGTCTCATTAGATGGATGGATGGATGGATATAGCACTGGAATCCCCTCCGCAACCCGCCTCCTCCATTGGCTACCTCTGGGATGCATAGAGATATGATAGCAATGCAATAGGACTGGGATCTCCTTTTTGAGAACCACTTGTGTTCCATTGGCTGTATAGACATAGAGATACCGTGGTTAAAGGGAGGCACCTACAGTACCTAAGAGATAGTTTCTACATATGTAGCTACAAGCTTCCTACCTACTGACCTACTTATATATTGCTGTTCAGGGGAATACCGTCTACTGCTGAAGGAAATACAGTCGCTATCCAACTAGCTGCTGTGACTGAGGAAGATATCACTGGGATATTCCAGAAATGAGGAAGAGCACTCGGCGGGGGTCTAGGTGCTCGTCTTGGTGGGGGTTATCGTTGATCTGTAATCTGTGAATCTGCGAAGAACCACCAAAGAGGCTGAAAGACCAAGACAGAAGAGATGGAGACATGGCTGTTGGTTGTTGAGGAAAGAAAGCCTTGGTTTTGCCTATTCAGACAGGGCTTCTGTTGAGGACAGCCAGGGGTGACAGCTATAGAACAGCTACAGGATATACAGCTACAGTACAGCACCATGCCTGAAGCCAACACCATGCTCTGTGTCTCCTGGGGGTACATCAAGGTATGTGGGGGGACTGGGGGTAAATGTGTGTTCGTGGGGAGAGACGGGTTGTATACTTGTAGCACGTTCTAGTATTTATTTAAATATTGCATCAGATTGATTGGGTACTACAGCCCATGATCTCAACTGAATCCATCTCACAACATAGATGTTGTGCATTAGCTTCTTAACAGAATAAGATGTGTGTGCGGGTAAATGTTTGGTTGAAAAGCTATTGCAGAAATTTGGTTGATTCTGACCCTATGCTGTACATATTAATCCAGAAATCTTTGATTTGTTTACTAAATATCTCAAAACAGGGCACTCAAATAGCCTATACTGTATAAAGATACGCAAAGTCCTTATATGGTATCAAACAAACAAGCCTATTCCCTTGGGCTCCAATAGTGGGCTCCAATTAGTGGTGTGCAGGTCAGCTGTTTGTTCGCCTGCACCCGCCCAGTTTTGCAAATAACCCATCCGCAATCACCCTATCACCATGTGATAAAGGGGAAATCTGAGGACTGCATCCGAACCTCATCCGCAAATATACAGTAGCAAATGCCCTGTAGGCTACAGACAGAGATGGAGGAACGATTTTTTTGAGAGGTTGCAGGATTTGTTTGTTGTTGCCTTAATTAGATATGTTTCTGCTTAGAATTTCCGACATTTTGGTAAGCTATTTGTTAGTCAACTTGCCTATAATTAGATACATGCAGCTTCTCTTCTGTCATTATTCGTTGCCCAAGAAGACTAAATTAACCCTTGCTCACCAGAATGTCATAAATGAATGCTTCAATCTAGTTGACATAGGTAAAAGTTCTCTTGTCATCTCAGCTTCTTTTGCGGAGAAGAAGAAGTTTAGGGACTGGGGGAAAAGTGCAATAGGTCTGTAAGGAAAGAGAAAGCTGTGAAAACAACCCAACATGTTTATAATAAGATTTCAGTTCAGCTATGTTATGTGGTTGAAATACTATCAGCTTTTATGATGTTGATAAAGGTAGCACTGCTACAGGCGGTTCCTAGGTGCGCATTCACATTCTCTCAAGATGCTGAAAGAAAGAATAATTATTTTATTCCCGAGTCAAAATATACATTTGGTGTATCATTTTACTGCAAGAAATGCTTAATTCTGCAGGAGTTAATATTAAGACTGTGAGAAGTTATAGACCTACAGTCAGTTTCCAGATTTCAGTTTCCATTTAACCCATCTGAACACTAAGCTTCAGTTTCTCTTGATGTGCCATAGGCCTATTTGAAATCCCTGTCGTGTGATTGTCGAATTTGCTTAGCGCCTCACAATCAGCACACTTAACATAGCAGTGACTATCTTCCTCTTTTGCCACTTCACTAAATCTTTCCCATAAATTACTTTTCTGTCCGTCCCTTCATTTTATTTTCAACTCTCCATTTCACAGCTTTTTTTTCTTAGTGAATAGACAAAACTTTTTCTGCCTGTTTCCAAAAGGGTTTGGCGTGTAGGCTATTTAGCGCATGCAATGTAAGGCCCTAAAGCCCAGGTGTACGCGCTAATGCCAGAGAGCCTACAAATGAGGAAAAAACTATGTAGCCTATAGATCTAAATTGCCACAAGAATTATACATTTATCGATTTTTAATTTTTTTTATGTATTGTTTCAACCCACCCGCTCTTTATCCACACAATATTTCATGACCCTAAACCCACCTGCACCGAGGGGGAATGTGGTTTATGAGTCAACCCGCTCATCACTACTTAACGGCAATGGAAAGTCCCTGGAAACAAGTTATACCACTACCCCAGGGAAGCCATTTCCTGTTGGTCTCCATGCAGTATATCTAGTAAGGTGTTGTGTAATGTTGTATTTCCCCAGTTCAATGTCTTGTTGGTCTCCATGCACTGTACCTAACACACTGTACCTAACACACTGTACCTAACACACTGTACCTAACACACTGTACCTAACACACTGTGTACCTAACACACTGTGTACCTAACACACTGTGTACCTAACACACTGTGTACCTAACACACTGTACCTAACACTGTGTACCTAACACAGTGTACCTAACACAGTGTACCTAACACAGTGTACCTAACACAGTGTACCTAACACACTGTACCTAACACACTGTACCTAACACACTGTACCTAACAGTGTACCTAACACAGTGTACCGAACACAGTGTTGTCATTTTCTGTTACTGCAATTCAACACAAAACTGTTTATATGCTTCCCACTGCTAATTGGCAACAGGAAATGGCTGACCTGAGGTAAACTTTTATCCAAAGCAACTTAGTACGTTCTACATATGGGTGGTCCCCGGGAATCAAACCCATTATCCTGGCATCGCAAGCACCATGCTCTACCAAGTGAGCTGAAGTGTCTATCTAATGGCGACCTAACATGGTATTGTGTCATTTTGTGTCTCCCCAGTTCAAGAGGATGTTGAACCGGGAGCTGACCCACCTGTCAGAGATGAGTCGCTCCGGCAACCAGGTGTCAGAGTTCATCTCCAACACCTTCCTTGGTAAGTCAAGTCATACACGCCTCCACGCAAAACATACACACACACACACAAACAAACAAACAAACAAACAAACAAACAAACAAAATAACTAATCTCATGTATTGCCTCTCGCTGTGCTAATGGACTATACCTTTGCCTGAATGGTGATGTTTTAGCTGTTATTGGTTTTTACACAAAGATAAACAAATCATAATAATATAGTAATCACAAATGATTAGGCAGGAGGAGAAAAGAGGTTGAGGGTCAGAGAGAATGAGACTCTGCTGAGTGGGGGGTACCAACGTGGGGTTGCGATAGTTTCAAACCAGTTTCATCTGGTCTGCTGGAGTGCTCCCTCTGCCTCGCTGCAGAGAGGGGGAGAAAATGAAAAGCGATTCTACTCTTCCCTGGTACTCTGTCGTTCT
The DNA here is from genome assembly GCF_023373465.1 of Oncorhynchus keta. Taxonomy (NCBI): domain Eukaryota; kingdom Metazoa; phylum Chordata; class Actinopteri; order Salmoniformes; family Salmonidae; genus Oncorhynchus; species Oncorhynchus keta. The sequence continues at coordinate 40,387,525 of NC_068443.1, forward strand.
GCAGAGCGAGGGAGAGAAAACGAAAGAGTGCGTTTGTTACCTGCATATGGTGTTGCCTCATCTCTCTAAAAAAAAATATATATATATAATATATATATACATACATACTTTTTTTTTAAACTGTGACACGTTCCATGGCTCCCTGCCAATTAGCCAGCTCACACCACCACCTTCTCCGCCAGCACGGAGAAAACTGCTACTCTGAGAGAACTGCGCAGTGCACCGACTCGTAAACAAGCCTCCATCTTTCTCTTCACGGATGAAAAAGCAGATGGAGAGAGGGAGATGGTGTAGAAGGGAGGAAAATTGATAAGCTATAAAGACACCGTGATGCTAAGGTTGATAGAATAAAGCGAAGCGGGTTGGAGAAATGAGGGCGGAAGTGAGAGAAAATGGATAGTGATTTAAGGTTTGTGTTCTGCATTGCGGCTAGTACCTGTCAGGTCGAGGCAAATCATCTTCCTACGCCTCATAGAGAATAGAGCTGAGGCAATGTGTGGAAAAACACACGGTTAGCCGCAGATACACACGGTCAGCGGCACACACCCCGTGGCGCTAACATGTAGCGCCTCGAGAGAGGTCGCTTCAGCTCCACTGCAACAAGCCATCCCCCAAACACTTCTCCTTATTAATACAACAAAGCAGCAGCCAACATTGCTATGCGTTGTTATGGTTTGGCAACAAACTTTTATTGATCTGCAAACACTATTAATAATCTCCACTGAGAATTGATGCCTCATTGAATATTATGGAATTTCTCTCTTTCTATGAATAAATCCTAAATGTTACGCCATTGTTTTTCATTGGCATGTTTTTGCAAAATATTTGTTTTTAACATGTTATTTATCTGGCTTTATGTGTTCCCTCTACATTTGAATATTGAAATAGTGTATTATGCTCAATGTCACTTGGCTCTTTCCTGGTGAATTTTAACTGGAGGAGACGGAAGAAGGCAAAAGAGAACAAGAGAAGGGCTTGATTGTTTGGAAGATTGAGAGAGTAGTTGAATGACTATCAGTAGATAGGAAGACTGAGTGGTCAGAGAACCAGTTCAGACCAGTTACTCCTATACATGTCTGACTGAATGATTGTCCACTCCAAGTCAATATAGCCTCTTTTTTTTTTCTTCCAATGCGGTGTAATTACCATTTTACCATGTCAATTCATTTTATGTACTGCGAAAGAAAACGGAGTCGTGTCAAAATGTACATTCTGTATGTATTGCTTTGTGATTGAAATGACCACAAGTGTTGTTTGTGAGTCTGTCTTTCAGACTCAGTGTTTTCATTCTATGGTGCAGTAGTTTTAACCCTTTTTCTTTTCCCACTCCCCATCCCACTCTCCATCCCTCTCTCCATCCCTCTCTCCATCCCTCTCTCCATCCCTCTCTCCATCCCACTCTCCATCCCACTCTCCATCCCACTCTCCATCCCACTCTCCATCCCTCTCTCCATCCCTCTCTCCATCCCTCTCTCCATCCCTCTCTCCATCCCTCTCTCCATCCCACTCTCCATCCCACTCTCCATCCCACTCTCCATCCCTCTCCATCCCTCTCTCCCCATCCCTCTCTCCATCCCTCTCTCCCTCCAGACAAGCAGAATGAGTTGGAGTTGCCGTGCCCTATGGCCAAGACCAGGGAGAGGAAGAAGAGAACCCACCACCAGACCCAGCAGGGGGGTCAGACTCCGAGTCAAGGGACGATGACCCAGATCAGTGGGGTCAGGAAGGTCAGCCAAACCCCCGTGCTCCAAGGCTGCAGCGTCAGCCGCTTCGGGGTCAAAACAGACCAGGAGGACCTGCTGTCTAAGGTACTGGGGAAGTCTCTACTTTATAGGGGTATACTACAAAGCCAGCAAACTTTGATAAACAACCAGAAATAAAAAATATTTAGCTAAATATTGTTGAGTCAACTATAGACCATGGCCATTTAAAGCTTATCTTAAGTACTTTTTTCTGAACATTTAGGCAAGTTAGCTGGCTAACTCATTGATCCTGCTTTGTGGTATACCCCTCAGGGGTTGGGGTAAATTCCGGTTTAAGACAGGGCGACAGGTAGCTTATAAAGTAGATGTCCCCAAACCTAAGGCGCACATATTCTGCACAAGGACACAGATGGAAGCGTCAAACAAACGGCACTTTCTGATTGTTGAATTTTAAATTCCAATCCAAATATCTGGATATTTAATTTGTCTTCGCATTGTGACTGCACCTTCCGGCCAACTGTCTGCAAGAGCGTACCCTGACAACGTCTCTCTCTTTCTCAGGACCTTGAGGACATCAACAAGTGGGGTCTGAACATCTTCAGGGTGGCCGAGCACTCCCACAACCGCCCGCTCACATGCACCATGTACACCATCTTCCAGGTCAGTGCTCTTCCTCTTTCGTTCCTGTCAGATTGCTGTGTTTTCCCTGACTGAGGTGCCTTGCAGACAGACACACACACACACACACACACACACACACACACACACACACACACACACACACACACACACACACACACAGAGGGTGAGTCACCAACGCACAGCCTAAAGTACTGTACATCAGCATGTTCTCGCGTGTTCTCAATAATGTGTCCTCATCTTCTGGGTCAGTAGCTGAATGATTACTTATGCTACTGTAGTAGGAACTAGTCTAGTCACATGGATAAGTGGACATTAACACACAGTGCCAGCCAAGTCAAGCAATTTATTTTTCTTAGCAGCTTTTGCATTGTGATTGACGCAGTCATTGCAATTTAAACAAAGACAAACTCAATGGTAAAAACCAAAGTCATTTTAATTGGAAGAAAATTTTAAAAAGTTAATCAGAGTGTTCATGGGTTGTTGTGTTACATACAGTATCACATGTAAATGGGTTACATTTCTCCTTTTAGTTAATGAGTGGCGGTGTGGCGTCGTGTGTTTGTGTGTGTCCCGTGCGGGAGCCGAGACCCAATGAAGACATTCTGGGTCCCATTTATTCCCATCAAGCTAACGGCGTTTCGTTTCTTTGTGCGTCCCGTGCAGGAGCGAGACTTGATGAAGACGTTCAAGATCCCCGCGGACACATTCGTGACCTTCATGTTGACCCTGGAAGCGCACTACCACGCCGACGTAGAATACCACAACAGCCTCCACGCTGCAGACGTGGCCCAGTCCACACACATCCTGCTCGCCACACCCGCTCTGGACGTAAGTCACCTGACCCAGCTCCACTTAATACACACCGCTTTCTGTCTTCTTGCTTCGCGTTGCATATTCTGAGGAGTGACTGAGCAACACTGTCACGTAGCAAACCCCTAAGTCAGGGCTCTCCAGCCATGTTCCTGGAGAGCTACCCTCCTCAAAAGGTTTTCGTGTCGAATCTAGTTGTAACCTGATTTCGGCTTATCAACCAGCTAGGTATTCAAACCGGGTGTGCTAGTTTAGGTTTGGAGCGACAACCTACAGGACGGTAGCTCTCCAGGAACAGGGTTGGAGAGCCCTGCCCCGAGTAATTATAAATCATGTATACCAGCAAGTGTTATCAGTAAACACGCATGAATAATGTCACCCCACTCCACCTAAATATGTCACCGCCACCCCACCTCGTTATGTCAGAATGAGTTGTTACCTGATGAATGTGTGTTACCAATTTTGTAGTGAAACCTTCACTCTCAATGTTGAGAACTCATCAAATCTCTCCTGTCCAATCACAGGCCGTCTTCACAGATCTGGAGATCTTGGCGGCCATCTTTGCGGCAGCCATCCATGATGTGGACCATCCTGGGGTCTCCAACCAGTTCCTCATTAACACCAGTGAGTACTTTCTCCATCAAAATCTTAACAACAGCGCCCAATTCATCATCTCTGCTACTTTGGTACACTTTATCTTATCATTTTATAATGTATTGGCATATTTGAAAATACAAGTAAAATATTCAAGTTTGAAATGCATCGTCACAAAAACCACATAAGAAAATGCTTTTGGCATTTTGCTTCTAATCGGTCCGCCTCTCTTGCCCACCCTCTGTCCGTCCAGACTCCGAGCTGGCCCTGATGTATAACGACGAGTCGGTCCTGGAGAACCACCACCTGGCCGTGGGCTTCAAGCTGCTGCAGGAGGACAACTGTGACATCTTTCAGAACCTGACCAAAAAACAACGCCAGTCCCTCAGGAGAATGGTCATAGACATGGTGAGAGAATGCCCCGGTTCTGACCAAAGGTGTTTGTTGCCGATGTCCCACTCGCATGAGTCGCCGACCGTGCGTCCGTCGGTCCGACGGTCCATCTTTCTATCCCTGTCTCAATTCCATGTACTATATATTGTACTATATCCTATATTGCTGAAGCATAAACATGTCTAAATCACTAACGACGACCTCGCTCACTCTCTCTCTCCCTCCAGGTACTGGCCACTGACATGTCCAAACACATGAGCCTGCTGGCTGACCTGAAGACCATGGTGGAGACCAAGAAGGTGACCAGCTCTGGAGTGCTGCTGCTAGACAACTACACAGACAAGATACAGGTAGGAGCTCACACTCGTATGCACAAGAAGGCATGCAGTAAAGCACACACACACACGTAGGCACATAAGGCATGCATACAGGTGCACATACAGGCATGTAGGTACACGCACGCACACACACACAAACTCACACAATCCTCTCTCCTTCCCGTCTCTTCCAGGTGATGCGTAACATGGTTCATTGTGCAGACCTGAGCAATCCGACCAAGTCCCTGGACCTGTACCGCCAGTGGACCGACCGCATCATGAACGAGTTCTCCCACCAGGGAGACCGGGAGAGGGAGAGAGGCATCGAGATCAGCCCCATGTGTGATAAGCATACGGCTTCTGTGGAGAAGAGCCAGGTAGGTTGCTAATACATGTACACATATACAGGTATGTCCACACACAGTACAGTACCCACACTGCTCGCATACTCACGTGTATACACATCTTACACGTTTCCTTGTACATACTGTTTGCATACACGCGCTCTCTCGACCCCTCTCTACTGCTGTTAATACAGTATTCGTACACACTATTCTATCCTGAAATCTTACACCCTTCTCTCTCTTCTCCCGCTCTCTCCAGGTGGGCTTCATAGACTACATCGTCCACCCTCTGTGGGAGACGTGGGCTGACCTGGTGCACCCTGACGCCCAGGATATCCTGGATACCCTGGAAGACAACAGGAACTGGTACCAGAGCATGATCCCCCAGAGCCCCTCTCCCCCCTTCTGCACTGGAGACGGAGAGCGAGAGGGCGGAGAAGGAGGTCACAAGTTCCAGTTTGAGCTGACGCTAGATGACGGACAGGATGAGGATGGACAGATAGGAAGGGAGGAGGGCGAGAGGGGGACAGAAGGGGGACGGTCGCCAATGGACCAGGGTGGACTAGAGATGGAGATACGTGGGGCTTCCCCCACATAACAAGCCTTGACCGTGATCTTTATAAAAGCACCAGTTTTAGGCTGTGTTTGGCATCTTGTTTTATTGCAGTGGAGGAATCCTGCAATCTGGCTCTTTGAAGCTGCTCTGCTTGTGCGCGAGGGCCTGACTGACTTAGGGCCCCTGCAGAAGAGGGTGGGGGACCACAACACTTGTTTTGGGAACCCTCCGAAAGCAGATTATGATGAGTTGAAGAGCGTGATTGCCTTGAAGGAGTGCTGTTGAGCTGCTGTGTGGCAGAAGTACCATATCTTAGTCCTTAGCCAGATACTACAATCTTTGCTCTGACAAATAAGATGAAGCTCATTTACGCTAAGAGACTATGGTGTTCAATTGGGACAAGATGAGAGACACTTGCACTTCAGAATGATTGTTGTTTGTGACTGTTTTCGGGTATATGTTTTGTTTTGTAACGGGATTGGATGGGATGTTGCCGGGTAGCGTTCAAAGTTCCAACTAGTGGTCCACAGGTCTTTGTAACGGGATTGGATGGGATGTTGCTGGGTAGCATTCAAAGTTCCAACTAGTGGTCCACAGGTATTTGTAACACGTGTCTGAAGACTTTTGTGTGCCTTTTTTTATGACCGTGTCTTTTGTATGCCATTTTATAATTTATTTAACAGTTTTAAGTCGTTATTATAAAATGTTTGTTTTCTACACACAACTCATCTTAATTGTCTCTCGAATGAGAGGAAAATACTTCCGGTCTTCCTTATGTCTTCTCAGCAATAGTTTATTCCCAATTTGTGCTTTGTGGACTTTCCAAAATCGTCGGACTTCCCAGCACAAGTTGCACTTTTTTTTCGCAAGGGTTGAGAGCTAGAACAGTGTTTAAACTAAAGAATTGGGTTATTCTTTCAACACCAAACTCAAAGCACTAGGCGCTCAATGTTATGCGTCACGTGTTATCTCACAAATCTCAAGTCAATGTTAACAAACGCCACATAAAGTTCGATATTCGCAGCAAAGCTGCTCCTTATTGTTTTCCGTATTTGCCTCCCGTAAAAAGCAATTATCTCCATTTTTCAAATTTTCCCAGTGGGAAAAACCAATTGAAAGTCCATGTAAACTGTCCTAACCAATAAGCTCCAAAGATGACCTGATAAAAGCACTTTAACAGCCAGATGGAACTCAGTCCAACAGAGGTGTTGTGCCACATCTGATTAGCACTTAATTAAATATCTTCATATTCTTTCGGCAAAAAAAATCAAATTATTTCTGCGCATCTCCCTTCCAAGAATGGAAGTCCAGTAAATGGGGTCTCCTAATCTAATTCATGCACAGTATTAAAGACAATTATGGCCAATCAAATGAACCATTGACTGGTTTCTTTCCAAAGAGAAAGAGAAAAATCCCACGTCACATGATATTATGAAGTCCTAGACTAGCCTTGTGACGGTCAACCAATGTCAAAAAACAAACCTCCATACAACAATATTTGACAATCAGCTGATGTTATACTTTTGGTTGCCAGGTCCCTCTTGAGGTGACCACCGCCAACAACACATCTCTCGAGGTTTGGCAGGAATCGCAGAGCAACAAACACAATGAAACTAAACCAAAAATAAATAGAATCTTTCTACAAGTTGATTCTATGTTAATTTAATGTCACCTAAAAGGTCCCCTGTAGGAAGTGGAGATACTGAAGTGTAATGTTAAAAAAATTACAAAATAATTAAATCCATGATTTCTGTCCAGCACCTTGACGAGCTGGACAGCTCAGCACCTAGTTGCTCTTCTGTCAACAATACATCTAAATGGTACTGCCATGGAAGCTTCAACACTCAGCTTCTACAGTGTGGGGAGATCTGCATAACATCACTAGATGACAATACTTCCCTTGTTGACTGTGTGTGTGTGTGTGTGTGTGTGTGTGTGTGTGTGTGTGTGTGTGTGTGTGTGTGTGTGTGTGTGTGTGTGTGTGTGTGTGTGTGATGATAACTTAGCTGCACAATCTCCTCGTCCATGCACTTAGTCCTATGTCGATCCATGAACTGTTTGAAACAGTGTATTTATGACTTTGATCTGTAAGTAGAATCCTATTCACAAAAAGTATGTTTGGTATAATTTATATGCACTACCTGTCAGAACAAGTGAAATATTTGTTATAATGTATAATACTCAAGTTTTTGCATATTTCCAGAGAACATTCTTAAACATCTGTGTTACTTGGCAGACAACTGAGGTGGTTGGCAGAAACGTAATTCCTCGGTTTCTATAGTTTTCCTGTTATCTGGAGCCATATGAAGGCTTCATTGAACCTATATGATGTATGGTGACGGGTCATTGTACAGCTAGCTGTATGTTTATTGAAATATTACATTGTTTAAGATGTATCCATATTTCCCATGTGTTTCTCACACAGTGCATGGTAAGGTATTGTATATTGTGTTCAACACATTTTTTATGAAATGATTAAAATGAGCATGAATTTACTCTGCATTGTTTCATGTCTTACCTTACCTTACTTTCTGTAATTCTAGTGTCATATAGGATGTCAGTCCACTTTAGTTTTAAAGGAACAACATACAGGAAATTCAAATTAAGTATACTGTGGTAATAGTATACTATACAAACGTTTCACAATTTTGTTGTAGCCCTGAACTAGCGCACCTGATTCAAGTAGTCAAGGGATTGATGATTAGTTGAATCAGGTGTGATAGTTCTGGAACAGTTCAAATACATAGAACGTCTAGGGGTCCTGAGGAGAGGTTTGAAAAAGGCTGCTCTAGTCTACTCAAAAGCCTCTGGTTGCATTCCAAAACTATCACAATGTATCCTTCCTTCCTCCCATCCTTGACGTAATCACTGATCTGACATGATTTGATGGGTGAAAGCAACATAGGCCAATAGAAACCTTCCTTTCACCTACTATGAAATCAGTTGGTGGCAGCAGTGGGCTCCAGACCTGCAATCATTTGGTGGCAGTGGTAGGATCCATGCAGGTGTAAGAATATTTCAAAGAGAAATACACAACGCAGAGGACGAGAGGTCAATGGAGTACTAAAAGTCAAGAGGACTAAGAGTACTAACGATCAATGGAAAGTGTTTTTTCTGTAACGGGATTAATGATCAATGGGTCAGAGACATGGGAGGAATTTCAGTCCAGGACTCATAGCTACATGGCAAGTTCCCATTGGTCCAAATTGTTTATACGTTGAGCCTGAAATATGATACTTGTTATTTGGACATTGGCCCAGTTTTATTGCAAGGAATTCTAATTGGCAAGGGTTGGGTTGGGTTATAAGGTTGGGTTATAGTGTTTGGTTATAAAACTACATCCTGTCCCTTTCGTCTTAGGGGAGAATCACTGAGGAGAAAGTCACTGATGACGGGAGAATGAACCATCTACTTCCCAGCATAACATCCATGATTTGTCCTCTTTGAATAAACCTATTTTTCTCCCCTTGATTTGCTTTGGGGTCTGTGTTATTGAAGAGTAACATCAGCTGCTAACATAGGGGACCCTGTGTCATTCTGTCTGGACAGGACGGGGCATCAGGAGGGGATTTGATGAGTTTCACCAGGTAGTTCACGACCTTGGGCAGTCTGGATGTCCCGAATGAGAGGTCCAGTGGCAGGAGCAGAGTAGCAATACCAAGGATGGGAGTCAATCAGGGTATCCTTTTTCTGTTTATTGAGAAGTCATTGAACATAAATGCCCTTTTCAATTATTGAATTGGAAATCCAGATGACCCTCTTGAGTTGACTGGTTTTTACTTGAACTGGCCCCATCCCCTGAGCATCCCATCTAAGTCAGCGAGGAAGGATACATTTTTGACACGGCTTCTCTCTCTCTCTCTCTCTCCACTGTGATGTCGTTGACTTTGCTGTAACAGACTGCTGCACGCAGGCAAAAAAATGTCAACAGGAAATGCATGAGATAGCGATGCTATCCGCTAGGCCCAGTGGGTGCTAACCACTCTCCCATGACCAACAGACCCAGTGTCACAGCCCAGGGAGGTAGAGAATCGGGATCAGGCGTACGTGGTAGAGAACTCGAGGGCATACACTGAACAGTTTACCCTTTTCATGTTGCCACTATCACGTCTGTTATCAATACCATAGTGTGACAACTTCCTCTACTGTTCCTGTACATTTCTTGCCTTGCTTTATTCAGTCATAATTGTATGTATACCCTGCTTGTCACTATCACTTGTACAATAACTATTCCTATGTAATGTAGCCATAGCACCTACTCCTCGTTTCTACTACAATTGTGATATCAATGAACAATATTACAGGTACTGTAGTAGTAATATCTAAATAGAAAAAGGTATATTCAGTCTAGTCTGTTTTCCCTATCTCAGCAGGATGTATGAGCTGCATCGTAAGACGATAGGCGGAAACCCGAACCCTTTTCCTCTTTCCTGCAGATTAAGAGAAACCTGACTGTTTACCGTACACATGGTCACAAACGGACAGCTTTTTCCATAGTGGTCTGTTGCCGGGGTCTGTGTTGCCTTGACGACAGGAGGCGAAGTTTGTTTTAAAACTCCCGACAGAGGTATTGTGGTGTGTGGGCGACTGACGTCAGTGGGGCTGGGGATGGGCTGCCCAACCCCAGTAGCCAGCAAGCCAGCACCCGTGGTAGGAGCATGTGGTGGTGGAGGCCCTTACATGCACGTGGAGCCTGGCCCCAGTCCTCGCTACCCAGGCGACTCCTTGCCTGGTCCAGTCAGTGTGCCCTCTCTCAAAATAACACTGACAGATCTTTTTATAGATAATTATGATAAAACGTGGGCTTAAAATGGAAGTTTAGTAATTAATTGAGCATCTTTTTATTTTATTTTAAACAAGACAAATCTGAGGGCGCAAGTGCCCTTGTGCCCCATATTGGATTGATTCCTGTGTGTGTGTGTGTGTGTGTGTGTGTGTGTGTGTGTGTGTGTGTGTGTCCGTCCGTCCGTCCGTCCGTCCGTCCGTCTGTGTGCACTTGTGCGTGTTCTGCACGTGTGTGTACTTTACTCCTCTTTACTCTCAGTGATTACAGCTGTGAGTCTTTCTAGGTAAATCTCTAAGAGCTTTACACACCTGGATTGTACAATATTTGCATATTATTATTTTTTAAATGATTCAAGCTCTGTCAAGTTGGTTGTTGATCATTGCTAGACAGCCAAGTCTTGCCGTAGATTTTCAAGACGATTTAAGTCAAACTGTAACTAAGCCACTCAGGAACACTCGATGTCGTCTTGGTAAGCAACTCCAGTGTATATTTGGCCTTGTGTTTGAGGTTATTGTCCTGCTGAAAAATGAATTTATCTCCAAGTGTCTGGAAATAAGACTGAACCAGGTTTTCATCTAGGATTTTCCCTGTGCTTAGCTCTATTCCGTTTCTTTTTATCCTAAAAAAGACTCCCTCGTCCTTGACGATGACAAACATACCGATAAGGTGATGCAAGACAAGCAATACTCATAACTTGATGCAACCACTATCATCCTTGAAAATATAAAGAGTGGTACTCAGTGATGTGTTGTGTGGGACTTGCACCAAACATAACGCTTTGTAATCAGGACACATTTTTTTGCAGTTTTACTTTAGTACTTTTTGAAAACAGGATGCTTTTTTTTGTAACATTTGTATTCTGTACAGGGTTCCTTCTTTTTACTTTTAGGTTAGCATTGTGGAGTAACTACAATGCTGTTGATCCATCCTCAGTTTTCTCCTATCACATCCATTAAAACTCTAACTGTTCACTCATGGTGAAATCCCTGAGCGGTTTCCTTCCTCTCCGGCAACTGAGTTAGGACGGACGACTGTATCTTTGTAGTGACTGGGTGTATTGATGCACCATTCAAAGGGTAATTAATAACTTCACTATGCTCAAAGGGATATTCAGATAATGAATTGCATGTGCGGTTATAGAGAACAGGTAGTTATTAAAAAATCATGTTAAATACTCTTATTGCACACAGAGAGTCCATGCAACTTATTATATGACTTGTTAAAGCACAATTGTAATCCTGAATGTATTTAGGCTTACCATAACAAAGGGGTTGAATACGTATTGACTCCAGCTTTTCATTTTTTAAATAATTTGTACACATTTCTAAAAACATAATTCCACTTTGACACAGTGGGACAAAAAAGTATTTAGTCAGCCACCAATTGTGCAAATTCTCCCACTTAAAAAGATGAGAGAGGCCTGTAATTTTCCTCATAGGTACACTTCAATTATGATCGACAAAATGAGAAGAAAAATCTAGAAAAACACATTGTAAGATTTGTTATGAATTTCTTTGCAAATTATGGTGGAAAATAAGTATTTGGTCACCTACAAACAAGCAGGATTTCTGGCTCTCACAGACCTATAACTTATTCTTCTTTCTTTTCTTCTTCTTCATTCCTCTGTCCTCCACTCATTACCTGTATTAATGGCACCTGTTTGAACTTGTTATCAGTATAAAAGACACCTGTCCACAACCTCAAACAGTCACACTCCAAACTCCACTATGGCCAAGACCAAAGAGCTGTCAAAGGACACCAGAAACAAAATTGTAGACCTGCACCAGGCTGGGAAGACTGAATCTGCAATAGGTAAGCAGCTTGGTTTGAAGAAATCAACTGTGGGAGCAATTATTAGGAAATGGAAGACATACAAGTCCACTGATAATCTCCATCGATCTGGGGCTCCACGCAAGATCTCACCCCGTGGGGTCAAAATGATCACAAGAACGGTGAGCAAAAATCCCAGAACCACACGGGGGGACCTAGTGAATGACCTGCAGGGAGCTGGGACCGAAGTAACAAAGCCTACCATCAGTAACACACTACGCCGCCAGGGACTCAAATCCTGCAGTGCCAGACGTGTCCCCCTGCTTAAGCCAGTACATGTCCAGGCCCGTCTGAAGTTTACTAGAGAGCATTTGGATGATCCAGAAGAACATTGGGAGGATGTCATATGGTCAGATGAAACCAAAATAGAACTTTTTGGTAAAAACTAATCTCGTCATGTTTGGAGGACAAAGAATTCTGAGTTGCATCCAAAGAACACCATACCTACTGTGAAGTATGGGGGTGGAATCAACATGCTTTGGGGCTGTTTTTCTGCAAAGGGACCAGGATGACTGATCCGTGTAAAGGAAAGAATGAATGGGGCCATGTATCGTGAGATTTTGAGTGAAAACCTCCTTCCATCAGCACGGGCATTGAAGATGAAACATGGCTGGGTCTTTCAGCATGACAATGATCCCAAACACACCACCTGGGCAACGAAGGAGTGGATTCGTAAGAAGCATTTCAAGGTCCTGGAGTGGCCTAGCCAGTCTCCAGATCTCAACCCCATAGAAAATCTTTGGAGCGAGTTGAAAGTTTGTGTTGCCCAGCAACAGCCCCAAAACATCACTGCTCTAGAGGAGATCTGCATGGAGGAATGGGCCAAAATACCAGCAACAGTGTGTGAAAACCTTGTGAAGACTTACAGAAAACGTTTGACCTCTGTCATTGCCAACAAAGGGTAAATAACAAAGTATTGAGATAAACTTTTGTTATTGACCAAATACTTATTTCCCACCATAATTTGCAAATAAATTCATAAAAAATCCTACTATGTGATTTTCTGGATTTTTTTTTCTCTCATTTTGTCTGTCAGAGTTGAAGTGTACCTGTGATGAAAATTACAGGCCTTTCTCAGATTTTTAAGTGGGAGAACTTTCACAATTGGTGGCTGACTAAATACTTTTTTGCCCCACTGTATGTAGGCCAGTGACACAACATTTAAATTTAATCCATTTCAAATTCAGGCTGTAACGCAACAAATGTGGAAAACGTCAAGGGATGTAAATACTTTCTGAAGGCACTGTACATACAATCAACAAAATGCAAGGCATGTTTTGTTGCACCAGACAAAAAATGCTTAATTGAATGGCTTCAAAGAATAATCTCTTTGATGCCCATACTAAAAAAACATATAGCTGCAATATAAACATTCTATCCATCAATCAATGGCTCAAAGCCAGACTAGATTGATCTAATAGCAGCCTTTTGTGTAATGGCAGTGTGCAGTGTGTACTACTAGATAGTTGGTTGTGTCATTTCAGTACACTCATTCTCTAAGGTTATGGCACCAATTTGACATTTGTGGTTTCCTAAGGGCTTCCTGTCCCCAATCGACAGAGAGTCAGGACATCGAAGAGAACATCCCTACGGGGATGGAACAATACACATGCTTGTGTGCAAACACACAGACTCATGCACGTCTGTGCACACACACCACACTGTCATTCTCGGTTAGCGAGAGACAAGGAACATCGCACACACACACGCACACACACACACACACACACACAGAGAGAGAGAGAGATCGAGACAGAGACGGAGACAGATCGAGACAGTGCCATGGCTGAAATATCTGAATGGAGATGATTTGTGCCATTTTAGGCCGGAGGTAGGCTATTTGTCCTTATAAACCATGGATAGCCTGTTATTTGTCCATATAAACCATGGACAGACTAACTCAGGGAACACGGATAGACAAACACGATTTTACAGAGTAAATATTGACCATTCTGAAGTGACAGTATTGACATTTTATAATTTTATTTGTATAGCACCTACTGTGCGTACATAGCACCTATCATGCATGATTTTCACCTGAAGTTTTCTGCCTATTCAATATAGGGGCCGATTCCGACCTGAGTTAAGCGTGCCTAAATGGAACGTAATTCTCTTTTTATGCACCTTTCTCCTTATTCGTAGTCTGACCTTGAACTTAAGCATGAGAATCTCATGACGAATAAGGTCGAGCAACCTGTCAATTCCAAGTGGAACATCTACTTTCTTTTTTTTCTGAAGTAACACCATTCTCCATGCCCTGTCATTTACAAATTGATAAGAGCTATTGATAAGAGCTAGATAAATGAGCAATCCGCTTGGAGAGGATGATTGTAAATATAAATGACAATTGTTTTATATCTTTATATCTAGCTATGTAGATATCTATCTAGCTATCTATCTAACTACCCAAGCTATACATCTCCGTAGCCATACGCAAATGACAGTACAGCGCCAAACCTACCAAGTTGATTTATGTTTTAATTATATGCCCAGACTTTTCACTGTATTTATTTTATCATTTGTATCATGTCAGAAATTAGCCACTATTGTTAGCCACTAGTAGTCATATCCACATACACTACATGACCAAAAGTATGTGGACTCATGATCGTCGAACATCTCATTCCAAAATCATTGGCATTAATATGGAGTTGGTCCCCTCTTTGCTGCTAAAACAGCCCACTCTTCTGGGAAAGCCTTCCAATAGATGTTGGAACATTGCTGCGGGGACTTGCTTCCATTCAACCACAAGAGCATTAGTGAGGTCAGGCACTGATGTTGGCCGATTAGGCCTGGCTCGCGGTCGAAATAATCCCAAAGGTGTTCGATGGGGTTGAGGTCAGGGCTCTGTGCAGGCCAGTCAATTTCTTTTTTTTCAATTTCCAGACCGTTATTCCTCATTCACCAAACTTTACTATGCATTAGGGCAGGCAGCGTTCTCCTGGCATCCACCAAACCCAGATTCGTCCGTCGGACTGCCAGAGAACACGTTTCTACTGCTCCAGAATCCAATGGCGGTGAGCTTTACACCACTCCAGCCTACGCTTGGCATTGCACATGGTGATCATAGGCTTGTGTGCCGCTGCTTGGCCATGGAAACCCATTTCATGAAGCTGCCAACGAACAGTTCCTGACGAACAGTTCTTGTGCAACACTCTTAGTGAGTGTTGGAACTGAGGACAAATTATTTTTACGATACTCTTTGAAGAGGTAGGGTTTCAGGTGCTTTAGAAAGATGGTCAGGGACTCTGCAGACCTAGTTTCAGGGGGAAGCTGGTTCCAACATTGGTGTGCCAGGACAGAGAAAAGCTTGGACTGGGCTGAGCAGGAGATGCCCTCTCGTAGGGATGGGAGGGCCAAGAGACCAGAGGATGCATAACGGAGAGGTTGGGTTTAGGTGTAGGGTTTGAGCATAGCCTGAAGGTAGGGTGTTGCAGTTCCTCTTGCAGCTGTGTAGGCAAGCACCATGGTTTTGGAGTGGATGCGAGCTTAGCCAGTGGAGTGTGCGGAGGAGTGGGGTGACATGCGAGAACACCAGGCAGGCTGCAGTGTTCTGGATAAGTTGCAGGGGTTTGATGGCACAAGCGGGGAGCCCAACCAATAGAGAGTTACAGTAGTCCAGATGGGAGATGACAAGTGCCTGGATTAGGAGTTGCGCCTCTTCCTGTGTAAGGGAGGGTCATACGCTTTGGATGTTGTAGAGCATGAACCTGCAGGAGCGAGTCACTGCTTTGATGTTCGCAGAGAACGACAGGGTGTTGTCCAGGGTCAGGTCAAGGTTCTTTTCACTCTGGGGGGGCAACACTGTGGAGTTGTCAACCGTGATGGAGAGGCCTTTGAGCGGGCAGGTCTTCCCCGGGAGGAAGAGCAGCTCAGTCTTGCTGATGTTGAGCTTGAGGTGGTGGGCAGACATCGATGTTGAGGTATCTGCCAGGGACGCAGAGATGCGTGTCGCCGTGTGGGTGTCAGAAGGGGGTAAGGAGAAAAGCAGTTCAGTGTCATCAGCATAGCAATGATAGGAGATACCATGTATGACCTATGACCTAGCCGAGTGACTTGGTGTGTAAAGAGAAGAGGAGAGGGCCTAGGACCGAGCCCTGCGGAACACCAGTAGTGAGAGTATGTGGTGCAGACACAGATCCTCTCCACATCATCTGGTAGGAGCAGCCAAAGAGTATGCAGAGCCTGAGACACCCAGCCCTGAGAGGGTGGAGAGGAGCATCTGATGGTTCACGGTGTTGAAGGCAGCGTATAGATCTAGGAGGATGAGAACAGAGGAGAGAGAGTCAGCTTTGGCAGTACGGAGAGCCTCCTTTACACAGAGCAGTCTCGGTTGAGTGACCCGTCTTGAAGCCTGACTGGTTAGGGTCAAGAAAACCGTTCTGAGAGAGACAACAAGAGAGTTGGTCAGAGAAAGCACGTTCAAGTGTTCTGGAAAGGAAATAAAGACGCTTGGGCTCTCTCCTTGGATGCATTCACTGCAGGGGAACTACTACATCACGTGACAGGGGTTTTCTTCTGAGAATGATGCATTCATGGAGACCGACATTTCTACATTTCTGCACAAAAAGGGCATCTGTTGAAGCCAACATACACACATACTCACTAACGCATACTCACACACGCATACTCGCACACACACCTTCATCCTTTCATCCTCCCTCCCACATACACATTCTCTTGGGCGGCATCCCAAATGGAACCCTATTCCCTTTTTAGTTCACTACTTTTGAACAGAGCCCTGGTTAAAAGTAGTGCACTATGTTGGGAAATGGGAAGTATCACACGATGTTCATCTGTGTTGCACTGTTTGTCTGACCTCTGACCCATCCCCTGCTATTGTTTAGCAGACAGATGCCACACCGCCTTCCTCTCCCATAATCCCCATGATCCCAATCTCGCCCATCCCAGCTGAGACCACTTCCGTGTTCGACACGCTACAGATGATTTTGTGAGAAGACCGATTTTCAGGATGTCTCATGGTCTGACAAACACCGCTCTAGCTCCGTCACCTTTCACTGCAGATGTGGAAGTGCGACACAGGTGGATTGAGACACATATCTCTAGCTTAAATTTACAGATTTGTATGTTTAAAAAATATATATATTTTCCAAATTCCACGGGGGCAAAGGCATCAATCTTTGGGGGTCAATCGTAAATAATTTCCAGACCCTAAATGATATACAAGATCAGAGTATTTTTAAATCTACCAATTGGTGCTGAGAAAGAGACAAATACTGCAAACCCTATTGAATGAAGACTCCACGAGGTCAGAATACAGCATATCTGTAGATACACCTCCGCCACACCTTGATTCCTTTGATCTCTACCCAAAACGAATAGCGGGTGAATAGCCTGCTATTCTCATGCTTAATTAAGTTCAAGGTCAGAATACACATGGAGAGAAAGGTGCGTAAAAAGGGAATTACGTTCCATTTACGCACTCTAACTCAGGTTGGAATCGGCCCCTACATGTCACCAGTGGGCAGCAGAGACCGTCCTAGAGACATTAACGACACTCAGGTGTGTCCTGTTTACTCATTATGATTTCCCTGTTAAAAGAGGTGTGTTTTCGGTTGTCCTTTGCAGAAGCTTGAGTTGTGTGCCGTGCGTGGTTGTTGCCTGAGTGAGATGTTGAGACTTAGTGCTTGTTGTTTCTCCAGTGTTACTGTGATATTTCTGTTACTGTTCTCAGTTACGTATTATGTTTATCCTTAACCACTGATTCCTGGTCTCTTCTCTGCAGCTGGGTCCAACCTCAACATGTCACTCTACAAAATGCTATATCCACCAAATTTTCATCAAAAATTAATGCTCATTGGTACCTTTGTGTAAAATATTACTGTCCACGGATTTAAAATTCAAACATGTTACAATTGGTTTTGTTCCAAAACGCTATATATCCATTGTTTACCTGGAATGGAGTGTTCCTATCCTGTATATTTGACATAGAAGTTCAAGACATCATGAATCTAGCCTTAAGGTATGGTGTTTGGTTCAATTAGCTCTGTCTCATGTCAGAATTAGATGTTTATCCTTGTTTCTCAAATGTCAAATTTTGAAGTGCTTTAAGGTTCAATTTAGGCAATAACTCTGAATGGTTAAGGTACGGGTTACAGTTTGGAATGGGTTTAAAACAATAACTTTCAATCGCTGGATTCAAACTTGCAACCCTTGGAATCAGAGGATTACACACAGTTCTGTATCATTTGTACACTTCTTCACAATTTAAAAAAAATATTTTTCACATTTGACAAACTTTGCGGTGCTACTTTTTTCACTGGGAGTTTAATTGTTTGTGTCTCTGAAATCCAATGATAGGTTTCAAACAAATATGTCTGCCATTGAACAACCCCATGCCATCTCTTTCGTGAGTTCCTTTAAGAAAAATTGCTAATTTACCAACAGTTCTGAAAATTTACTGTAAAGTGTTTCGGAAATAAACTTAATATTATAATATATGGTGAAATACTGCCCAAAACCTTTGCAGCTATCCAGACTGGTACATTTTAATGACACTATAGAGTTGGGGTTTTAACTAGCAGATGAATGGTTGTCCTTGTTTTGTATGCGTCACTGAGCCATAGGCCGACAGAGAGCTGCACTGTGAATTGACAGTGGAGTGTGTGTGTGTGTGTGTGTGTGTGTGTGTGTGTGTGTGTGTGTGTGTGTGTGTGTGTGTGTGTGTGTGTGTGTGTGTGTGTGTGTGTATATGTGTGTGTGTGTGTATGCCCGTGTGTATACGAGGGCTTGAAAACATGTACATTTTAGCATGGCTAGCCTGTGTTTATGTAGAGGCGCCTTCACTAGGTTAACAGTAAACTTTCCCACGGTCCAACCAGAGTTGCAACTTTATACTAAACTTCTGATGCCATCTACATGATTTGGATCTACAACGTACCTGTCTTCATGAGATGCAGAAAAACCTGTATGATGAGATATTGTCTTATACATGAAAAAAATTGTTTGTTTTCACACTAAATTATGGAGTTACTGCATTGTTTTTCGGTCACACACATTCACATAAGAACATGGTTATAAATTGCTGTAAGCACTGGAGCTAACGCTTTCGTCAAACATACATGTATAATGCTTTGTAACTTGTTATAAGCATGTATGCGCCTTTATGCCTTATGCCGCTATGTATCAGAATGTTAGCTGGGGTTTGATCCTTATTGTGTCGTGGATTCCAGTAAGTTAAAGATGTCAAAATGTGAGGCCACACTTCAATACTGTGTTAGGTTCTAAATGAACCTTGTCAAGTTTAACCAATTTATTCCCCAATTGGGTCATACATCTGCACAAGACAAAAGACATTCACACGAGCACTGATATTGAACCCTTTCTCCCATGCTGAGTCTCCTCCTACACATCTGAGCAGCCAATGCACCTCTGTTGTTAGACAGAACCTTAGTGATATTTGTTCTTCCTCACTTCATCTGACCTGATTTCTGCTCACTCCTCCCCAACTCACGGCTGTCATGTTGACTAGCACCAGACTCTTGTCTTTTTTGACCTCCCATAGGATCCTTGATGGCTAACAACAACATATCCGGACAGAATGTAAATTTTACACAGTCCCCTCCCTCCCTCAGTGACATGAATAAGTATATTTCATATTTTCAGAACCCAACAACTGTAACCTGGTTTCCTCTGAGTCCACTGAGCTGTCCTGTCCTCCCGGAATGATTAGGCCCCATACTTTCTGGTGTGTGTGTATTTGCGAGTGCGTCCGTACATTTGTGTGTGTGTGTGTGTGTGTGTGTGTGTGTGTGTGTGTGTGTGTGTGTGTGTGTGTGTGTGTGTGTGTGTGTGTGTGTGTGTGTGTGTGTGTGTGTGTGTGTGTGTGTGTGTGTGTGTGTGTGTACGTCAGGAATGACAAGGCCCTGCAGCCCTGGTACTTCCTCCTCCGCCAGGTCCGCCCAGACCTGAGCGCTACTGTGGCCCCTAATAGGGGCCCCTATGTAGGCAGCACAGGCTCTGTGGGCCCTGGCTGTATGTTTCTCCCTGGACCTGATGAGGGATGCAGATTAGATGGCTTGTTGTGACTGGTCCACTCTTAAGACAAACAGATAACTGTGTGAGTAATAGTGTGTGCGTTTGTGTGTGTGTATTACAAATATTGTATCTATAAATGGATTTTTGTGTGTGTCTGTGTGTGTGCGTACGTGTCTGTGTGTGTTCATGCACATGTTGTGTCTCAGTTGCTGGGTGTGAGCGGGCAGACTAGCATGCCTGGCAGGCCTACGTGCCGCTCTGAACGCCACTGGGGATGCCATGCCCTGTCTGTCCACTCTGCCACACCAGTCTCATTAGGTGGCTGGCAGCTGGCTCTTCCGTTCTCTCTTGCTTGCTCTCGCTATCTCTCTCTCGCTTCTGCTATTTCTCTCAGTCAGTATTTTTGGAGGGTTTTCCCACTGCCCTTTTGTCGTCTATGATGCAGGGTGACCAAGTCCATGTCTGTCAGCTTCTCGGAAGTCTGGATCACTTGCCCCTGTTCCCTCCTGTGAAAGATTAGGGCTAATTCATAGAAATGTATTGAAATAGATTAGCTAAAAATATGTTCATTACAATTTTTGGGAAGTTCTGAATGTTATTTTAATAATGGTCTTTGTTAAAGAAAGATTCTATTGCAACCTCTTTGCAATAAGGAATTGAGACCAAAAGCTCAAGATAAGTTTCAAGTGTTTAATACCAAGGATACAGCCAGCTGATGGCATACATTTAGAAAGTTCCCAAAACATCTTGTACTCTTCCCTCCTTTTGGTCACCACCCTCTTGTACTTGGCACCTGCCCAGCTATACATTTTATGACCCCCAATTAGTTTGCCTCCTTTCCCCTGTGGAATGTCCATGCTCCTCTCTTCGTTTAGCCAGATGTCAGAATCACACACCGTCCATCTTCTGTTCTGGGCCTGACCCTGCTCTCTGATCCAAGGCCATTTCCTCTCATCGGATTCAGTCCAACAACCTTTCTAAATTAGCATACACACAGTTTCGTGGCCTAATCTCCATTCATACTCACAGTAATCATTCACTAAACAGGATACAAACAAACTACAGCTTAACTTGAAACGTTACATTTTAATAGAATCGATCAGTCTCAAGACACCCAACACATATTTGCACTGAATGAGAATCCAATAAAGTAGACATGCATGGGGAAATATTGAGTTTATTTTGACCAAAGTGGAACATATTTTATCATGTGTAATGTATAATGTTACCACCCACTAAGTTGTTTGATAATTCAACTTTGATACAACGTTTCAATGCATATAATGCACATTATCTTGATATTGAGGAAATACTCCGATATCTGGCGCCATCTTGTGGTCAATGGAGGAAAACGTACTTATTGGCGCCCATAATGTTAGACATTCCACGTTACGAAGCTAGGCGAATGCGTTTTCAACCAGGTAAGGTCAAATAAGCTGTGTTGAAAAGTCAAAGAACAGACGAGAAATGAATCCTCTTAAAAGTGATAGGACAAAATGAACTGTCCATGTTTGCGAAAGTGGACACGTGGCCGCCTCTCTACACAGCGTTGTGTAGTCACGTGGATCGGGCGTCAGCCAGGCAACACATGGCCCAACCTAGGAAGAACCCAGTTAACAAATGATGTTGCCTGCCAAGATCTCCCATTGAAATCATGAGTGATTCTCTCCAGCACAACATGTTAAGGCTGCTATTTCCAATGCCCACCACACACATACACAAAATACATGAATAGAGTAGATAACAACAAAAACTCCTCAATACCTTTTATTTTGAAGCTAATATGATGATAAAACCATCCTGGTCTCATAGACTAGACATAACATAGTTAAAGTCATAGTAAGTAAAAAACGATGATTTCA
This sequence comes from Oncorhynchus keta, assembly GCF_023373465.1. NCBI lineage: Eukaryota > Metazoa > Chordata > Actinopteri > Salmoniformes > Salmonidae > Oncorhynchus > Oncorhynchus keta. The sequence goes on from NC_068443.1 coordinate 40,409,360, forward strand.
AAGAACATAATAGCATTTTCATTAGTTTATGTTACTCTAGGCTACAAGTAAAAACAAAAAACACTAGTTCAAGTCCATCACGAAGAAGTCTAAAGAAATGTTGTGGAAATAAGAGAATGTATTTGAAAAGAAAACAGAATAGCATATTTTACGTTTATTTTGTTTACTAGTCTTTGCTTAGTAGCCAGAAAAACGCTGCCTCGTGAGTGGTCATGTGCTGAAACCATGGACAGTGCGGATATTCTTGGGGAAAGTTACACTTGGAAATAGAGTTGCGCCTCTTGAATTTTTTTGAGCCATTTGACTACGGTAAGTATCATAGAAATGGAAGAATATGCTCTTTCCTATACTATTATATTAAGCTCTGTAATGTATACTACAAATGAATTATTATGTGATCTTGCGAAACATTGATTCAGCTCTGATCTACCTTTACTAAATGAGCTCCATTGTGAGAAGTGATAATCTCTTCTATTTGTAATAATAATACGTGATAATCTATTCTATTTGTAATAATACTAAGTGATTATCTCTTCTATTTGTAATAATAATAATACGTGATAATCTATTCTATTTGTAATAATACTAAGTGATTATCTCTTCTATTTGTAATAATAATAATACGTGATAATCTATTCTATTTGTAATAATACTAAGTGATTATCTCTTCTATTTGTAATAATAATAATACGTGATAAGTAGGACTATTAGGCTTAGGCAACCGATCTTGACGATAAGGGTTATTTTAATTGATTTAACTGACATTCGAATCATGTGGCTTAAAAGACAACGCTGTAACCAAGTGGCCACATTATTTATATGGCCATTTGAGGAAAACGGCCATTTTATTTATCCTCTCTTCTAGCTCGAAATTAAAACACATATACAAGCTCAGATCTCAATATTGTTTTATGCTAACAATGCCCCGAAATTATGACCCGATCTTGGAAACGTGTCCTTTCATTACTCAGCCCACTGGTCTTGGAATGCCCTCCAAGTCAACCAAAAACTCCAGGAGCTGGTGTCCCTGGAGGAGTTCAAAGGACATGAACAGCTTCTGGCAGCTTCATTAAATAGTACCCGCAAAACACCGGTCTCAACGTCAACAGTGTAGAGGCGACTCCGGGATGCTGGCCTTCTAGGCAGAGTTCCTCTGTCCAGTGTCTGTGTTCTTTTGCCCATTTTAATCTTTTCTTTTTATTGGCCAGTCTATGGCTTTTTCTTTGCAACTCTGCCTAGAAGGTCAGCATCCCGGAGTCGCCTCTTCACCACTCCTCTTTCTATTATGGTTAGAGCCAGTTGTCGCTGTTGTGTGAAGGGACTAGTACACAGCGTTGTATCTTTGCAATTTCTCACATGGAACAGCCTTAATTTCTCAGAACAAGAATAGACTGACAAGTTTCAGAAGAAAGTTCTTTGTTTCTGACCATTTTGAGCCTGTAATCGAACCCACAAATGCTGATGCTCCAGATACGCTGATGCTCCAGATACTCAACTAGTAAAAAGAAGGGTAGTTTTATTGCTTCTTTAATCAGGACAAAAGTTTTCATTAGCCTTTTAAACTGATAAACTTGGATTAGCTAACACAACGTGCCATTGGAACACAGGAGTGATGGTTGCTGATAATGGGCCTCTGTACGTCTATGTAGATATTCCATTAAAAAAATCTGCTGTTTCCAGCTACAATAGTCATTTACAACATTAACAATGTCTACACTGTATTTCTGATCAATTTGATATTTAATGGACAAAAAATGTTTCTTAGTGACCCCACACTTTTGAATGGTAGTGTACATCTGGTGTAATTAGAAGCAATTTTTGGTACCATGATTGTCTTTTTAAAATTGTATTTATACGAAGATTGACTTTGAAGATTTTTCATTCACTAATGTGAGATCCTGTTTTATGTTAACAATGCCTGTGTCACGCCCTGGCCTTAGTATTTTGTGTTTTCTTTATTATTGTGGTTAGGCCAGGGTGTGACATGGGTGATTATGTGTTGTCTTGTCTATGGGTTTTGTAGATTGATGGGGTTGTGTTCAGTGTAGTATTCTAGGTAAGTCTATGGTTGCCTAGAGTGGTTCTCAATCAGAGGCAGGTGTTTATCGTTGTCTCTGATTGAGAACCATATTTAGGCAGCCATATTCTTTGGGTATTTTGTGGGTGATTGTCTCCTGTCTCTGTGTTTTGCACCAGTTAGGACTGTTTCGTTTTTTTTTGTTTTGTATATTGTTCACGTTATCCTCTTTATTAAAGATGTTCAACCATAACCACGCTGCATTTTGGTACTCCTCTCCTTCCCAGGAAGAAAACTGTAACAGCCTGCAGTACCACAGTTGGCCTTGAACATCCGTGTCTTCAATGTGTGGGGGCAGTCGTTATGGGATAAGATTAAATGGATAGGGGGACCTGATCCTAGATTCTGTCTGATTCTGTCTATTACATTTTTGTACTGTTTTTCAGTGTATCCACTGAAAATCCATTTTAGTGTACATTCTGTATGTAACATCTTAATTTGAAGGAGAAATTAAACACTTGTAGTGTATTTGAGGTTTTAAAAGGCTCATGAAGTTTGTCATTTAAATTATGACTAGATTTCCCTTACACATTTTTTTTAGCAACCCCATCAAAAAGATCAAAGTTATAATCCACATAATTCACATTTCATATTGTACAGGATTATGTATGGGATCATCAATGAAGGGCTATGCGTTATATGGTAAATAATGAACGAAGTGGAAACTCAGTCTTCCACGGAGTTGCTTAATTTGCATAATTTTCCTGAGAATGCATAGAGCCACGAGTTGATTATCTCTTTCATAACATGGCTACAATTGAATACATTTGCCAGTAGAAATATGTTCAACATCCACTGAAGTAGCTAACAAGTTTACTAGATAGCTGCAGTAGTTGCCGTGGTAACCAAACCATCAGTTCTAGCTTGCTATTATGAACATCGAATTAAACAATAGCAATACTGTTTTCTATTCCACTTTTGCTTTTAAAAGCAGCTCAAACAAAACATGTAAAAATGAACTATAGTCATTTAATTCTACTGTGCATTATAGGGAAATAATGCAGCCTATAATGCCCTTGAAGCCAATCAGGAAGGAGTATTCAACAATGCCATGGTATAATTAAGCAATAAGACCCAAGGGGGTGTGGTACAGTACATGGCCAATATACCATGGCTAAGGTCTGTTCTCATGCACAACACCCTTAGCTGTGGTATATTAGCCATATAGCACAAACCCCCGAGGTGCTTTTATTGCTTTTATAAACTGGTTGACAACGTAATTAGAGCAGTAAAAATAAATGTTTTGTCATATCTCTCTTCTCTGTATACATCAATGATGTCGTTCTTGCTGCTGGTGAGTCTCTGATCCACCTCTAAACAGACGACACCATTCTACTTCTGGCCCTTCTTTGGACAGTGTTAACAACCCTCCAGGCGAGCTTCAATGCCATTTACAACTCTCCTTCCGTGGCCTCCAATTGCTCTTAAATACAAGTAAAACTAAATGCATGCTCTTCAACCGATCGCTGCCTGCACCTGCCCGCCTGTCCAACATCACTACTCTGGATGGCTGTGACTTAGAATATGTGACAACCACAAATACCTAGGTGTCTGGTTAGACAGTAAACTCTCCTTCCAGACTCACATCAAAGATCTCCAATCCAAAGTTAAATCTAGAATTGGCTTCCTATTTCACAACAACCATCCTACCTATCCTCAACTTCGGCGATGTAATTTACAAAATAGCCTCCAATACCCTACTCAATAAACTGGATGAAGTCTATCACAGTGCCATCCGTTTTGTCACCAAAGCCCCATATACTGCCCACCACTGCGACCTGTACGCTCTCGTTGGCTGGCCCTCGCTTCATACTCGTCGCCAAAACCACTGGCTCCAGGTCATCTACAAGACCCTGCTAGGTAAAGTCTCCCCTTATCTCAGCTCGCTGGTCACCATAGCAACACCCACCCGAAGCATGCGCTCCAGCAGGTATATCTCTCTAGTCACCCCTAAAACCAATTCTTCCTTTGGCCAACTCTCCTTCCAGTTCTCTGCTACCAATGACTGGAACAAACTACAAAAATCTCTGAAACTGGAAACACATCTCCCTCACTAGCTTTAAGCACCAGCTGTCAGAGCAGCTCACAGATTACTGCACCTGTATATAGCCCATCTATAATTTAGCCCAAACAACTACCTCTTACCCTACTGTATTTATTTATTTTGCTCCTTTGCACCCCATTATTTATATCTCTACTTTGCACATTCTTCCACTGCAAATCAACCTTTCCAGTGTTTTACTTGCTATATTGTACCTCCCTTATCTCACCTCACTTGCTCACATTGTATATAAACTTATTTTTTTACTGTATTATTGACTGTATGCTTGTTTTACTCCATGTGTAACTCTGTGCTGTTGTATGTGTCGAACTGCTTTGCTTTATCTTGGTATACCACAGCTTTCAGAGAAATCAACATTCGGGGCTTGAACCACCCAGTTTATAATTCTATTTATTTCACAGCATTGTTCCTGATTGGCTTGAAAGATATTCTAGAATGGACATTAAAACCAGATAACGGGACAGTTGTAAAAGATAATGGGACCTTTGGAAAAGATATCGGGACACCTTGCAATCATGACGCAACATGCGCCTACACATGCAGACCGTACTTTCTACAAAGTCACAGAAAGCTAAACCCACAACTACACAAACTGAAATGGCATACATTGTAGATGCAGGGCCACCGAGGAAAAAAACCTAGCTAGCTACCCAATATATTAAATTGAATGCTGCATTCATAACCGTGAGGGGGTGGGAATTTACCATTAGTGAAGTAAATATCAGTTGGATACATTCATGTGCTTTGAACTCGTTGAGAAACGCTGATTGGCTAATGGCCAACAAGCTGCGTAAACCATAAACTATAAGTACAGCTATCATGCTCATAAACAAATTAGTGTAAAAAAACAACATATTGCTTTTTTATTGATTATGTTTTGTTTTTGCTTTTAACTGCCGAACATGCTGTTATAAAGGTAATTTCCTTAGTAGGTGGCATCGGAGGTCAGCATGTGGGAGAAGTGGGAGCTCAGGATGATAGATGAGTGTTCCACTAGTAATTACCAGTTGGAGGGACGTTCAAGTAGAGTTTTCCCAGTCGTGTGTGGTAAATTCCCCATTCCCACTTAGTTACAAATGCAGCATTATGTTGCGGGCACGTGCTCGTCAGAACTAGGAAACTCATCACGTTCCATGTTCAACGAATTAGCCAGTCGAAAATTTCTGGGGAGTTGGAGAGCTATACTGGTCTTAAAATGTAGGTGGGACCTATGTGTTGTCTGGGGCTCATTAGCATATTCAGGCACATGGTCAAATATACTGAACAAAAATATAAACGTAACATACAACAATTTCAATGATTTTACTGAATTACAGTTCATATAAGGAAATCAGTCAATTGAAATGAATGGGTGGACCTGGGAGGGCATAGGCCCACCCACTGGGGAGCCAGGCCCAGCCAATCAGAATTAGTTTTTGCAGGTGAAGAAGCCGGAGGTGGAGGTCCTGGTTTGGCGTGGTTACACCTGGTCTGTGGTTTTGAGGCCAGTTGGATGTACTGCCAAATTATTTAAAATGATGTTAGAGGTGGCTTATTGTAAAGAAATTATCATTCAATTCTCTGGAAACAGCTTTGGTGGACATTCATGCAGTCAGCATGCCACCCTGCATACCACTCCTGGCTTGCTTCTGAAGCTAAGCAGGGTTGGTCCTGGTCAGTCCCTGGATGGGAGACCAGATGCTGCTGGAAGTGGTGTTGGAGGGCCAGTAGGAGGCACTCTTTCCTCTGGTCTAAAAAATATCCCAATGCTCCAGGTCAGTGATTGGGGGCACTGCCCTGTGTAGGGTGTGTGGCACTTATCGTAGGGGTGTTAACCCAGGTGTCCTGTCTAAATTCCCAATCGGCCCTCAAACCATCATGGTCACCTAATATTCCCCAGTTTACAATTGGCTCATTCTTCCTCTCCCCTGTAACTATTCCCCAGGTTGTTGCTGTAAATGAGAATGTGTTCTCAGTAAACTTACCTGGTAAAATAATGGATAAAAAAAATACAAATTGCACACTCCCTCCCTCAAACTTGAGACTTCTGTGTTGTGTGACAAAACTGCGCATTTTAGAGTGGCCTTTTATTGTCCCCAGCACAAGGTTCACCTGTGTAAGGTTCACACTGTTTAATCAACGTCTTGATATGCCACACCTGTCAGGTGAAGGGATTATCTTGGCAAAGGAGAAATGCTCACTAACAGGGAAGTAGACAAATTGTGCTGTTTGTGCTTATGGGGGGTGAAGTGGTAACAGTAGAAGATTTTACAGTAATTTACATCGGAATACAGAAGCATACTCTTATTTTATAGAAATAACACCTTTGGTATAGTTTTGGTATATATTTACTCTATTTTTACTGCAACTTTAGGAAAGTGCAGAAGTGTATTCTTGGCAATAAAACAGTAGCTTGTCACGCCCTGATCTGTTTCACCTGTCCTCGTTATTGTCGCCACCCCCTCTAGGTGTCGCTTGTCTTTCCCAGTGTATGTATCCATGTGTTTCCTGTCTCTCTGTGCCAGTTCGTCTTGTATGTCCAAGCCTACCAGTGTGTTTTCCTGCTTTGCCTTTTCTCCTTTTTCTAGTCCTCCCGGTTTTGACACTTGTCTGTTCTGGACTTTGTACCCGCCTGCCTGACTATTCTGCCTGCCTGACTATTCTGCCTGCCTGACTATTCTGCCTGCCTGCCACTCTGTACCTCCTGGACTCTGATCTGGTTATGACCTTTTGCCTGTCCACAACCATTCTCTTGCCTATTCCCTTTAGATTTATTAAACATCTGAAACTCCAACCACCTGCCTCCTGTGTCTGCATTTGGGTCTCGCCTAGTGTCATGATATAGCCAGCTGATCTTCAACAGACACAGGAGGCAGATGTCAACAGACCTGGTGGTGCAGCAGGAACTTCAGGTAGCTTGCAACTGTGGGAGAAAGATGTACATATAGGGAGGAACATAATACTGTAACACAAGAGAAAGATACACTTAGAGTGCATTTGCCATTCTGGTAAAATGCATTGGCTATTGTATAGGACAGGAGGCCAGACAGAGTAAGGCCATGAGAGCATAGGACAGCTGGACATACCAAGGTCAGAGGGACATACAAAGGAGGGGGTCAGCCAAATGACCAACTGATGGACTATAGACATAGGCCATATATTTTTAGGACATGAAGATGCTGAAGGAATGTCAGAAGAGACACGTAATAAGGACAGACATACCAAAGAACACACCAGGCTGAACGTAAGGGGGCCCATAGCATAAGATGGGCATGTATTATTTTTGGGACATGAAGACATCCCGCCACTATTATAACTTAACTGAAAGCGGATATGGGCGTTAGCGAGCTGAACAAGCAGGATGCACAGATCGGGATATAATGGTGGCAGATGGACTGAGGGAAGTAACTTCATTTGCGTGTGGGATGGACTCATATGTTGTATGTGTATAAATCAGAGCCAGTGCTCTGGAAAAGTGTGTGTTCCGCAGACCATCTAGGCTTCTGATATGTTTGTATTAACAGCCTATATTGAATTCACAAGTTCTTGTAAGTGTTACATTTTGTTAAGATTCTCCGCGACACAACCAAGAGGTGTTGAGTTCAAATCCCAAGTGCCTCCCCATGTTGTCACATTTATTTCACAAGAGATTATGTTGTCATGTAGTTTCATGTTAACACGTTGCTTCACATGTCACATTAACGTCACGTGTCCACATGTGAAATGTACAGTTGAAGTCGTAAGTTAACATACACCTTAGCCAAATACATTTATACTCAGTTTTTCACAATTCCTGACATTTAATCCTAGTAAAAATGATGTCTTAGGTCAGTTAGGATCACCACTTTATTTTAAGAATGTGAAATGTCAGAATAATAGAAGAGATTTCAGCTTTTCTTTCACCACATTCCCAGTAGGTCAGAAGTTAACAGTGTATTAAGAGTGTATTTGGTAGCATTGCCTTTAAATTGTTTAACTTGGGTCAAACGTTTCAGGTAGACTTCCACAGGCTTCCCACAATAAATTGGGTGAATTTTGGCCCATTCCTCCTGACAGAGCTGGTGTAACTGAGTCAGGTGTGTAGGCCTCCTTGCTCGCACACGTTTTCTCAGTACTGCCCATAAAGCACCATCGCTAGCCGTTTCACATCCATTACACAGACACTAAACAGAAAACATGACCCCACAAAACCCAAAAGGAAAATTACAACTTGTATGTGATCCCCAATCAGAGACAACGATAGACAGCTGCCTCTGATTGGGAACCACACATGGCCAAAAACAAAGAAATACAAAACAGACTTTCCCACCCGAGTCACACCCTGACCTAACATAGGGAATAAAAAGGATATCTAAGATCAGGGCGTGACACCTATGGTGTTTATACTTGTGTACTATTGTTTGTACAGATGAACGTGTTACCTTCAGGCATTTGGAAATTGCTCCAAAGGATGAACCAGACTTGTGGAGGTCTACAATTTTTTGACTTGGCTGATTTCTTTTGATTTCCCATGATGTCAAGCAGAGGCAGTGCGTTTGAAGCTAGGCCTTGAAATACATCCACAGGTACACCTCCAATTGACTCAAATGATATCAACTCGCCTATCAGATGCTTCTAAAGCCATGACATTTTCTGGAATTTTCCAAGCTGTTTAAAAGCAGTCAATATAGTGTATGTAGACTTCTGACCCAGTGGAATTGTGATATTGTGAAATAATCTGTAAACAATTGTTGGAAAAATGGCACGTCATGCACAAAGTAGATGTCCCAACTGACTTGCCAAAACTATAGTTTGTTAACAAGAAACATGTGGAGTGGTTGAAAAACGAGTTTTAATGACTCCAACCTAAGTGAGTGTATGTGTTATTTTCAATAAGGGAATGGTTATTTTATTCACAGAATGCCTCTGAGCTACACTGTCCCATGACAATTACCCCAATTCCAAATAAATACCCTTATCCCTTCCCACATACACATTTGAATCCTCCTTCTAACGTACCTAATTGACAAATCTCCCTCTTTATCTGACATGCTGAGGTATGTGTGATGTCCTCCGTACCCTTCCCCGTATGTGTGTGTTTGTGTGCTGATGGTTGTTGACAATGTGACTTTGGCATAAAGGATTGCCATCCTGTGACGCGGAAACAGAGCAACAAACATACTGATGTGAATAAGCATACAGTTAAATACCAAACATTTATACAGACACACAGTCGTGAAGAAATCAAGACATTGTCCTTGGTAGGATTTCACATCTGCACAAAAAACTGAATATACTAGGTGCGTGTAGAATTGTCTACATACTGTTGATAGGTATTTTAAGCATCCCTGTGTTATGTTGCTGTATTAGCAGGTACAATAAAAAAAAAACATGCAATGAGTGTGGAATTGTATGTATAGGCTACAATATATCTGCTAACAGTCCAAGCTAAAGAGCTAAGGCATCAGGGGACAGAAGGCATGTGACAAAGCAGATGACTGCCAGAGTGCCGGGATTGGCTCAGCGCAGGTGTGACATCAGCAAGCAGCATAATCACTCCCTCCATTGCTCTCTATCTCTCTCTCAGTCTGCCTCTCTCGCTCGCTTTGTGTTTTTCTCATTTGCCTTTCTAACTCAGCATCCACCTCTCGTTGATGGCGTGTGTCAGTGCTGTTGGGGCGACTGGGGCCTAACGCGCTGGGCCCTTCCCCCGATTCTCTACACCTTCCCTGGGCCTCTGTCTCTGCCTCTTCCGTCGGCCCGACAGCCTGCTTGGCTACCTCCCCCACCCCCCGTGTGCTGGTGTCGGGGCTCAAGGGGTGGAGGAGGAGGGAGCAACGACGTTCCGCTTCACTTGGGAGCCGTTCGGCAATTAGGAATGCCCTAGACCCGGCATCATTTAGCCACTTGGAATATCTCGGGTTCCTCCATCCGCCTGTCTGTCTCTCTATCCATCTGTTGGTCTCCCTCCATCCGTGGAGGGGGACAGAGGAATGAAAATCTGCAATCATGATGGAAGGTAATTATTTGTGCCCCCCGCTCCTCCTTTTTATCCTCCATCTCCTCCCTCTCTTCTCCTTCCTATTTATGCCCTTCTGCAAGGCAGTATTTTGGGTGCTATTGCTTGGTAATAAGCTCTAGTGGGTATCTAACTATCTTGAGCATCTCTTGTGTTTTGGTGCTTAGGCTACCGTATGTTTTCGTTCTATCTGTGGTGTGACGTGGCTCTGTCAGATGCCTATGCGTGTGTGTGGATTGATTTGTAAGGGAGGGATAGATGTTCACATCACAGCTGTGTGGCACAATGAGGCAGACGTCCGGCTCGGCAGGGGTGTGTGTGTGTGTGTGTGTGTGTGTGTGTGTGTGTGTGTGTGTGTGTGTGTGTGTGTGTGTTAGTGTGTGTGTGTGTGTGTGTGTGTGTGTGTGTGTGTGTGTGTGTGTGTGTGTGTGTGTGTCTGTGTGTGTGTGTGTGTGTGTGTGTGTGTGTGTGTGTGTGTGTGTGTGTGTGTGTGTGTGTGTGTGTGTGTGTGTGTGTGTGTGTGTGTGTGTGTGTGTGTGTGTGTGTGTGTGTGTTTCTCTCTCTCTCTCGTGATGGGTGTGTAATTAGTTAATAGTCTTGTCTCAAGGTTATACCTAGTGAGGTTGTGGCTCATACTATCGGTGCTAGAATTCAGCGATCTCCCGTGTATTCTATTCAAGTCTTTTGTGTTGGCTGAAATGATGCCAGCTCATTTCAGAATGTGTTTGAATCAGTGGCCCATTCACGGATCACCTATCATTAAAATGTAAATGTAAAATTAAGGGGACCTTATCAAAGCATTCTGTAATGGCGCAAATGAAATAGTGTTTTCATTGTGACATGAGTTGGTCTATTCTCTGGTTGTTATATTTCTTTAAACATTATGTCAACATGGTAGGCGTTGTTAACAAAACACATACCTGTACACATGGTCTAACATGAATTGATTGCATACGTTTTCTGTTGTCAAACAAATACTGTGTTATACTGTATGTTGCTTAGGTTTGCTGAATGAATGGCTCACATTTAGAAGTGTATAGTGGTTTATAGATCCAGACTATTTGTGAAGCTATCGACGGAATCTTTTGTGGACGTGCATGCCGAGCTGGCAGCTCTTAGGCTCTGACACAACTGAGATGTTAGGCTTTCTCTCCGTTCGTCATTGCGAGCCGTGGTAGCGTGAGCCTCAGTGCCCATGTGAATAGCAAGGTGCTCTATGGGATTGAAAGGTCTTAGGTACAGAAATAGCGATGCTGTCAGATGCATTCTGAAGTGTAGAGAGAGAGAGAGAGAGAGAGGGTCTTGCCTAAGGGTTTCTCCGAGGCCAGTTGACTGCTATTCAGTGCAGTGTTACTGTACAATGTTTTATTAAGTTGTCCATTTTAAAGAATCTTGAGTGGAGCGGGTAAGGGGGGAAAACTGGGTGCGTCTCAACAGTCTAAAGCTCCTTCATCCCCATGTGCCCTCTCTCTTTTTTTTCACTGGCCATTGGACATTAGTGAACGCAATGGGGCAGATGCCCAATTCGTCCCACGTTTCCAGCTCTTTCATGTCAGTGCAAATGAAGGAAAAGAGACAAAGAGAGTAAGACTATTGGTAGACTATTGAGATGCATCCAAGAAGTGTCCAAGAACCTGTCCGAGGCTGTTTATGTCTACTTACTGTGCCTGGCATAAACTAGGCCTACATCAAAACAGCTGAATAAAATTGACCTCATGATTCAGTAATACTGTAGTTAAATGGTTCATTCCCTTTCCATGTTACTACAGTACTGTCTGCCTACAGGCCCTGTTAAAGTGAAACTTGGTTATAGGGTTTTCAAACGCTTCTTCGTCGGCTGCAATTGGATTCAATGCACTTAACAAGACTACATTTAGAAGGTCAAAAAGTAAATATATTACAATGTTACTGGGTGGGAAATGTTTTTAACTTCTTCACGAGACCCAGTTACAGTTCATGATTCAAAATAACCCCTTGGAGTAACTGTCCAGTGTTTCCAGATTTCTATCAAATAAATGTATTAGGCATGTTAAAAAAGCAGCTTTTCTGTGTTGGAATAGTTTGTGCGTACCCAAATGGTGTGGGTGTATACCGGTCATAAAAAGTATTCATGCAAGTAGACTGCTGATTGGCCAGCTCAGCCAATGAGCCAACATGACATGTTCTATGATGAAATGGTAAGCATTTTTGAAAAGGTCTGTTTGAGCTACAAGTTTGAGATGTTTTATTTTAAAGTGTTTTTTTTTCTTCTCTACAATTTGTGCATTGGCCACAAATATGAATATAGTCAACAACATTATTTGGGTATGAGTTTATATAATTTCAGGAGGTAATTTTGAAAGTAGAGCTCACGAGCCAAAATGGGTTCCTGAAAATGGTGCACGATTGTGTACAACAGTGGTTCTCAATCCTGGTCCTGGGGACCCAAAGAGGTGCACATTTTTGTTTTTGCCCTAGCGCTACACAGCTGATTCAAATGATCAACTCATCAAAAGGCACCTCCACCCTACCTGACACCCTAGACTCACTCAAATTTGCTTACCGCCCAAATAGGTCCACAGACGATGCAATCTCAACCACACTGCACACTCCCCTAACCCATCTGGACAAGAGGAATACCTATGTGAGAATGCTGTTCATCGACTACAGCTCGGCATTTAACACCATAGTACCCTCCAAGCTCGTCATCAAGCTCGAGACCCTGGGTCTCGACCCCGCCCTGTGCAACTGGGTACTGGACTTCCTGACGGGCCGCCCCCCCAGGTGGTGAGGGTAGGCAACAACATCTCCACCCAGCTGATCCTCAACACTGGGGCCCCACAAGGGTGCGTTCTGAGCCCTCTCCTGTACTTCCTGTTCACCCATGACTGCGTGGCCACGCACGCCTCCAACTCAATCATCAAGTTTGCGGACGACACAACAGTGGTAGGCTTGATTACCAACAACGACGAGATGGCCTACAGGGAGGAGGTGAGGGCCCTCGGCGTGTGGTGTCAGGAAAATAACCTCACACTCAACGTCAACAAAACTAAGGAGATGATTGTGGACTTCAGGAAACAGCAGAGGGAACACCCCCCTATCCACATCGATGGAATAGTAGTGGAGAGGGTAGTAAGTTTTAAGTTCCTCGGCGTACACATCACAGACAACCTGAATTGGTCCACCCACACAGACAGCATCGTGAAGAAGGCACAGCAGCGCCTCTTCAACCTCAGGAGGCTGAAGAAATTCAGCTTGTAACCAAAAGCACTCACAAACTTCTACAGATGCACAATCGAGAGCATCCTGGCGGGCTGTATCACCACCTGGTATGGCAACTGCTCCGCCCACAACCGTAATGCTCTCCAGAGGGTAGTGAGGTCTGCACAACGCATCACCGGGGGCATACTACCTGCCCTCCAGGACACCTGCACCACCCGATGTCACAGGAAGGCCATGAAGGCCTCTCGTCTTTTTAAGTGGGAGAACTTGCACAATTGGTGGCTGACTAAATACTTTTTTTGCCCCACTGTATATACGGTACTCTATACCATTTACTGCATCTTGCCATCTTTATGTAATACATGTATCACTAGCCACTTTACATTTACATTTAAGTCATTTAGCAGATGCTCTTATCCAGAGCGACTTACAACCTGGTTTAAACTGACACTTATGTTTACATACCCTACGTTACTCATCTCATATGTTATACTGTACTCGTTACCATCTACTGCATCTTGCCTATGCCGTTCTGTACATCACTCATTCATATATATTTATGTACATATTCTTTATCCCTTTACACTTGTGTGTATAAGGTATTGTTAGGTTAGATTACTCGTTGGTTATTACTGCATTGTCGGAACTAGAAGCACAAGCATTTCGCTACATTCGCATTAACATCTGCTAACCATGTATATGTGACAAATAAGATTTGATTTGATTTGAAGCGTGTAGCTTCTGTGCTCGGTTGCAGACACTACCGAGTTCCACTACCAAACTGCCTCTGGAAGCAACGTCAGCACAAGAACTGTTCATTGGGAGCTTTCCTTGGCCGAGCAGCCGTGCATACGCCTAAGATCACCATGCACAATGCCAAGCTTCGGCTGGAGTAATGTAAAGCTCGTCGCCATTGAACTCTGGAGCGGTCTGATGAATCTGGGTTTGGCAGATGCCAGGAGAATGCTGACTTCGCGAATGCATAGTGCCAACTGTAGAGTTTGGTGGAGGAGTAATAATGGTCTGGGGCAGTTCTTCATGGTTCGGGCTAGGCCCCTTAGTTCCTGCAAAGGGAAATCTTAATGCTGCAGAAGACAATGACATTGTAGATGATTCTGTTGTTCGTGGAAACAGTTTTGGGAAGGCCTGACATGACAATGCACCAGTGCATAAACTGAAGTTCATACGGAAAAGGTTTGTCGAGATCGGTGTGGATTAACTTTACTGGCCTGCAGAGACCCCTGACCTCAACCCCATCGAACACCTTTGGGATGAATCAGAACACCGACTCCGAACCAGGCCTAATTGCCCAACATCAGTGTCTGACCTCACTAATGCTCTTCTTGCTGAATAGAAGTAAGTCCCTACAGAAATGTTCTGACATCTAGTGGAATGCCTTCCTATATCAGCAAAGGGGGGACCAACTCCATATTAATGTCCGTGATTTCGGAATGAGATGTTCGACGAGCACTTTTGGTCATGTATGTTTTTACTTCCACCATTAACATGTCCGCGACCCATACTGTAAGAAAGGCTGCTTTAACAGAATATTAACTTTTAGAAATGCAATTTTCACTGGACAGTTAGTTTAAAGTGTCTGTACAGAACTTTTGCTTCTGGGGGTGCCCTTGAGCCACAAGTGTTACTCTAAATGGACAGAACTATTGTAAAAAAAAAAGAATAATAATCATTCTGCACCTATGTGTCCCCAGTACTATGTTTTTCCACCTGTGCTCCAAAGTCACCTTAAACTGTACCAACATGGGATCCCTCCAGGGGACATAGGCCCTGAGCTCTTCGCTGTGCCCACACATTAAACTGTGTCAGGGTGTTGGTTTTTCCAGTTGCCCTGATTACAACACTGTATGATGCCAACTACCAACCCTGGAGGGGGCTTGGCCTCAGTTTTGGCACAGGATGGCCGCCGTAGCTAGATTTCTCACAGGCTCAATGGAGTGTATAGATTGATCACTACTGCCATTTCCTCCATTTCCATATTGTCTTTGGTTGTACAAATGTGGTGATTGTGTTCCTGTCTTACAGTTCCTAGTGAAAGTCTGCACACCCGCTTCACATTTTGCTGCCTTCAAATTAAGTAGGAAAAAAGCATACTGTACATTTGGATTTTTCTCCTACCGATCTACACATCCTACTCCACATTTCCAAAGTGAAAGAAAAATTATAGAAAGTGTAACAAAAATAAATAAAAATGAAGATGGTCTTGATGGTGTATGTTTTCACACCCCAGAGTTAATGGAAGCATATTTGTCAGCCATTGCAGTTGCTAATCACTTTGAATAATATTCTTCCAACTTTTCACAACTAGGAAACATTTATCCATTGTTTTGTCATAATCAAATCAAACTTCATTTGTCACATGCGCTGTGAATGGCTTACTTACAAACCCTTAACCAACAATGCAGTTCTAGAAAGAGATAAGAAAATATTTACCAAATAAACTAAAGCAAAAATGTACAAAAAGTAAAATAAGAATAATGGGGCAATATACAGGGGGTACCAATACCAGGTCAATGTGCAGGGGTACAGGTTAGTTGAGGTCATTTGAACATGTAGGTAGGGGTAAAGTGACTGCATAGATAAGGGGGGAGGGGGGGGGTCAATGTAAATAGTCTGGTGGCCATTTGAGTAATTGTTCAGCACTCTTATGGCTTGGGGGTAGAAGCTGTCAAGGAGTCATGTTTGGCCATGCAGTCGTTAGGGTGAACAGGGAATACAGAAGGGGACTAAGCACGCATCCCTGAGGGGCCCAAGTGTTGAGGATCAGCGTGGCAAATGTGTTGTTGCCTACCCTTACCACCCACCCGGGTGTGGTCTGCCATGAAGTCCAGGATCCAGTTGCAGATGGAGGTGTTTAGTCTCAGGGTCCTTTGAGGAAAATCCGTCTCGGTCTTCTGAAAACCTATCCCTGGGATGAATAACACAAATGTTAATGCCAAAGACGCATCAGAAAGGCTTTCCAATAGATGCTGAGTGGTTCTGAATGGTCCAGTCTCAGTCCTGACTTAAATATGCTTGAAAATCAGAGACCAGGTTTGAATATTACTGTCCATCAATGTTTCAAAACCAAATTTACTGAGCTTGAGCATTTTGGACAAAAAAATAAAATAAACGCACCAGGCAACAATTTCAAAGATTTTACTGACTTACAGTTTTTCATATAAGGACATCAGCAAATTTAAATAAATTAAATAAGCCCTAATCTATGGATTTCACATGACTGGGAATTCAGATGTGCATCTGTTGGTCACAGATACCTTTTAAAAAGGTAGGGACGTAAAGATCAGAAAACTAGTCAGTATCTGGTGTGACCACCATTTCCCTCATGCAGCGCGGCACATCTCCTTCGCTTAGAGTTGATCAGGCTGTTGATTGCGGCCTGTGAAGTGTTGTCCCACTACTCTTCAATGGCTGTTCGAAGTTGCTGGATATTGGCGCGAACTGGAACACGCTGTCGTACACGTCAATCCAGAGCATCCCAAACATGCTCAATGGGTGACATGTCTGGTGAGTATGTTGGCCATGTAAGAAGTGGGACATTTTCAGCTTCCAGGAATAGTGTACAGATCCTTGCAACATGGGGCCGTGTATTATCATGCTGAAACATGAGGTGATGGCGGCGGATGAATGGCACGACAATGCGCCTCAGGATCTCGTCACGGTATCTCTGTGCATTCAAATTGCCATCAATAAAATGCAATTGTTTTCGCTGTCCATAGCTTACACCTGCCCATACCATAACCCCACCACCACCACCACGGGGCTCTCTGTTCACAACGTTGACATCGGCAAACCGCTCGCCCACACAACGCCATCTACTACTTTTCAATGCCCATTGAAGTCCAGTGTCGGTCGGTGCTAAGTGGGTGAGGATGCTTATTACAGTACATGGAAAGGGGGCTCATGGGTAGGTGTTCCGAAGAGCTGGGATAGGTGATATTAACTGAAGAGAGAGAGGCAGAGGGAGAGAGGGAGGAGTTGTCCAGACTATTATGATTTCCCATTGTAGCCAATTCAATTGCAGTAATTCTGTTACTGATTCTTTAGTAATTACGCTATTTGGTAACGGGAATTACGAGTTTTAATCACTTAATAATTCATGCAAAAATAGATCACTACAACTAATTAGTAGGTCTATCATTACTTGTTACTTCTGTGAACTTTTATTATCCACCCTCATGAGAGAGACAAATTAGAAAAAGATATGTGGGATTTTAGTAATGGGATTACAAAGCATTAGGCAATATTTCTTCAATTTACAGAAGATTAACAATTTATCCAAAAGTACATTTAAGTGTTGATATTAGCTTGCAGGGATCTTTATGTCAATATTATTGTGTATTTCTGATACCTTTTTGTCTGGAACATGTTTTCCAGAAAGCAAAGCCTTTACTTATGCCTACTTTTTAAGATGGTTGTATCTCTGCCTTCATTTCCCAAAAATATACTCTTAGCTTTCATTTGACACCCAATTTGATATGCTCCTATGAACTTCACATGCTGGTGCTCATGGAGATACCCATCACTATTTCATTACTCTCTCTAATTCACTTTCTCTCCCTCCTTCTTCTCTTTCTTCGCTGCTAGGACTGAAAAAACGTACCAGAAAGGCCTTTGGGTTACGAAAGAAAGAGAAGGATACAGATTTCACGTAAGTGTGCACGAGTAGAGACAGTTTCACATGCAGAATTAAACACCTGGCACCAAGACATTTAAAAACATTACATAACTCAGTGGCTAGATTTACTTTGGTAACACTTACTTGATTGCAAGTCCATAGACATGCAGTTGGCATGTTGAGCGTCTATGGACTATCCAAGTGTTGTTGTTTTTAAAAATTATTTTGGTCTGATAGCTATTTGAGAGGTCATTTCGAACTTCTGCGCTTTTCCACTACTATTGTCAAAGTAGTCTTAGCTGATGATTCTGTCCTTTCCTCTCATGTCTCTCTATACAGGGGCTCACCTGACAAAGATGGAGTAAGTGCGAGAAAGGTAGACTATGGGGCAAACAATCTATGTGATGTTCTTGATACCCTTATTTTCACTCTTCTTTCTTTCTATTAATTTTTTTATTATGATTTTTTTTACTTCTCTTTACTTTAGTTGAATGTAATCGCCATTGTGAATTGTGTTGTTGTTGTTGTTGTTCAAGTTATGTGTATTTAAAATATGGGTATATAAAATGCTTGGTGTTATGAGAGTTTCTCACTCACACGTTCCATTATCACAGAAAAAGACCAACGGGGCTCCAAATGGCTATTATGGGGAGATTGATTGGGATCGATATGTAAGTACATTCATACAGCACAGTGCAGTAAGTAATCCCTCTATAGTGTCAGTAATTAGTAGTAACACGGTGGGTTAGTGAATAAGCAATTAGCGGGTATAGGGAGCACAAAGGGAAATGGTTGTCAGAACTCGTGACGTGACGATAGAAATGAAGACGCTTTAAAAGTTGAAAACCGTTCATGCAATACTTTGCTTATAAATCGGTAGTTGTTTCAACCACAAAGGGGCAAACCACATTTGAAACTTTACTTCCCACAACCCGACGACCCTTCTGCTTCTGCTCCCTATAGCTTCCCTGATTTATGTCAATCAATCATCCTCGTGTAACATTGAATTTGGAATCAAAACGTGATCTCCGTTTTCAGAATCGTACATAAAGTTTGTGTGAGTCTGAACAAACAAGCATCTTCAGACGTCTTTAGTTATGAAAAACGTAGGATTGCGGTTTTTGTGTGCTTGTTGTCACACAATGTCAAAAACCATGAATTGACCACTTAGTTATGCATATTTACTTCCTGTTATACAGGCAACTCCAGATGTGGATGCTGAGGGCTTCAGTCTCAGACCCGGAGAAGAGGGGGAAAATATCCTTTTATCGGATGTAGCTGATGTAGAATGGCTAGCTAGTTATCGGTGCACTAGTAGTGGGAATCTTGCAAGTGCAGTCACCTGCTCTGAGACCTAGTACTGTTGCCGGGCACCATTTTTGTCATTTATCCAGAGCGACTTACATTTGTGCATTCATCTTAAGATAGCTAGGTGAGACAACAACATAGCACAATCGTCGCAAGTACAGTTTCCCTCAACAAAGTAGTTATCAAATCCAGTCAAACTGTATTTGTCACATGCGCCAAATACAATGAATGTAGACCTTACCGTGAAATGCTTATTTACAAGCCCTTAACCAACAGTGCAGTTCAAGAAGAGTTAAGAAAACATTTACCAAATAAACTAAAGTAAAACATTTATAAAAAAGTAACACAATAACATAACAGTAACGAGGCTACATACAGGGGGTACCGGTACTGAGTCAGTGTGCGGGGGTACAGGTTAGTTGAGGTCATTTGTACATCTAGGTAGGGGTGAAGTGACTGCATGGATAATAAACAGCAGCACTGTACAAAACAAATGGGGGGGGCGTCAATGTAAATAAATGTCCGGTGACCATTTGAACAATTGTTCAGCAGTCATATGGCTTGGGGGTAGAAGCTGTTAAGGAGCCTTTTGGTCCTAGACTTGGCGCTCCGATACCGCTTGCCGTGTGGTAGCAGAGAAAACAATCTATGACTTGGGTGACTGGAGTCTCTGACAATTTTATGGGCTTTCCTCTGACACTGTCTATTATATAGGTCCTGGATGGCAGGAAACTCCCCTACCCTCGCTACCCTCTTGTAACGTCGTTCTTCGTTTGTCAAAAGAGAGTCGGACCGAAATGCAGCGTGGTGGTTACTCATGACTTTAATAGAAAAAGTGACACATGAAAATACAATACAAAAATACAAAACAACAAACTGGAACGAAACCTAATTACAGCCTATCTGGTGAAACTACACAGAGACAGGAACAATCACCCACGAAATACAAAGCGAAACCAGGCTAACTAAATCCGGTTCCCAATCAGAGACAACGAGAATCACCTGACTCTGATTGAGAACCGCCTCAGGCAGCCAAGCCCATACAACACCCCTAATCAGCCGCGATCCCAAATACTACAAACCCCAATACGAAAATACAATAACATAAACCCATGTCACACCCTGGCCTGACCAAATATATAACGAAAACACAAAATACAATGACCAAGGCGTGACAGAACCCCCCTAAGGTGCGGACTCCCGGACGCACCTCAAAACCATAGGGAGGGTCCGGGTGGGCGTCTGTCCATGGTGGCGGTTCCGGCTCGGGACGTGGACCCCACTCCATTAAAGTCATAGTTCCTCCCCTTCGCGTCCTGGGATAATTCACCCTCGCCGCCGACCATGGCCTAATAGTCCTCACCCAGAACCCCACAGAACTGAGGGGCATCTCGGGACTGAGGGACAGCTCGGGACTGAGGGGCATCTCGGGACTGAGGGGCATCTCGGGACTGAGGGGCATCTCGGGACTGAGGGCATCTCGGGGCTGAGGGGCATCTCGGGGCTGAGGGGCATCTCGGGGCTGAGGGGCAGCTCGGGGCTGAGGGCAGCTCGGGACTGGGGGCAGCTCGGGACTGAGGGGCAGCTCGAGACTGAGGGGCAGCTCGGAACTGAGGGGCAGCTCGGAACTGAGGGGCAGCTCGGAACTGAGGGCAGCCCGGAACTGAGGGACAGCCCGGAACTGAGGGGGCAGCCCGGAACTGAGGGGGCAGCCCGGAACTGAGGGGGCAGCCCGAACTGAGAGAAAGCCCAGTACTGAGAGGAAGCCCAGTACTGAGATGAAGCTCAGGCAGGTAGTAGGCTCCGGTAGATCCTGGCTGGCTGACGGATCTGGAAGATTCAGGTTGACTAGCAGATCTGGAAGATTCTGGTTGACTGGCAGATCTGGTAGAATCTGGTTGACTGGCAGATCTAGAAGATCATGGCTGACTGGCGGATCTAGCTGCTCTATGCAGGCTGACAGCTCCTTGCAGACTGACAGCTCTTTGCAGACTGGCAGCTCTGACTGCTCCATGCAGGCTGACAGCACCCTGCAGACTGGCAGCTCCTTGCAGACTGACAGCTCTGGTTGCTTCATGCAGACTGACAGCTCTGACTGCTCCATGCAGGCTGACAGCACCCTGCAGACTGGCAGCTCTTTGCAGACTGACAGCTCTGGCTGCTTCATGCAGACTGACAGCACCTTGCAGACTGACAGCTCCCTGCAGACTGGCAGCTCAGGCTGCTCCGAACAGGCAGGAGACTCCGGCAGCGCTGTAGAGGAGGAAGGCTCTGATAGCGCTGAACAGGCGGGAGACTCCGACAGCGCAGGAGGGAAGGAAGGCTCTGGCTGTGCTGAACGGGCGGGAGACTCCGACAGCGCAGGAGGGAAGGAAGGCTCTGGCTGTGCTGAACAGGCGAGGTGCACAGAAGGCCTGGTGCGTGGTGCTGGAACTGGTGCTACAGGATTGAGGACACGCACAGGAAGCCTGGTGCGGGGAGCTGCTACCAGAGGACTGGTGTGTGGAGGTGGCTCTGGATAGACCGGACCGTGCAGGCGCACTGGAGCTCTTGAGCACCGAGCCTGCCCAAGCTTACCTGGCTCGATGCCCACTCTAGCCCGGCCAATACGAAGGGCTGGTATGTGCTGCACCTGGCTATGCACCCGCACTGGAAACACTGTGCGCTCCATAGCATAACACGGTGTCTGCCCGATCTCTCTAGCCCACCGGTAAGCACAGGGAGTTTGCGCAGGTCTCCTACCTGGCATAGCCATACTCCCATTAAGCCCCCAATAATTTTTTGGGCTGCTTTTCGGGCTTCCAACCGCATCGCCGTGCTGCCTCCTCATGCCAGCGCCTCTCCGCTTTAGCCGCCTCTAGTTCTTCCTTGGGACGGCGATATTCTCCCAGCTGCGCCCAGGGTCCTTTTCTGTCTAATATCATCTCCCAAGACCAGAGGTCCTTATATTGCTGCTCCTCACAATTAACAGGGAGAGTAGGCTCAGGTCTGACTCCTGACTCAGCCACTCTCTCTCTGCGCCCTCCCCAATAAATATTTGGGGGTTACTTTTGGTTTTCGCTCTGCGCCGCCTGTCTTTCTTTTCGACTCCATTCGCCTATAGCCCTCTTCGCACTGCTCTAGCGAATCCCAGGCGGGCTCCTGCACTCTCTCTGGGTGGGCCGCCCACCTGTCTATTTCATCCCATGTCGTATACTCCATGCCTCTGCTGTCCATAACATCCTCCTTTCGCTGCTGCCTGTTAACACGCTGCTCGGTCCGAGTGTGGTGGGTGATTCTGTAACGTCGTTCTTCGTTTGTCAAAAGAGAGTCGGACCGAAATGCAGCGTGGTGGTTACTCATGACTTTAATAGAAAAAGTGACACATGAAAATACAATACAAAATACAAAACAACAAACTGGAACGAAACCTGATTACAGCCTATCTGGTGAAACTACACAGAGACAGGAACAATCACCCACGAAATACAAAGCGAAACCAGGCTACCTAAATCCGGTTCCCAATCAGAGACAACGAGAATCACCTGACTCTGATTGAGAACCGCCTCAGGCAGCCAAGCCCATACAACACCCCTAATCAGCCACGATCCCAAATACTACAAACCCCAATACGAAAATACAATAACATAAACCCATGTCACACCCTGGCCTGACCAAATATATAACGAAAACACAAAATACAATGACCAAGGCGTGACACCTCTGTAGCGCCTTATGTTGAGATGCCAAGCAGTTGCCATACCAGGCGGTGATGCAACCAGTCAGGATGCTCTCAGTGTTGCAGCCGTATAAGTATAAGCCGTAGGAAGTCCAGGATCCAGTTGCAGAGGGAGGTGTTTAGTCACAGGGTCCTTAGCTTAGTGATGAGCTTCATGGGCACTATGGTGTTGAATGCTGAGCTGTAGTCAATGAACAGCACAGTGTTCCTTTTGTCTAGGTGGGAAAGGGCAGTGTGGTGCGCGATTGAAAATGCGTCATCTGTGGCTCTGTTGAGGCAGTATGCGAATTGGAGTTTGTCTAGGGTATGCGGGAGGATGCTGTTGATGTGAGCCATGACCAGCCTTTCAAAGCACTTCATGGCTACCAATGTGCTACGGGGCGGTAATCATTTAGGCAGGTTACCTTCGCTTCCTTGGGCACAGGGACTATGGTGGTCTGCTTGAAACATGTAGGTATTACAGACTCAGAGAGGTTGAAAATGTCAATGAAGACACTTGCCAGTTGGTCCGTGCATGCTTTGAGTACATGTCCTGGTAATCCGTCTGGCTCCGCTGCTTTGTGAATGTTGACCAGTTTTAAAGGTCTTGCTAACTTCGGCTACCGAGAGTGTTATCACGCAATCATCCAGAACAGCTGGTGCTCTCGTGCATGCTTCAGTGTTGCATGCTTGAAACAAGCATAAAAGGCATTTAGCTTGTCTGGTAGGCTCGCGTCACCTCTGCAGCTTACGTCTGGGTTTCCCTTTGTAGGGTTTCCGTAATAGTTTTCAAGCCGTGCCACATCCGACGAGCATCAGAGCCGTTGTAGTACGATTCGACCTTAGTCCTGTATTGATGTTTTGCTTGTTTGATGGTTCGTCTGAGGGCATAGCGGGATTTCTTATAAGTGTCCAGATAAGTGTCCCGCTCCTTGAAAGCGGATGTTGCCTGTAATCCATGGCTTCTAGTTGGGATACGTTTGTACAGTCACTGTGGGGACGACATCGTCAATGCACTTATTGATGAAGCCGATGACTACGTTGGTATACTCCTTAATGCCATTGTATGAATCCCCGGAACAGCAAAGTCAGTGCTAGTAGCAAAGACAAGTACATTTTTCTATATATATAAAAAAAAAAAAAAAATTGGTGTGGCTCTTCTAGGTCAGGTATTGAAGGTGCTTCTTTGAGTGGCGAGTGTTGATTGGTGCAGAGGGTCCCTGATTCCTGCCCAACTCTGGCGCAGACAGAGAAGGAAGCTATGCTGTGTCTTGGGACACTGACTGTTAAGTTATTGACCTGTTTAGCTAGCTGAGTCATTGGGCCAGTGGAGCTCAGTGTTAAATAGGCCAAATCAATCAGACCACCTCGCTTATCTTTATGCTCTACATGTCAGTGACCCTTGCCTGCTGGACCAAAAGAGGGCCAGTAGGTGAACGGCAGTGTTGGGGAAGCTAGTTTACCAAGCTTCCAAATGACTTCACACTGAAAGAAGTTAAGCGACACTAAAGTCACCATTAAGAAAAATATAGTTTACTTAAACCAAAGTTACTTTGAAAAAGTAGTTCACTTCATCTAAACGGTCCTTTCTAAATCTGAAATGTAAGAGACTACACATTGCAAGAATAGATCACTCTGCAGTCAGATGTTAACAGAATGTGTAATTTAGGCTATTAATAAACTCACAAACTATTATTCAAGCAAAAAATGAGGCAGGTCTGATGTCGGAAATGTAAGAAAAGTATTGTCTACATCACCCATATTTTCTTAAATTTTTGCAAAAATTAGTTGTGTGTAGTTCCAGTAGTTAGGTACACCGCTACATGTAAAAAGTAGTAATTAACTACTGAAAACACTACCAAGATTTGAATTTAGTTCAACAAGCTACTGCAAAATGTAGTTATATTACTAGTTGAACTAAATTACTTGTTACTTTTATTTCTTATTCTTATCTGTATTTTTAAAAACTGCATTGTTGGTTAGGGGCTCGTAAGTAAGCAATTTCACTGTAAGGACTACAGTGTTGTATTCGGCGCATGTGACTAATACAATTTTGGTTTGATTTAATATCATATGTTATAATATCATATTGTCATTTTAATCCATAGACGTGAAGGAGAAGCTCGTCGGATGTTGATCTCTTCTCGGCTGGGTCCTCATTGGGACCAAAGTTCCTTGTTGTTAAGAGACTCTTTCTGCTCTTGCACATATGATATGTGTGAATTTGTGGATGTCCAGCATCCATTTCATATGATTTTTTATTTATTTATTTTTTTAATTTTTATTTCACCTTTATTTAACCAGGTAGGCTAGTTGAGAACAAGTTCTCATTTGCAACTGCGACCTGGCCAAGATAAAGCATAGCAGTGTGAACAGACAACACAGAGTTACACATGGAGTAAACAATTAGCAAGTCAATAACACAGTAGAAAAAAATGGGCAGTCTATATACAATGTGTGCAAAAGGCATGAGGAGGTAGGCGAATAATACAATTTTGCAGATTAACACTGGAGTGATAAATGATCAGATGGGCATGTACAGGTAGAGATATTGGTGTGCAAAAGAGCAGAAAAGTAAATAAATAAAAACAGTATAAAAACAGTATGGGAATGAGGTAGGTGAAAAAGGGTGAGCTATTTACCTATAGACTATGTACAGCTGCAGCGATCGGTTAGCTGCTCGGATAGCTGATGTTTGAAGTTGGAGAGGGAGATAAAGTCTCCAACTTCAGCGATTTTGCAATTCGTTCCAGTCACAGGCAGCAGAGTACTGGAACGAAAGGCGGCCAAATGAGGTGTTGGCTTTAGGGATGATCAGTGAGATACACCTGCTGGAGCGCGTGCTACGGATGGGTGTTGCCATCGTGACCAGTGAACTGAGATAAGGCGGAGCTTTACCTAGCATGGACTTGTAGATGACCTGGAGCCAGTGGGTCTGGCGACGAATATGTAGTGAGGGCCAGCCGACTAGAGCATACAAGTCGCAGTGGTGGGTGGTATAAGGTGCTTTAGTGACAAAACGGATGGCACTGTGGTAGACTGCATCCAGTTTGCTGAGTAGAGTGTTGGAAGCCATTTTGTAGATGACATCGCCGAAGTCGAGGATCGGTAGGATAGTCAGTTTTACTAGGGTAAGCTTGGCAGCGTGAGTGAAGGAGGCTTTGTTGCGGAATAGAAAGCCGACTCTGGATTTGATTTTTGATTGGAGATGTTTGATGTGAGTCTGGAAGGAGAGTTTGCAGTCTAGCCAGACACCTAGGTACTTATAGATGTCCACATATTCAAGGTTGGAACCATCCAGGGTGGTGATGCTAGTCGGGCATGCGGGTGCAGGCAGCGATCGGTTGAAAAGCATGCATTTGGTTTTACTCGCGTTTAAGAGCAGTTGGAGGCCACGGAAGGAGTGCTGTATGGCATTGAAGCTCGTTTGGAGGTTGGATAGCACAGTGTCCAATGACGGGCCGAAAGTATATAGAATGGTGTCGTCTGCGTAGAGGTGGATCAGGGAATCGCCCGCAGCAAGAGCAACATCATTGATATATACAGAGAAAAGAGTCGGCCCGAGAATTGAACCCTGTGGCACCCCCATAGAGACTGCCAGAGGACCGGACAGCATGCCCTCTGATTTGACACACTGAACTCTGTCTGCAAAGTAATTGGTGAACCAGGCAAGGCAGTCATCCGAAAAACCGAGGCTGTTGAGTCTGCCGATAAGAATTTGGTGATTGACAGAGTCGAAAGCCTTGGCGAGGTCGATGAAGACGGCTGCACAGTACTGTCTTTTATCGATGGCGGTTATGATATCATTTAGTACCTTGAGTGTGGCTGAGGTGCACCCGTGACCGGCTCGGAAACCAGATTGCACAGCGGAGAAGGTACGGTGGGATTCGAGATGGTCAGTGACCTGTTTGTTGACTTGGCTTTCGAAGACCTTAGATAGGCAGGGCAGGATGGATATAGGTCTATAGCAGTTTGGGTCCAGGGTGTCTCCCCCTTTGAAGAGGGGGATGACTGCGGCAGCTTTCAATCCTTGGGGATCTCAGACGATATGAAAGAGAGGTTGAACAGGCTGGTAATAGGGGTTGCGACAATGGCGGCAGATAGTTTCAGAAATAGCGGGTCCAGATTGTCAAGCCCAGCTGATTTGTACGGGTCCAGGTTTTGCAGCTCTTTCAGAACATCTGCTATCTGGATCTGGGTAAAGGAGAACCTGGAGAGGCTTGGGTGAGGAACTACGGGGCGGAGCTGTTGGCCGAGGTTGGAGTAGCCAGGCGGAAGGCATGGCCAGCCGTTGAGAAGTGCTTATTGAAGTTTTCGATAATCACGGATTTATCGGTGGAGACCGTGTTTCCTAGCCTCAGTGCAGTGGGCAGCTGGGAGGAGGTGCTCTTGTTCTCCATGGACTTCACAGTGTCCCAGAACTTTTTGGAGTTGGAGCTACAGGATGCAAACTTCTGCCTGAAGAAGCTGGCCTTAGCTTTCCTGACTGACTGCGTGTATTGGTTCCTGACTTCCCTGAACAGTTGCATATCACGGGGGCTATTCGATGCTATTGCAGTCCGCCACAGGATGTTTTTGTGCTGGTCGAGGGCAGTCAGGTCTGGAGTGAACCAAGGGCTGTATCTGTTCTTGGTTCTGCATTTTTGAACGGAGCATGCTTATCTAAAATGGTGAGGAAGTTACTTTTAAAGAATGACCAGGCATCCTCAACTGACGGGATGAGGTCAATGTCCTTCCAGGATACACGGGCCAGGTCGATTAGAAAGGCCTGCTCACAGAAGTGTTTTAGGGAGCGTTTGACAGTGATGAGGGGTGGTCGTTTGACTGCGGCTCCGTGGCGGATACAGGCGATGAGGCAGTGATCGCTGAGATCCTGGTTGAAGACAGCGGAGGTATATTTGGAGGGCCAGTTGGTCAGGATGGCGTCTATGAGGGTGCCCTTGTTTACAGAGTTAGGGTTGTACCTGGTGGGTTCCTTGATGATTTGAGTGAGATTGAGGGCATCTAGCTTAGATTGTAGGACTGCCGGGGTGTTAAGCATATCCCAGTTTAGGTCACCTAACAGAACAAACTCTGAAGCTAGATGGGGGCGATCAATTCACAAATGGTGTCCAGGGCGCAGCTGGGAGCTGACGGGGTCGGTAGCAGGCGGCAACAGTGATAGACTTGTTCTGGAGAGAGTAATTTTCAAAATTAGTAGTTCAAACTGTTTGGGTATGGACCTGGAAAGTATGACATTACTTTGCAGGCTATCTCTGCAGTAGACTGCGACTCCGCCCCCTTTGGCAGTTCTATCTTGACGGAAGATGTTATAGTTGGGTATGGAAATCTCTGAATTTTTGGTGGCCTTCCTGAGCCAGGATTCAGACACGGCAAGGACATCAGGGTTAGCAGAGTGTGCTAAAGCAGTGAGTAAAACAAACTTAGGGAGGAGGCTTCTGATATTTTTGTTGTGGGCTTCTGATACTTCTGATATGTTACTTTGCACAATATGTTACAAATGTTCAATACGTATGATATGTTCTGAATTCCGATGGCTAACGAGAGCTAGCTAGGTGGTTATGGTTAAGGGTTAGGGTTAGCTAACATTGTAACTAGTTGTGAAGTAGTTCAAATGTAGCTAATTAGCTACCATGCTAAAGTTGTGGTATTCAATGCTAAGGTGCAGTGGTATTCAAACTTTTTCAGCGGGGACCCCATTTCTTTCACAACAATTTCTCACGACACCACCCCACGCCAAATCTAATGATACAACCTTCAAATCTGTACATTTAGATCTTTTATATCAACAAATTAACATTCAATTCATTACATTTTCATCTCTTCAAAGGAAACCAATAAATACATTTACTCAATACATTTTTTTTTTCAAATGATCTTTCTCACAGAATCTGCACTCATAATTTTTTGTTCCCAATTATTTTTTATTTGATTTCATTGACCCCACTGCAGTTTCCCCATCACATCCCCGACTTTGAACACCACTGTTGTGGTCTGAATCGAACACGCAACCTTTGGGTTGCTAGATATTGGCGTTATACACACACCCATCCTCCCCGACCAACCTCCCTCATTTTGTTCCTGTCTTAAATAGCCTTCTGTCTTATGTAACCATACGTAACATGACATACTAATTGGACAAATACAAATGTACTACTATTTTACGTCTAGTCAGAACAGCCAGGCTGGGTAACAGGTCAGAGTCAAATAAGAGTAGCCACGGTGTTCCCATTGTTTATCTCTGTTGCATCCCACCTCGAAAGCTTTCAATACCATTTGAAAATGTATGTTTGTAGTCACTGGCCCAGGATCAGATTAGCAATTGAGCCTCTGGACAAGGTTAGGGGTAGGGCAATATTCAGTGACATCTTCTACCATCAGCAGTGAGATATAACAATTACGATTTATGGTAGGACAATCTGATCCTAGATCAGCGACAACAGCAGGTGCAGTATAGTAAACTGGGCCACACCAGACGGAGTCAGACAGGCGTACTGTATATCGCTGCGCCATTTGTGTTCCAGCGACTACTGGCTTTCTGTGTGACAAAGTATCTATTTGGCCCAATTATTATATTTTGCCACAAATTAATCTTTTGACCAATCAGATCAGATCTTTTGCCAATAATTGGGTAACAGATCAGAATTGGGCTGCCTTAGTAAATGCACCCTTAGTGTCTTTGGAATGGATGTATGCTCACGCTAATTATACATTTTGTGGCAAGGGAAATTGATAGGCACTTGACTCGATATGGTCCAGAGTATGTGTGAGGTTTGGTCTTTTGATGCCCTTAATTACATTTAGGGATCAAATTACACTTTGAGGTACCTGAAATATAGGGAGTGGACAATCTTTAGTCATTTAGTTTATTAGAAATGCTTTTGGTGCTCCTTTGTCTACCCTCTCTCATGGACAAATGTAATTGTATTGTCACATGCACCAAAATTCTTACTTACAAGCCTGTACAGATGTACATAATATAAATGTATCTAACCATGATGGAGAAGGTCACACAGTAACGCAATATTTTTGTTGTGGGTTTCCAAGATTAGGTTATGGGTGCCAAGATTACCCCTGCGCACCTCTGTAATGTGACTCTTTGTCAAATATATTGTTCCTTAATGAGTGTTCACCAGCTCCCAAAGGCAAGCAGCACTTCTTGTCCTCCAGCGACTCGGAGGACGAGGACGACAAGAGGAAGTTCAAGATCAAGATCAAGCCGTTGCCTTCCGACACTGCCAAGTGTGCCGTCCCATCTATGGACGAACTGAAAGCTTCAGTTGGGGGCTTGGCTCTATCTCCCTCTCTGGTGAGCCCTTGGTGTTATATCTGTATGTAATTGGAGTAGGATGAAGTTATCCCAAGACACTGCTCTTGGGTTAGTTTAGCATATTTCCCACTAATGGTTAAGGATAGGATTGAGGAAGGGGATGTTGACTCTAGATTTGTACCTCGTAATGTAGGTTAAAGTGCAATGTACCTGACCAGGGCTTGAACTCGGGTTGCTATGACTAAGGACCACGACCGTAACTCAGTCTCTCAACGATTTTGTCTGGGTTTTTTGTTGTTGTGATATTTCCTGTCAAAAATGCTTGATTATGCTGCCGCAATTCGGAAATGTACACGTCAATATGCCTACGATTTTGTCCAATTTGTCACAAAAATGCGCAGACGAGGGGAAAAAGTTTGATGTGTGGCTTGACTGAACCATATTATGCGTTTTATGCGGAAATAGTGCTGTGATCATTTAAATTTGCAGGCCCTCACATAAATTATGCCGAAAATTGCTAGCTCTCTTTGGCGTTTTATATGAACTATTACTGTACATGAATCTGTTTGTTGAAACTTGAGACAGTTACAGCTAATTCTAGCCGGTGAAATGATCGGGAATGTACTGAACATCCGAATATCTTTCCCTCCTCTCACTTCCTCTCCCTCTTCTCTTCCGTCTCTCTGTCTCTTCCATCTGTTGCTCTTGTAGAGGAGAAGTCCGGTAAGCCCGTCTTTTTTTTCCTTTTCTTCTTTCACTTCTTTGTCTGTTTCACTGTAAAGAAAGAGCATGGCATGGATTCACTTGGCTGTGGATTCTCTTCTCACGTGGATTCTCTTTCCCATACAGAGGCATAAAAAAATCCCAAGCAGGCAAAATGTTGCATGTGATGTGACGCCACTTTCTTTTGTTAGAAACTGATTTTCGGATTCAGAATACTTCAAATCACCAGATTATAACCAAGCGACCTCCTGTTTTCATGATGAAATCAAGAAAGACGTCATATATTGGTTCTCACCTGGTCAGGTGCAACCCGATTACAACTAGGTGAAGATCTATTTTTCTGGTTGTTAAAAATACATTTACAAAACGTTCTTTTACAACCTTAATGAGGTCATTGACGTCATTGCAACCAGTTTTGCCCGCTGGGATTGGCTCTGGTATTTGAATTGTTTAGTTATTCTAATTCCTCTCTCTGCATATTAGAGATGTTTTATCATATGAACTATTTCACAATGCATGCCTTTAGCACATTTTAAAGAGTGTGCTCGGTTAGAATTTTGTTGAACTTGTACTTCCCTTGCAAGGCTTACGTGGTACATAAATGCACAATTCTTCACATAACACCTGTTGATAGCCCATTGATTCTGTTTGACCAAAGCTAATTGGTAGGCTAACAAACGGGGTCACGTGCAGCGTTGTCAATTAAATGACAGCAGGGTCTTGTTCATAGGCACCACATGGAAGAAAACAGACTGAAGCAGGGGAGGGTCTAAATGGAAATGTCCGAATAAGATACCCTTTTTAATTTACCGTTGCAAAATGTACAAAGATATATGTTCCGTTCTCTGCCCTAAAGTGCACGACCCAGGCCTATGATAATAACGTAACCTACCAGGTGCTATGTTGTATTGCTGCATTACCGTATGTACAGTAGGCTTTATGGCACAGTCCTGAAGTAAAGAGGTGCTGCAGTCTTTTCCGTTCCATTTGACTGATTTGTCACTCACTCTCTGACCAGGTCTGTTCTCTCTTCCTTTTTGCTGGTCTCAGAGACGCAGCCCGGTAAGTCGCCACCTGGTGGCTTATTTTAAAAGTGTCTGCACCCAAAACACTCGCAGGGAAATGAATGAATTATTGAAGATGATCTTTTGGTGGTTGTCCATTTTTAATTTTCTACATACCCAAACACGGCCTTTCAACACCTTTTCTCCAGTCCAGCAATATGAAATTTAATGATGGCCTCAAAAAAAAAAGTGGTCTTTTGTCAATGTCCATACTTACAGTTAGTTCTTCACTCTATTCGTTCACATTAGCAGGGAGACTCATCCGGGGAAATCAATTATCAGTTGAACTGTTTACCTTCACGTTTCTTATGTGACGTTAGGATTCCTTTTTACTGTTATACTGAAAATGACTTCATTTTCGTTGCAGGGCTCAATAAAGAGACACCTGTCTTGTAAGTACATTGTTTGTGGAAGTAGTGTATTGCTATTTGTAATTTGTTTGACATCACGTCTGTGTCAACTACATACACGTACAGTATAATTTCATAGTTCTACACCATCAGTTAAACAATTTATGGTCGGAATACATACTGTAGTTACAATAGTTTGAGTGCAGATGCACATTCAGTGGCTGTCACAGAATTTGAAGTCATCCAGTATACATATAATAACATATGATATAATGTTATGATATATAATATTATAATATTGTTATTTCCAGGTGAGGAGATTGCCAGACCCAGACGCTCCACCCCTACGCCAAGCCCCGCCCCCGAGACCCAAAGGTCAAAGTTCAAACCCGTGCTAATGCTAACAATGCAAACAGGCTAGCATATTAACATGCTGCATTGTTAGAATGCGTTGTGTTGGGTCTGCTAAATGTTATCTTTGGGGAACATAAAGCTGTTAAATTACATTTCAATAACACACTACAAGAAAATCGATGAAATCTTGAACATCAGAGTCATAAAATCATATTTATGGAAGTTGACTTTCTCATCTCTTGCAGTGAGAGAGTATCCCAGAGTCGCAGAGCATCCCCAGCTTTCTACGGGCTTCCTCCGGAGACGACCTCTGAGGCACGCAGATATGATAGTAACAGAAATGATGGTAACTCTCACGAGAATAGTCTTTCTGACTGCATATGTGTGTTTGTGTTGCATGGGTTTTTAGCTTTGTGTTTGTACAGTATGTTGATTGATTGCCCCTAATCATAATAATGGTATCTGTAACTGTATTATCACCAGTGCTTGACTTTGGACTGAAATTGGTGCCGGTGTTCATTTTGAGTGCCCGTACTGTTTATGTTCAGGTGCAGGAACTCCACAATCCTCTTGAGCTTTTCTATAAGAGATGCAGGAACTCAAGCAGTGAATATATATATATATATATATATGTATGTATGTATGTATGTATGTATGTATGTATGTATATATATTAGTGGTTTTGGGTTCCTTTTGTTATTATTGATGTATTTATTGTTGTAATGGTTTAACCTCCCCATTTAGAAAATCATTACTGAACTACTACTATTACTATTACTACTGTTTAAGCTGGACTGTGAGTTTTGGTAGCCCATTTGCCTGCCATTGTACTGTAAGCCTACCTAAACCTCTACCAGATCATCTGCATGATAAGAAATGCATGGAGGTAAGTGTGTGTGATCAGGGCTCTAAAATGCGACCAATTCGGTCGCGTATGCAAGGAAATGTTTTGCTGTACAACCATGAGTTTTATTTTGGGAGCACTGTGCGACTAGGGAAACATCTTCCAGATAATGGCTGTTGTAATGCTAAGGTTTCACGCTATACCAGTTTTAAAAAATGTTTTTTTTTTCTTCTCTATACCTTTTTCCGCCTACTCTACCATCCCTCCCTAATTGGAGTAAACTAACAGACAACAATACATCTACTGCTACTTAGAGCTATTTTGCGCACATCTACGGTACCTGTAGTTAAGTAATTATACATACGGTATATTCCTAATTTGCTTTTTTTCAAGTGCTGGATTTTCACCCACAGCGGCCAATCCACCATTCTTTCTGATCTGAACTCCAAACCCTCCGATGTCCACAGATGAACCTA
The DNA here is from genome assembly GCF_023373465.1 of Oncorhynchus keta. Lineage (NCBI taxonomy): Eukaryota > Metazoa > Chordata > Actinopteri > Salmoniformes > Salmonidae > Oncorhynchus > Oncorhynchus keta. Next base: position 40,443,399 of record NC_068443.1, read on the forward strand.
TATTTCCCAGTATAATCCCATTTTGCTCTTTCCTTTTGCAATACATCCCGCCATATTGGGTTGTTCTTTCCAGGTGAAGAGATTGCCAGACCCATACGCTCCACCCTTACGCCAAGCCCCGCCCTCGGGACACAAAGGTCAGAGTTCAAACCCGTGCTAATGCTAACAATGCAAACAGGCTAGCATATTTACATACTGTATTGTTAGAATTTGTGATGGGTCGGCTAAATGTTGTCATTGGGGAAAAAAATAAAGCTGTTGAGTTCAATTTAATAACACACTCCAAGAAAATGAAGGAAATCTTGAATGTCAGAGTCATAAAAATTGTATTTATGTATGTTATCATCTCTTGCAGTGAGAGAGTATCCCAGAATCGCAGAGCATCCCCAGCTTCCTACGGGCTTCCTCCGGAGACGACCTATGAGACACACAGATATGATAGTAACAGAAATGATGGTAACTCTCACGAGAATAGTCTTTCTGACTGCGTACGTGTGTTTGTGTTGCATGGGTTTTTTGCTTTGTGTTAGTACAGTGGTGTGTTGGTTGATTGCTCCTAATCATAATGATGCTACTATGTGTGGCTGTATTTTCACCCAACAGTGCCTGGTCTGGCTGTGTGGTGATATATTTGTGCATGATACTGGTATGTTCCCACTGAAGTTTGATAAACTTTTGATCAAGTTTGATATCATGTCTTGCTTTATCACAGTGGTCTGCATAGAGGCCGATGCATGGTGTGACTCCAGACCATACCCTGACTCCCCTCTGACCAGATCCTTTCCCACAGGAGGTAAGCCCAAACTATCATTCATCAGTCATGTTTGGGATTTTAGATTACTATACTTCTAAGACATCTATGGGCCATTAAATCGGCTTGTGGTCCGCATTTGACCCGCCAGGTTGAGACAAGACGTTTAAGTCAATTGTGTTACTAAGTGTTATAGTAAGTCTATAGACTGACCTAGTGTCACACTCTCTAGTGCCGTAGTACTGTAGACTAACTATTGTACAAAATGCAAGTCCTTTGACCAAGTGTCACTCTCATTGTAGCTCCTCCTCCACTGCCTCCCAAGAACATCCCAGCAGCTAGTCAAGGCTATTCTTTGACGGATTCTTCCGGTAATATTATTCTGCCAATGACCATAATTCCCATATTCGAAGCAGATTCTTTCCAAAGCTTAAATGGTTTTATTTGTATTTGTTTTGGAATGAATCAGTCTCCATATTCCCATGCCTCGTGCACAGTTGTCATGGTGAATTGTTGTTCTTTGGACAGCATTGATAGAAGGGCCGCTTTAAGTCAGCAAGATCTCTGAACAATTTTTTTTCCACAGCTGATTTACCCAATGGGAGAATAGTCCCAAGCCCCAACCCTATCTACCTGAATGTCCAATCCCCAGCCTCGTACAGGGGTTCCCCTGTGCCTGACCTGGAAAACGTGTTCGGCCCCATGGAATCTTCCCAGACCAGTGAGGACAGGGCCTCGCCCCGATGGATCAGCTTCAACAGCGAGAGACCGCCCCCACCAGACGAACCGGCCCCGCCTCCGCCCTCTGCCTCTCCTCCTTCCGACTCGCCCCACTCCCTCTCCTCCACCCCAGACTCCCCCTGCCTCTCCCCGGGCCCCCCTCCGGATGAGCCTCCCCCCTCCCCGCCGTGCTTCTCCTCTCCCCCCGACTCTCCCATCTCCATTATCTCTATTCCTCCTCCAGATGAACCCGTTCCTCCCCTGCCTCCCGACTTCTCTCCCGCGGACTCTCGGCCATGCATCGGCATCGATCCTAGTCTGTTTTTGGATGATGAGATACTGGGGTACTCCCCTGCTCCTTCTGGCTCACTGGAGTACTCCCCTGCCCCTACCAGTCCCATCCCTCCCCCCCTGCCTGTGGAGCGCTACCCTCGGGCAGGTGTCCCTTCCCCTCTGGCGTTCCTGAGGGAAGAGCAGCCTGACTATATGGCCTCGCCCCTTGGGCTGACCCCGGGCTTCAGGGGCACGCCGCCCCCACTCCCCCCGCTCATCTACAGGTCCATGGTATCCTCCCCTGGACCCTGCCCAGGCAGCAGTGAGTACCACTGTAGGAAAACATAGATAGAGTGGGTAGATTACCACTATAGGAAAACATAGAAATACAATAATTGGAATGGGTAGTCCGATGGTAGTGAAACTGTCATTTGTGGACATCTATTACTTGGTAGTCCATTTCTATCGGATCTAGATGGTCATGTACTCTATATAGTGTAAGTCATAGCTGATCATAACACTTCTTAATAGGGGCCATTTTCCCTCATGTCACACCATGTCTTTCTTTTCCCTGTACAGGCCCCTCCTCTCCAGCTCGTCCTTCCACGCCCCTGTCAGGAGGCAGTCCAATCCCTCCTCCTCTTCCTACAAGGCCTTCCTCTCGACCCAAACTGCCGCCTGGGAAACCAATAGGAGACCTGGTATGGCACCTACAGTATACTCTTACACGTGTTAGACTACTGATCGATACTGTTAGAATTTATTAGACTTTGGATCATTACATTACATTTACATTTAAGTCATTTAGCAGACACTCTTATCCAGAGCGACTTACAAATTGGTGCATTCACCTTATGACATCCAGTGGAACAGCCACTTTACAATAGTGCATCTAAATCTTTTAAGGGGGGTGAGAAGGATTACTTTATCCTATCCTAGGTATTCCTTAAAGAGGTGGGGTTTCAGGTGTCTCCGGAAGGTGGTGATTGACTCCGCTGTCCTGGCGTCGTGAGGGAGTTTGTTCCACCATTGGGGGCCAGAGCAGCGAACAGTTTTGACTGGGCTGAGCGGGAACTGTACTTCCTCAGTGGTAGGGAGGCGAGCAGGCCAGAGGTGGATGAACGCAGTGCCCTTGTTTGGGTGTAGGGCCTGATCAGAGCCTGGAGGTACTGAGGTGCCGTTCCCCTCACAGCTCCGTAGGCAAGCACCATGGTCTTGTAGCGGATGCGAGCTTCAACTGGAAGCCAGTGGAGAGAGCGGAGGAGCGGGGTGACGTGAGAGAACTTGGGAAGGTTGAACACCAGACGGGCTGTGGCGTTCTGGATGAGTTGTAGGGGTTTAATGGCACAGGCAGGGAGCCCAGCCAACAGCGAGTTGCAGTAATCCAGACGGGAGATGACAAGTGCCTGGATTAGGACCTGCGCCGCTTCCTGTGTGAGGCAGGGTCGTACTCTGCGGATGTTGTAGAGCATGAACCTACAGGAACGGGCCACCGCCTTGATGTTAGTTGAGAACGACAGGGTGTTGTCCAGGATCACGCCAAGGTTCTTAACGCTCTGGGAGGAGGACACAATGGAGTTGTCAACCGTGATGGCGAGATCATGGAACGGGCAGTCCTTCCCCGGGAGGAAGAGCAGCTCCGTCTTGCCGAGGTTCAGCTTGAGGTGGTGAACCGTCATCCACACTGATATGTCTGCCAGACATGCAGAGATGCGATTCGCCACCTGGTCATCAGAAGGGGGAAAGGAGAAGATTAATTGTGTGTCGTCTGCATAGCAATGATAGGAGAGACCATGTGAGGTTATGACAGAGCCAAGTGACTTGGTGTATAGCGAGAATAGGAGAGGGCCTAGAACAGAGCCCTGGGGGACACCAGTGGTGAGAGCGCGTGGTGAGGAGACAGATTCTCGCCACGCCACCTGGTAGGAGCGACCTGTCAGGTAGGACGCAATCCAAGCGTGGGCCGCGCCGGAGATGCCCAACTCGGAGAGGGTGGAGAGGAGGATCTGATGATTCACAGTATCGAAGGCAGCCGATAGGTCTAGAAGGATGAGAGCAGAGGAGAGAGAGTTAGCTTTAGCAGTGCGGAGTGCCTCCGTGATACAGAGAAGAGCAGTCTCAGTTGAATGACTAGTCTTGAAACCTGACTGATTTGGATCAAGAAGGTCATTCTGAGAGAGATAGCGGGAGAGCTGGCCAAGGACGGCACGTTCAAGAGTTTTGGAGAGAAAAGAAAGAAGGGATACTGGTCTGTAGTTGTTGACATCGGAGGGATCGAGTGTAGGTTTTTTTCAGAAGGGGTGCAACTCTCGCTCTCTTGAAGACAGAAGGGACGTAGCCAGCGGTCAGGGATGAGTTGATGAGCGAGGTGAGGTAAGGGAGAAGGTCTCCGGAAATGGTCTGGAGAAGAGAGGAGGGGATAGGGTCAAGCGGGCAGGTTGTTGGGCGGCCGGCCGTCACAAGACGCGAGATTTCATCTGGAGAGAGAGGGGAGAAAGAGGTCAGAGTACAGGGTAGGGCAGTGTGAGCAGAACCAGCGGTGTCGTTTGACTTAGCAAACGAGGATCGGATGTCGTCGACCTTCTTTTCAAAATGGTTGACGAAGTCATCTGCAGAGAGGGAGGAGGGGGGAGGGGGAGGAGGATTCAGGAGGGAGGAGAAGGTGGCAAAGAGCTTCCTAGGGTTAGAGGCAGATGCTTGGAATTTAGAGTGGTAGAAAGTGGCTTTAGCAGCAGAGACAGAGGAGGAAAATGTAGAGAGGAGGGAGTGAAAGGATGCCAGGTCCGCAGGGAGGCGAGTTTTCCTCCATTTCCGCTCGGCTGCCCGGAGCCCTGTTCTGTGAGCTTGCAATGAGTCGTCGAGCCACGGAGCGGGAGGGGAGGACCGAGCCGGCCTGGAGGATAGGGGACATAGAGAGTCAAAGGATGCAGAAAGGGAGGAGAGGAGGGTTGAGGAGGCAGAATCAGGAGATAGGTTGGAGAAGGTTTGAGCAGAGGGAAGAGATGATAGGATGGAAGAGGAGAGAGTAGCGGGGGAGAGAGAGCGAAGGTTGGGACGGCGCGATACCATCCGAGTAGGGGCAGTGTGGGAAGTGTTGGATGAGAGCGAGAGGGAAAAGGATACAAGGTAGTGGTCGGAGACTTGGATCGACACCATTAGAATTTATTAGACTTCTGATCGATACCAAATGGAATTTGTTTGACTTGTGATCGATACCATTAGAATTTGTTAGACTTTCATTATTTTATTTTTTTCTTCAACTGATTTCCACAAAATTAGAGGTACTACTTAACCTAACTGCGGTTACTATGCTAACATTACAATGTGTTTAAAAAGTTTGGTACAGGAGCAGGCTACTGATATTCTCACCCCCTTCCCCAGACTCGACCCTTCAGCCCCCCAGTCTCCGGCAGCCCCCCTCCCTTCGCCCCCCTGGCCCGGGCTGAGAGTTCCTCCTCAATCTCCTCCATCACCTCATTGAGCGCAGGCTCCACCCCCACCTTGGGGAGAGAACTCAACATATCCACCACAGGTACTACCATCCCCCATAACACCTCATTCACCTGTGTACGCTGAGAATACCAAACATTAGGAACACATTCCTAATATTGAATTGCACCCCTCCCCTTTTGCCCTCAGAACAGCCTCAATTCTTCGGGGCATGGACTCTAACAAGGTGTCGAAAGCGTTCCACAGGGTGACGCTGGCCCATGTTGACTCCAATGCTTCCCACAGTTGTGTCAAGTTGTCTGGATGTCCTTTGGGTGTTGGACCATTCTTGATACACACGGGAAACTGTTGAGTGTGAAAAATCCAGCAGCATTGCAGTTCTTGACACAAACCGGTGCGCCTGGCAACTACTACCATACACCGTTCAAAGGCACTTACATTTTTGTCTTGTCCATTCACCCTCTGAATGGCACACATACACAATCCATGTCTCAATTGTAGCAGGGCTTAAAAATCCTTCTTTGCACTGATTGAAGTGGATTTAATAGGTGACATCAATAAGGGATCATAGCTCTCACCTGTTCTTAATGTGTTGTATACTCAGTGTATGTCTCTGGTGTTAATACATTCAGTGATCATCATAATGAACTGTTCATTGTTTTGTCATTTTGTGAGTGGTGGTATGCTCAAATTTGAAGCATAAATTAGACTTTTGTGGAACAGGTATTTTGACCATAATAGGACAGGCCTTTTGACCATAACAGGACAACCTGGTTAAATACTGTGGAGAATGGAAGCATGTACCCTGTACAGAATGACGCATTCATTTACAACCCTCGTCATCTTCACCCTCCTAAACACACAATGGTATATACCATGCACAATCTGATGTTCTCTCACTTTCTATCTATCCATCGCGCGAAAGCTCCCTCAGTGTCTTGTAATGGGTCTACACCCTCCAGTAACTCATCCACCTCTTCTTCTCTGCCTCTCCCCCATGTCCTCTAAACCCCACCCCCGCACACACAGAGGAAAAACAGCCAGCCATGGTATGGTTTGACCATGGCCGGTTTTATTTGTCTTTCGAAGGTGAGTCGTACCAGGGTCCTTATTCATTAGGGTACACTGCAAAAAAAGGAAAGAAGGAAAAATAGCATGTCTTATTGGACAAGTCTTTTTCAGTCCGTTCGGTGCCTAATAAACATGACCGAGTACCAGTGTATGGAGGCTACTGTATTGTACTGCACTACTCTGGTTGTACCATGTTATTCTAGTCTCTTTAAGCATCCTCTTCATTTGTCATTTTATCCCTTTCTATGATCTGTCCAATCATCTTTCTTGCCATTTCAATGCTCTTTCACCATGCTCTTCCCATCTCCCCTTCCTTATACATCTCTGCTCATTTGACCATGTCAGTAGGCCGTTACAGACACAGGAAGTGCTAAAAGTACTGAGCTAGTGTCTTTCTATAGTAATCAACTGTGTGTGTGTGTGTGTGTGTGTGTGTGTGTGTGTGTGTGTGTGTGTGTGTGTGTGTGTGTGTGTGTGTGTGTGTGTGTGTGTGTGTGTGTGTGTGTGTGTGTGTGTGTGTGTGTGTGTGTGTGTGTGTGTGTGTGTGTGTGTGTGTGTGTGTGTGTGTGTGTGTGTGTGTGTGTGTGTCAGGATGCTCCAGAGGACCCAGCCCACTCACCATGGGAGCCCAGGACACTCTGCCTGTGGCGGCTGCCTTCACCGAGACCATCAACGCCTACTTCAAAGGAGCCGACCCCAGCAAGTAAGACTAGCATTCCTATCAATGCTAGGCTAATGGTAACACAAGTAGCAATAGAAATAGGCTTACATTCTCATGTCAATGCTAGGCTAATGCTTACACAAGTAGCAACATTGATACTATTATCGATAACATTGATGTGAATCAAAGTCAATACTGATGTGAATGCAAATTCATGACAACATGATGTTTCAGCCGGCAAAGCGACCCTCATCAGAATAAATGCAACAAGTAAGATGGCTATGATATTGTTGTTGATATATATTATCACATTGCAGCTATGCCTATTTATTGTCCCCTTTTGCTGTGGCCACAGGGAAATTCATTTTTTTGGCTAGATTGTTCTGAGAATGTGGATATTTTGTAGTGAAATGTAGTTTGCTTGTTTGTGGCATCCCTAAGGATTCTGGGTACTGCAATTTTTGTCTTTTTTCTTTTCTTTTTTGTCTTGACCCATTTCTGAGCACTGAGGTGGCTCTATTCTCCGTCTTTTCAGGTGTGTGGTAAAGATCACTGGGGAGATGGTGCTGTCTTTCCCTGCGGGCATCACCAGGCACTTTGCTAGCCACCCGTCTGCCCCTGTGCTCACCTTCAGCATCAGCAACTACAGCCGGCTTGAGCAGGTCCTCCCCAATCCACAGCTACTGTGCTGGTAAGGCTTACTATACCGTAAACTGACTCACTCATTTGTTTTGGGGCAAGGATTATTGAAAAAAAATGTAAATAATTTGCATGGATTGTGGCCAAATAAAAAATGCCCACGTCATGTATTTCTTTCCAGTGACACCACCATGTCCAATGTGGACACCAAGGAATTCTGGGTAAATATGCCAAACCTGATGAGCCACCTGAGGAGAGTGGCTGACCAGAAGCCTCAAGCAACCTACTACAATGTGGACATGATCAAATATCAGGTGAGACCATCTGCATAGTACATATCATGATATATTATTACATATACTGTATATAGTCACAATTACATATAATTGTTAAACAAATGCAAAATACTGTGTGTGTGAGTTTCTGTCTCAGGTGGCAGCCGATGGGATCCAGTCGACTCCCCTGAACCTGGCAGTGAGTTGGCGTGGCGACGCCACCAGCACGGATCTCAGGATAGACTACAAATACAACATGGAGGCCATGGCCGCCCCCTCACCCCTCCACAACATCCACTTCCTGGTCCCTGTGGACGGGGGCGTGCACAAGCTTCAAGCCATGATCCCCACTGCTACCTGGTAAGGATGCTGAACTGCTGACCTGAAATTATTTTAAAATGTATTTCATCTTAGAATTGTTATTTACATTTTTATTTTATTTTATTCAGGTTAATGTACTTGAAATAATAATGGCAAGTAGGCAACTATAACTATTTTGTTTTCTCTCTAAGGAAACCAGAGCAGCAGAAAATTCTATGGAAGATACCAAGCCTTTCCCAGAGGTCTGAAAATGGAGGTAGGTGATCTTCCTTTCTCTCTTCCTCATCCTCTTCCTCCTCTTTCACTTTTCCTGTCTTCCTCCTCTTCCTTATCGTCTTTGTTTTCATCTGCCTCCAACTTTATCTTCATAATCTGAATTATACTCTTCGTCGTCACCACCATCATCCTCTTTCCTATAGGAGTGGGGGCTCTACTGGGTAGGTTCCAGTTGACAGAGGGTCCCAGTAAGCCGTCCCAGTTGGCGGTGCATTTCACCAGCGAGGGCAGCACTCTGTCAGGCTGTGACATCCAGCTGGTGGGGACTGGCTACAGGCTCTCGCTGGTCAAAAAGAGATTTGCAGCAGGTCAGTGTCTGTGTGTGAGGGAAGCATGAAAATACTGGCCTGATCCCAGATCTGTTTGTGCTGTCTTGTCATCTCCCATGGTCATTGTCACACATTTTGGGATGCCAATGTTGGGCCCTTATTTGAAACTGAATTGAAATGATACCGTTCCTAATCCTGAATGTGACATTGTTGCCTGACCATGCAAACCAGGCAAGACAACACTTTGGCAATAGTTGAAATTCCCTTGATTGAATACTCTGTGTTTCTTTACAGGGAAATATCTGGCGGACAACTAGTCACCACTGTTGTAAAATGACACCCTTTCACCCATACAATGGCTTTTGATTGTGAGGATGATGAGAGTCTACTACGGATTCCTCATTCAAGCTACCAACTGAAAAAAACAACTGAAACCTTACACTTGAGCAGGGAAGGGTGGACGATGGGATAGAAGCAACAACAGGATGTGATGTAATTCACAAAGTTGACTGGAGTAATCACTTTGTTTTAACACACTCAATACAGTAGTCTCACTGTTGGGGTTTATGCAAGTAGTACAGCCCTTTTCCGTTCTGTGCACCTTGAGGGTTGTCGAGGCAAAGATAATGAATTCAACACTTACTTTTATCAAAGTAATTTATCATTGGCACCGCATACAGTAATCCAGTTTTATTTGTGAGAAGAAACGTGTGAATGGGTGATGGTGGAAGATTCACTGGACAGATTTATGTGAAAAGATAGATACTGTTAACATTCATTGATAATTCAATAGATTATGAAAAGAACTCCATTCGCTATGATGACATTTAGAATTTTATTATTTTATGCTTTTTCTTTTTTAATTTCTCGGGTTGGTAAAACTAATATTGTACCAGCAGGTTGAGGCCCACAACTTGGAGTCAACGTGGAAACAGCATTATGTATGTGGTGGTTGTGTGTTTGCTGGGAGGTCAAGTGGTTAATGTAATGGTACACATTGTTTACCTGATTTGTACCTGATTTTACCTGATTTGTGGATGACAAAAACAAAGCAGGCTGCCTTACAGGCTGGATAGTAGAGTTGCCTTGGACCAGAGAAATGACTGATCTGTTTGTCCCTTAGAGTTGTGTCCATCTCCAGGAGGCCTAACCAAGCAAAACTGGTTGAAATGACATCATTACAATGAGAAACTGGTTGAAATACGTTCTTTAATGGCGTCAATTCAACCAGTTTGAACCAGTTTGGCCTCACTGGGAAGTATAACCGAAGAACATCAACGAAGATGGAAAAAGTGCTACAATAATTATTTATCCAAAATAGAATACTAATGTACGTATATGTAATGGAAGCCCCTAATGTTATGTTTCTTTTGTTGTTATTTTCCACCGTGTGGAGTAAATAGGTGTTTTATCATTTTCCAATAGCAATATATTGAAAATCAATTTGTAAAAAAGTGTAAATATGAAAGATGTTTCCCTTTGGACATATGGATGTTTCTGTGTATTGTCAAATAAGAGATATTCTATACGGTGGTGTTAGCCTTCAGAATACATAACCATTTAAAAAATGCATCATTTTAAGTTTCATTTCGAAAAAACATGGATTTCTTGTAATATACTGTGACTGTCCATGGTTTTAAAAAAACGAACAAAAAAACTCCAAAGGTACAGCATGAAATCTGCGTTACTCAAAAAGTTGTTTTTGGTTCCATTTTATTTCAAGACATTAAGGACGCACAGCAGCACACAATATGGAGTTGAAGAAAAAAGATCCATCAAGAGTCGTCTCCTTATCCGACGCTATTCCAACCTAGCCTGGTTAAACCAAACAGTAGTGAACATAGCATTCAGTCTCGTTTAACCAGGCTAATTCAGACCTACGCCTTTTAGATAGTAATTGTACTATGTGATTGCCTTCACTGTAACTTTTAGTCACTTCATCGTGTTTGACCGTTCACCTAAAGCTTTGACCTTTGGCATGAATTCCAACAACATTGTCACACTTCCATGATATATTGCAGTTAATGTCCTCTTGTGTTTTCTCCTGATTACAGTACATGGGATTTTAAAGGTGAACAACAGGGGGAACAGTCATTGATCATATCAATCAAAATCATTTTGGTTTATTACAAGAATTCAGGGAGAACATCTCCCGAGCAGAAGCCAAGAGACATTTCTAATTCCCCTTCTCCAAGCAGACCCTTAAATTCAAATCTGGTCGCACCAATATTCTCTAAACAACAGCCAGAGGCTTCTACAAAGTCACGACAAAGGACAGTGACTTTTGCCAGCTGCTACAAAATCACACAATGTTCATCATTTCATCAATATAATAGCTGTGTCTCCTCGGCTCCGTGTACCTCCAGTCTGACGTCAATCATTATCAACAATATGACTTTCATACATAACATACAGCATCCAGTCTAGTGACCATCAACCTGTGACACAAACGAGTGTCACAAATAGAATACTTGAAATCATGTGTATTACATAAAAAGGCAACATATAAATATGCTAAGAATTGTGTTAATTACTCTTAACTGAATATTAACTTTATTACACCAACAACAAATTATTTTGCATAACTATAATTGTTATGCTCCAGCCCATCTCGAGGAGAAAATGTTTAGTGTATTATTTTATGCATTTTGACATCATTATAATATTAATAGCCTTACATTACCTCAGATGTTACTACTCATTTCCAAATCAATATATTCAAAAGAAGTCACAAACAATGACAAACACCGCTTTTTGTCCTTGATATTATCACTAACTATGGTAATATGACTTTTTTTGTCCTGGTTGCAAACTTTTATTTCTTTGTTTGAGCCTTACTGGACCTTAAAAAAGAACGCACAAATATCAAACTTCTCTCCAGATATGTAGTAGTAGCAATTTATAAAGGTTTCGATAATGCTGACATGTTTTATTATTTGCCTTATTTTGGATTAGCATATTTCCAGCCAGTAAGAGACTTTCTGTATGTTTTTGTTCTATGAAATATTTTTTTCTGTCTGTATTTTATTCACTGCATAGGACACATTTCATGTAAACATTTCATGTAAATTTCCCATCCAAAGATTTTAAGAGTGAAAATATTTAAAAAATGAATATAATGTGATAACTTTACCTGGTTTACTCGGTAATAAAGAATGGGAGAATATTGGAAATTAAAATGGTCTTTTTTCTATTTACCAATATTACAGGTGAAGATGAATATACACTACTCTTTTGGATAGGTTATTGAATGTGCATTGCTGTTGCAATGTTGTTGGCAGATGCATTGGAGTGAAATAAGTTTTCCCCACACACCAAACTGTACACGGTCCCTTTAAAAACCTATGTATACAGTTGGTGCAGGATATAAAACCCTTCCCCTAAAACTGACGGTTGACAGCAAAACAGAATGCTCTGGATGGCTACAATATTTCCTCTTTGATTCGGATTTAGTGTTGAGCTGAACAAAAATGGTACAATTTGCAATGTATTTGCAACTTTGGGGACTTGTCTGTCGCGGGCTCTACACTATGTGTTGGTCTTTGGAATTGACAAGTTGCAACCATAGACTTAGGCATTGCATAATTGTATGTGTCAATTTCCTGTCGGACCCTGATCTGTTTCACATGTCTGTGCTTGCCTCCACCCCTCCAGGTGTCTCCAATCTTCCCCATTATATTTATAGCTGTGTTCTGTTTGTCTGTTGACAGTTTGTTTTGTTTTATGAAACCTACCAGCGGTTTTCCCTTTGCTCCTGGCTGTATTAGTTTCTGTTTTCTAGTTTTTCCTGCTTTTGACCATTCTGCCTACCCCGACCCTGCCTGCCGTTCTGTACCTTGCCACACCACACTGGATTATTGACCCCTGCCTGCTCTGAGACTGCCTGCTGTTCTGGGAACCTTTTGCACCCTTTTGCACCTTTTGCACCTGTCGTTTTGCCTGCCCCTGTACTAGTACACTTTTGTTACTTCGACACTGTCTGCATCCTGGGTCTTACCTGAAATGTGATAGTACGAACTGGCCATGACTGACCCAGCAGACTTGGACCAGCTCTGCAATGCCATCTCCTCTCAAGGAGCCACCATAGGAAGGCACAGGGAGTTGCTTCGTGGTCTAATGGAAGGGGTTAGAGACCTTGGCCGAACACCATGACCAAGGGCTGAACACATTGCTGGAACAATTCTGCGGGTTGTCTGTTAGGCAGCCTAACACGACGGTAACCTCCCAGCCCCTCAGTAACCCGGCTGTTAGCAGCGCCATCTCTCCGGGTCACCCTGGTTTCCCGGGAACCCCGCTTACCTCCCCCGGAAAGCTTCGATGGAGTGTCGGGCACCTGTCGGGCGTTTTCTCGTTCAGTGCTCTCTCATCATCAAGCTGCAGCCCTCTCTCAGATAGCGTACCTCATCCCGCTGATGTCCGGGACGGCTGCAGCTTGAGCTCAGGCAGTATGCTTCAGTTTGGAGGAGTTCGTGGCGGAGGTAAAGAAAGTTTTCTATGCTCCGTTGTCCAGGAGAGAGGCTGCCTGGAAGTTACTCCAGCTTCGGCAAGAATACCGCAGTGTGGCAAACTAGGCGAGGTATCTCCGCACGTTGGCAGCTGAGAGTGTCTGGAACCCAGAAGCGCTGTTCGACATGTTCATGCACAGAGTATCGTAGGAAGTAAAGGACGAGCTTGCAGCCCGGGAACTACCAACGGATCTTGACTTGCTCATCGCCTTGACCATTCGGATCAATGAGCGACTATGGGAACGTAGGAAGGAGAGGAGATTAGTTTCACTCACCCTTACAAGAATTCCACCTTGCCTCCGGGGCATCCCGGAAGTCCCAGACGGTTCCGTTGCCGAGAGACCCCGAGGCTACCCGAGTTTCCCCGAGAGTCTCCGAAGACTGCCGATTCTCCTCTTCCCGAGCCGATGCAACAAGGCAAAGCAAGGCTGTCTCCAGCTAAACGGCTACACAGGCTTCACACTAAGAGTTGCCTGTATTGCGGGACGACTGGTCATTTTGTCTCTGCCTGTCCACTAAAAGACCAGACTCACCGATATGAGCGAGTACTCTGGTGGGCCATATGGATCACTTTTCCTATCCCCTTACTCACACCCCATTTCATGCCATTTTGCTGTGGGGGAACCAGTTGAAATCTTTCTGGGTACTCATCGACTCTGGCGTCGATGAGAGCTTTATGGACGCTACCCTGGCTTCCGAGCTCGACATCCCCACTCAGCCCCTCTCCATTCCCTTGGACGTTAGAGCACTGGACGGGTGCTGTATAGGTCCGGGTCACCCACAATACCATCCCCATCAACCTACATATTTCAGGGAACCACAGCGTGACAATCCAATTCCTGCTCATTAAGACTCCTCAGGTCCCCGTGGTATTGGGATTCTCCTGGCTTCAGCAACACAATCCCCTTGTGGATTGGTCTGTTGCTGACATCATGGGCTGGAGCCCATTCTGCCACACCCATTGCCTGAAGTCAGCGCAGCCTGTCCCGGGACGTATTCCTGGGGGCTCGGAAGTTGCCCCAGACCTCTCCGCCATTCCCGAGGAAGTACCAAGACCTCCGGGAAGTGTTCAGTAAGGCCCGGGCCGCTTCGCATCCGCCGCACCGACCATATGACTGCAGGATTGACCTTCTCCCAGGCATCACTCCGCCCCGGGGACGACTGTACTCACTGTCTGGTCCGGAGACCAACAGTGCCTTGCAAATGTATCCATCCCCTTTGGCGTTTTTCCTATTTTGTTGCATTACAACCTATAATTGAAATAGATTTTTATTTGGATTTCATGTAATGGACATACACGACATAGTCCAAATTGATGAAGTGAAATTTAAAAAATAACTTGTAAAAATAACCCCCTTTGCTATGAGTCCCCTAAATAAGATTTGATGCAACCAATTACCTTCAGAAGTCACATAATTAGATTGCACACAGGTGGACTTTATTTAACTAAGTGTCACATGACACTATTTAACTAAGTGTCACATATATACACCTGTTCTGAAAGACCCCAGAGTCTGCAACACCACTAAGCAAGGGGCATTACCAAGCAAGCGGCACCATGAAGACCAGGGAGCTCTCCAAACAGGTCATGGACAAAGTTGTGAAGAAGTACAGATCAGGGTTGGGTTATAAAAAAAATATATGAAACTTTGAACATCCCGTGGAGCACCATTAAATCCATTATAGATAATGTAAAGAATATGGCACCACAACAAACCTGCCAAGAGAGGGCTGCCCACCAAAACTCACGGACCAGGCAAGGATGGCATTAATCAGAGAGGCAACAAAGAGACCAAAGATAACCCTGAAGAAGCTGCAAAGCTCCACAGCGGAGATTGGAGTGTCTGTTCACAGGACCACTTTAAGTCGTACACTCTGCAGTGCACTGCAGAAGAGTGTCCAGAAAAAAAGCCATTGTTTAAAGAAAAAAATAAGCAAACACGTTTGGTGTTCACCAAAAGGCATGTGGGAGACATCCAAACAAATGGAAGAAGGTACTCTGGTTAGATGAGACTAAAATTTAGCTTTTTGGCCATCAAGGAAAATGCTATGTCTGGCGCAACACCTCTCATCACCCCGAGAACACCACCCCCACAGTGAAGCATGGTGGTGGTAGCATCATACTTTGGGCATGTGTTTCATTGGCAGGGACTGGGAAACTGGTCAGAATTAAAGGATTGATGGAAGGCGAAATACAGGGAAATTCTTTAGGGAAACCTGTTTCAGTCTTCCAGAGATTTGAGACTGGGACGGACATTCACCTTCCAGCAGGACAATGACCCTAGGCATACTGCTAAAGCAACACTCAAGTGGTTTAAGAGGAAACATTTAAATGTCTTGGAATGGTCTACTCAAAGCCCAGACCTCAAACCAATTGAGAATCTGTGGTATGACTTAAAGATTTGTCACGACTTCCACCGAAGTCGGTCCCTCTCCTTGTTCGGGCGGTGTTCGGCGGTCGATGTCACCGACCTTCTAGCCATCACTGATCCATTTTTCATTTTCCATTGGTTTTGTCTTGTCTTCCTTCACACCTGGTTCCAATCCCATCAATTACAATGTTGTGTATTTAAAACCCTCTGTTTCCCCTCATGTCCTTGTCAGAGATTGTTTGATTGTATGTTTTGTGCAATTCGTGTCGGTGTGCGATGGGTTTTGTACCCAATTTGATTATTTTTTGTATATTTTGGTTTTTGGAGTTTTATGAGCACTTATTAAACGACTCCGTTTATACCAAGTTCGTTCTCCTGCGCCTGACTTCCCTGCCACCAATACGCACCCATTACAAGATTGCTCTACACCAGTGGAACCCATCCAACTTGAAGGAGCTGGAGCAGTTTTGCCTTGGATAATGGGCAAAAATCCTAGTGGCTAGATGTGCCAAGCTAATAGAGACATACCCCAAGAGACTTGCAGTTGTAATTGCTGCAAAAGGTGGCTCTACAAAGTATTTACTTTGGAAGGGTGAATAGTTATGCACGCTCAAGTTTTCAGTTTTTGCTTTTTTCACAATAAAAAATATTTTGCATCTTCAAAGTGGTAGGCATGTTGTGTAAATCAAATGATACAACCCCCCAAAAAAAAAAAAAAAAAAAAAATCTAATTTAATTCTAGGTTGTAAGGTAACAAAATAGGAAAAATGCCAACGTGGGTGAATACTTTCGCAAGCCACTGTACCTTGCCAGTTAGATCAGTCAACTAAAGAACAGCCCGTTTCTGCTTTGCTTGCTTTTACAACTTGGAGAAAAAGCACAACAGACACAGACAGCAGCTGCCTCTGTTAATCATGCCTGTACTGGTCCTATACCCTTGCCTTTCAGAAGCTTTGCCATCACACAGCCAGCCTGTCCACACGCTCTGTGGTGTCCATGCAGTCCTAAATCCAGCCGTCTAAATCCTGATAACAGCCTACCAAACCGCTCTGAGCCGTCTGCATGGTCCTAAAGCACATCGGTGCCGTGTTTCATATCACAGTGCAATAATAAAACTGAGGGGGGGGGACAAAAATGCAATTTTAGAATGGGTGGGGGGCATTAAATGATGTCAAAAGAAGACTGTGGTGCCACTTTAACCAAACTGCTAACCTTATGTTGCCTGGCTACCCAAACTCCTTGCTCTGGCCAAAGGCTATGCCACGGCCATGGACGTCAGTTTCTTCTCCTCAATGAGTCTGGACCTGAATCCTTCCCAATGATTTTAAAAATGGAAATCCATCCTAGACTGTCTGATTGAGCCCAGAAACTGATGGGTTGGGCCAGAGCTAGAACACACGTGGGTAAAGAAGCGTTTTGATAATTGACTTTTTGATACTTTTGGATAGCCCTGACACAATCGCTGATGACTGTTTTGTACAGCACCCCTCAAATGACTTCAATGATGTCAGTCAGACTGAAGTATGTAGCGAACGATAGAGCAGTGGAAGAATTCCGTTTGAGTCTTCAGGCAAAACCTTATGCCTAACCCTAACCTTAAATTAACACAAAAAGCACATTTTTCTTTTCTATAATTTTTATGATTTTGCAATTTTGACTTTGTGGCTGTGTTATCTAGGGGAAACCAGACAATAATGGTTGAATATAGCCAAAGATAATGGATATGCTGACAAGGTACGGTAGCCACAAGGCTACCTGCCGCCCATATAATATATAACCCCTCGTTGATGATCCCTTATTGTAATCTTTTTTGGAATTTGAAAGAGAGGCTACGCTATCAGCCTAATTTCATGAATATGCATAGCCATCTTGAGACAACTCTGATATAGTGTTTTTTCTCAAAGTTGCCGGGATGTCACGTGTTCTACTTATATCAGTACAATTTTTTCAATTCAATTCAAAGGCTTTATTGGCATGGGAAACATGTGTTAACATTGCCAAAGCAAGTGAGGTAGACAACATACAAAGTGAATATATAAGGTGAAAAACAACAAAAATTAACAGTAAACATTACACATACAGAAGTTTCAAAATAGTAAAGACATTACAAATGTCATATCATATTATATATATATATATATATATATACAATGTACAAATAGTTAAAGGACACAAGATAAAATAAATAAGCAATAAATATGGGTTGTATTTACAAGGGTGTTTGTTCTTCACTGGTTGCCCTTTTCTCGTGGCAACAGGTCACAAATCTTGCTGCTGTGATGGCACACTGTGGAATTTCACCCAGTAGATATGGGAGTTTTTCAAAATTGGATTTGTTTTCGAATTCTTTGTGGATCTGTGTGATCTGGGGGAAATATGTATCTCTAATATGGTCATACATTGGGCAGGAGGTTAGGAAGTGCAGCTCAGTTTCCACCTCATTTTGTGGGCAGTGAGAACATAGCCTGTCTTCTCTTGAGAGCCATGTCTGCCTACGGCGGCCTTTCTCAATAGCAAGGCTATGCTCACTGAGTCTGTACAATACGTAGAATGTATGCACACATGACTGTAAGTCGCTTTGGATAAAAGCGTCCGCTAAATGGCATATATATTACATAGTCAAAGCTTTCCTTAATTTCGGGTCAGTCACAACGGTCAAAACTTAAGCATTATGGAACTTCTATGGATAAAATAAACGTCACAGAGCAAATAAGACATTCATGCTGGCCAAATTCGAAACTCATTGACCTCCATACAGAAACTCCTTGGTTGGTGGGCGAAAAAACGGCACCTGCTGGAGGGAGACAGATTTTCCGTCAAATTGGGCTACTCCTGTCCTCTTCCTCTGATATAGCCCTCTGAGTTGTAGGGTTTTGATTAGATGGGTTACACTTTTCGTCAGATTTTCGTAGCAGGTTATTATAATTAACGAAGCCGGTTAGAATAATTAGGTTAGGTTAGGACAGGAAGAGGATTAGACTGAGCTAAAATGCCCCCCCAAAATAACTTGGGACAACAATTTGACAAACGCTGTACCCTTTCTAGCCCTGACCGAGTTGTAGGGAAAATATGTGTATGGGCGGGGCAAATCAATCCGGGAAATTGCTGACCCCCAATGTAACCCTAAAGGATTTCAAACATGGCGGAGGTAGGAAGGAAACTCCAATAAATATCCGGGATAATAAAAATGTTTTAATTTATTTTTATTTATAGAGTTGATTCTGGCGGGTGCACTTCCCAAATGAGAAGCAAAAAATATGTCCTAAAAATACGGAGAAGAGATATACATTTTTAAATGTTAAACTTGTCGCGTTTCCATAAGTTGTATTTTTCAAACTTCAGTTTAGCGATGCTGGCTAGCTTCGTAGCTATGCTAAGCTATCTAGCTATAGTTGGCAGACTGCTAGCGTTAACGTTACCCACTCGAAAATATAGAATTTAATATTTCGAGTGCTATTGTATTTTTTTTGACCTGGTGGTATTCTGCATATCGAAGACGAAGCTAGGTGGCTAACTATTTGAATAACTAACTTAGCTCGCTAAAGTTAGCTGAGGCAGAGGCTAGCAAATAGCTAACGTTAGCTAGCTAATCATTCATACCTAAGTGTCTACATTGTGAGAACAACCCATTTGTTTATCAAAAACGACTTTAGCCATCTCCTGAAATTGATGATATGACTTGTTTCAATTATGGCCTGATCAGAGTCCTCTCCGTGCAAGAACCAGCTAACGTTAGCTACAGTAATGTCTATTCTACCTTGGCGTTGGCCAACAAGGAGCCAGGCATAAGTTTCAGGCGCGCTTTTAGTTTGACTTCCACTTCCATCCACTACCCAGACTGATGATCAGTTTGCTGTATTGTAGGTAGTTCATATTCATGTTTTTGTTCAGGCCTAGGTTGCCTGGAGACGATCTTGACCTCATCCAGAAAACAGCATAATTCAATGACAGTGTCTCTGAACCGTATAACAAAGTTACAGCTACATGTTTTGGCATCAACCGTAATGTGTATCTGTATCTGGTTGTGATTAATTTTGTTTTGTGTTTTAGCCCTCCGTTGGGAGTACGAGCCCAGGTAAATATTGTTGTATTTACAACCGAGAGAAAGGTGTATGCTCATTGATATGTTCATTTTAATCCCTCATTAAATCATTAACATGCGTGCTTCTACACCTGCATTGCTTGCTGTTTGGGGTTTTAGGCTGGGTTTCTGTACAGCACTTTGAGATATCAGCTGATGTAAGAAGGGCTTTATAAATACATTTGATTTCAAGTAAAATTGTGCTGAACACACCACGCTAACCACATTTCGATCCTCCGTTTTTATGCGAGTAAAGTCATACCATATAAATAATAATCATGACAGCAGTGATGGATCAGTGGGTCCCAAAACTGGGGCGCGCTAGGGGCTGCCAACAATAGTGGTGTGAACAGCTTCCATTTTTTTTATTGGTCACATACACATATTTAGCAGATGTTATCGTGCGTGTAGCGAAATGCTTGTGTTCCTAGCTCCCAACAGTGCAGTAGTATCTAACAATTCACAACAATACACATCTAAAAGCAAAAAAAAATGAAATTAAGAAATATATAAATATTTGGATGAGCAATGTCGGCGTGTCATTGACTAGAATACAGTATATACATATGAAATGAGTAAAGCAGTATGTAAACATTATTAAAGTGACTAGTGTTCCGTTTTTAAAGTGGCCAGTGATTCCATGTCTATGTACATAGGGCAGCAGCCTCTAAGGTGCAGGGTTGAGTAACCAGGTGGAAGGCCATCAGACTGCTATTTAACAGTCTTGATGGCCTTGCGATAGAAGCTGTTTTTCAGTTTCTCAGTCCCAGCTTTGATGCACCTGTCATGGCCTTCTGGATGAGAGTGGGGTGAACAGGCTGTGGCTCAGGTGGTTGATGTTTTTGATAATCTTTTTGGCCCTGCTGTGATGTCCGGTACTGTAGGCGTCCTGGAGGGCAGGCAGTGTGCTCCCGGTAATGTGTTGGGCAGACCACACCACCCTCTGGAAGGTCCTCCGTTTTTTTGTCATGAACAGTGCTTGTGCCCATAGAAATAGATGTGGCGTACGGAGGTGGTGAGAGATGTTCCCCAATGCTGGAAGAGGGGCCTGATTGATGCAGTTTAGGAACCCCTGATAGAAACAGGAAGTTTCTGTACAATTTTAATAAATACTGACAGATAATTTGTTCATTCGACATGGTAGGATCTTTTTGTGTCAGTAAAATGCATTTTGCGAGAATAGGTGGTGGAACCTTGGGAGTCAAACGATGATATGGTGTGTGGTCCTCCCACTACGAATCGGGAAAGAAACCATACAGTTTATTAGGCTACAGATTAAATACGTTATGAATTTCTCAGGCTGGTGAAAGTGCAAGGTGATGAGCTTGATGCTCCTTTCCAATAAATATCGAGGGTCTTATTCTGTTGACATGATCGATGCTTGACTGCCGTTTGATAATGAAAAATATTCTCGCTCTTAGCCATAACAATCTCATGTAGACTAGCCTACCTGCACTGTATCGGCGAGCTGTTGCCTAGAGTGCACATGCCAAGACCAGAGTAAGCACATTTGCTATTTACCGCAGCAGTTCGTGGCTAAACTATCGGTGGAGTTGAAAATGCGATGGAAACGCATTGAACTTTAGATTTTTATTCAGTATATAAAAAATATACATTTAGCAGATTTTTATCTGCAGAATGTCCATTTGGTGGAAACGCACCACTGGTGGGAAAATGTGCATATTTTCTTTATGCGACTTTTAAAATATTTGCCTGAAAATCTGTCACCAATTGGATGGAAACCTAGCTTATGTCATAATATTGTTTGTTATAAATCATGTAGCACTTTATCAAGTATCTCCTCAGTTTCCTGGTGTGTTTTTTCTTAGGAGGTTCAGCAGACGACTATGAGTTTGATCCTTCAGCAGATATGCTCGTTCACGACTTTGATGACGAACGCACACTGGAAGAGGAGGAGATGCTCGAGGGGGAGACCAACTTCAGCAATGAGATTGATGACCTTGCACGGGTGCGTCTCAACGTAATTTCTTCTTGTGGTTTGAAAGTTATCCAGGGTCCTATTCATTAGGCACTGATCGGAAGAAGATGGACTGAAACAGGGAGGGACTACCCAAACTTGTCCAATAAGAAACACTTTTTTTTTTTACGTTGCAGAACGTTTTGCTACAGTGAATGCTCTAATGAATACAACCCTGGGAACAGTAACCTTTTAGTTATAGATATAGACTATTTGACCCCTATTATTGTAACGCTATACCAGTGATTTATGTCTCAAGGCAACACTCACATATTGATAATGTGAAGCCAGCTAGTCTGTATGTGCAACAAAAGTTGTTTTTGTTGTTCCATTTGTGCCATAGGAGGGAGAGATGCCCATTCATGAGTTGTTGAGTATGTACGGATACGGCGGT
The DNA here is from genome assembly GCF_023373465.1 of Oncorhynchus keta. NCBI lineage: Eukaryota > Metazoa > Chordata > Actinopteri > Salmoniformes > Salmonidae > Oncorhynchus > Oncorhynchus keta. The sequence goes on from NC_068443.1 coordinate 40,465,435, forward strand.
GGTTCACCTGCAGATGGAGAGGAAGAAGACGAGGAAGACCTAGAGGATGACGAGTTAGAGGATGATGAAGAAGAGGAGGAGGAGGAAGAGGAGCTGGACAATGATGAAAGCAGCAGAAGCACTGGTGAGCTGAAGAGGAGTAAGGTGGGTGCCATAAATCTCCTGAAATAACAGGGAAAGCAATCAACATACTCCTAAAGAAGGAATGCTTGTTTGCACCTTATTGCACTAATTTGAATGTTATAAATCAATACTACATATTCTGTAGCCAACGAAGTTTACATACTTAGAAATGTATACGACACTGAAAAAAAAATATAAACGCAACATGTGAAGTGTTAGTCCCATGTTTCATTGGCTGAAATAAAAGATCCCAGACATTTTCCATATGCACAAAAAATGTTGTGCACAATTTGTTTACTACTTTGTTAGTGAGCATTTTTCTTTTGCCAAGATAATCCATCGACCTGACGGGGGGGCACATCAAGAAGCTGATTAAACAGCATGATCATTACACAGGATCACCTTGTGCTCAGGACAATAAAAGGCGACATTAAAATATGCAGTTTTGTCACAATACAATGCCACAGATGTCTCATGTTTTGAGGGAGTGTGTAATTAGCATACTGACTGCAGGAATGTCCACCAGACCTGTTGCCAGAGCATTGAATGTTAATTTCACAACCATAGGCCACCTGCAACATCGTTTTAGAGAATTTGGCAGTACGTCCAACCGGCCTCAACGTTGTGAACAGAGTGGTGGTGGTGGTGGTATGGGAAGACATAAGCTACGGACAACAAACACAATTGCATTTAATCGATGGAAATTTTAATGCGCAGTTACTGGTACGAGATTCTGAGGCCCATTGTCGTGCCATTCATCAGTCACCACCACCTCATGTTTCAGCATGATAATGCATGGACCCATGTCGTAAGAATCTGTGCACAATTCCAAGTAGCTGAAAATGTCCCAGTTCTTCCATGGCCTGTGTACTCGCCAGACATGTCACCCGTTAAGCATATTTGGGATGCTCTGGATTGACGTGTATGACAGCGTGTTCCAGTTCCCACCAATAGCCAGCAACTTTGTACAGCTATTGAAGCGTGAGACAACACTCCACAGGCCACAATCAACAGCCTGATCAACTCTATGCGAAGGACATGTCATGCTGCATGAGGCAAATGGTGGTCACCAAATACTGACTTGTTTTCTGATTCACACTTCTATCTTTTTTTTACGGTATATGTGACCAACAGATGCATATCTGTATTCCCAGTCATAAAATCCATATATTGGGGCCATGTGAATTTATTTCAAATGACTGGTTTCGTTATATGAACTGTAAGTCAGTCAAATCTTTGAAATGCGTTTATATTTCTGTTGAGTATAGTTACAAATCTGCTTATAGAATTTAAAATCCTGATCATACTTAAAACATGCACGCATGACTGCTAAATGGCATATATTATTATATAACAGATGCATCTAGGCAGCTTTGATGCTGATTCCAATGTTTCTATGAATGAATGGCAATTTTGTTGTTTCACAGGGGTGTTTTTGACTGTAATGCACCATTGGTGACTAATCTGTGTGTAACTCCGTGATGTGTGTGTGTTCAGACCGAGAGGGTGAAGATCTCTTCGGGACTGGGGAACGAGAACCAGTTGTCCAACGAGGGTCACACGCGCTCCATCAAATCCCACTGCACGGCAGAGCTGATACGTGGATCACAGAAGCTCAAGTACTTTGAAAGTATGCACCTTTACTTCTGTCACGAGCAACGTTTTTTTATTTTTTTGTTCTTGTGTTGGATAGTTTGTGAGATCTTGTTCTATCGGTTTTAACCCAGTGGTTCAAAATGAGAACTGATATGTCTCAGTAACCAGGTTTCCGTCCAACCTTTTTATGTGAGTAAAGTACACGTAGGATCTTTTTTTTTTATCTGCAACAGGCCTTGGTGGGAAAAGGCGCATAGTGTTTATGCGGATTTTAGAATATTTGCGTGAAATTCTGTCGCCAATTCGGATTGAAACCTAGCTATTAAAAAAAGAGTCAAAATGCCAAATCTTGTTTCAGATAATGATGCAGAGGAAGAATCAGAAGACGAAGATTATGTCCCTTCTGATGATTGGAAAAAGGTAAATATATTGTTTTTTTATTATTGTTTAATCATTCGTTAGATATGGTAGTTCTAACCTTAAAGACATTTTATTAATTTGAAGCACACTTTCGATTCGTGAATCTAACAATGTTTGTTTGACCTGGACAGGAAATCATGGTTGGTTCCATGTATCAGGCTGAAACGCCCTCTGGCCTTTGTAAATATAAAGATAATGAGAAAGGTAAGGCGTTATGTTTGCAATTACAATGCACTAATTAAGTTCAAGTGAAATATCTTCCAATCACAGAGGTAAATGGGAAGTAAAATGTATTTTTTTCCTTCTCTCTTTCTCCCCCTCTCTCTTTTGTTCACTCGTGCCAGTATATGAAAATGATGACCAGCTTTTATGGGACCCTGAGTTCCTTCCCGAGGGCAAGGTTCTGGAGTTTTTGACGGAGGCGTCAAAACGAACAGGAGAGGAGAAGGGAGTGGATGCCATCCCTGAGGGATCCCATATCAAAGACAATGAGCAGGTATGAAGACCACCACAGTCGAGCCGACTGGCACACCAAAGAAAAACGATTCGCAACGGAAAACTTTGTTTATTGGAAAAGTTTAAGCCTTCACATTTCACTGTTCCAAAACTTTATGCCACCTACAGTTGAAGTCGGAAGTTTACATACTTAAGTTGGAGTCATTAAAACACATTTTTCAACCACTCCACGCATTTCTTGTTAACAAACTATAGTTTTGGCAAGTCGTTTAGGACATCTAATTATTGTGCATGACACAAGTAATTTTTCCAACAATTGTTTACATACAGATTATTTAATTTATAATTCACTGTATCACAATTCCAGTGGGTCAGTGGGCCTTTCTGTAGCTCAGTTGGTAGAGCATGGCGCTTGTAACGCCAGGGTAGTGGGTTCGATTCCCGGGACCACCCATACGTAGAATGTATGCACACATGACTGTAAGTCGCTTTGGATAAAAGCGTCTGCTAAATGTCATTTATTATTATTATTATTACATAAACTAAGTTGACTGTGCCTTTTAAGCAGCTTGGAAAATTCCAGAAAGCAAAGCCATGGCTTTAGATGCTTTGACATAATTTGAGTCAATTGGAGGTGTACCTGTGGATGTATTTCAAGGCCTAACTTCAAACTCAGTGCCTCTTTGTGTGACATCATGATCAAAAGAAATCAGCCAAGACCTCAGAAAAGAAAATTGTAGACCTCAACAAGTCTGGTTCATCCTTGGGAGCAATTTCCAAACACCTGAAGGTACCACGTTCATCTGTACAAACAATAGTACACAAGTATAAACACCATGGGACCACACAGCCGTCATTCCGCTCAGGAAGGAGACGTGCTCTGTGTCCTAGAGAAGAACGTTCTTTGGTGCGAAAAGTGCCAATCAATCCCTGAACAACAACAAAGTACCTTGTGAAGATGCTGGAGGAAATAAGTACAACAGTTTCTATATCCACAGTAAAACGAGTTCTGTATCAACATAACCTGAAAGGCCTCTCGGCAAGGAAGAAGCCACTACTCCAAAACCGCCATAAAAAAGCCAGACTACGGTTTGCAACTGCACATGGGGACAAAGCTCGTACTTTTTGGAGAAATGTCCTCTGGTCTGATGAAACACAAATAGAACTGTTCGGCCATAATGACCATTATGTTTGGAGGAAAGAGGGGAGGCTTGCAAGCCGAAGAACACAATCCCAACCATCAAGCATGGGCGTGGCAGGATCATGTTGTGGGGGTGCTTTGCTGCAGGAGGGACTGGTGCACTTCACAAAATAGATGGCATCATGATGAGGAAGGAAAATTATGTGGCTATATTGAAGCAACATCTCAAGACATCATTTAAAGTTGAAGCTTGGTCGCAAATAGGTCTTCCAAATGGACAATGACCTCAAGCATACTTCCAAAGTTGTGGCAAAATGACTTAAGGACAACAAAGTCAAGGTATTGGAGTGGCCATCACAAAGCCCTGACCTCAATGCTATAGAAAATGTGCTGGCAGAATGGAAAAAGCTTGTGCGAGCAAGGAGGCCTACAAATCTGACTCAGTTACACCAGCTCTGTCAGGAGGAATGGGCCAAAATTCATCCAACTTATTGTGGGAAGCTTGTGGAAGGCTAGCCAAAACGTTTATCCCAAGTTAAACCATTTAAATGCAATGCTACCAAATACTAATCTGACCCACTGGGAATGTGATGAAATAAATAAAAGCTGAAATAAATCATTCTCTCTACTATTGTTCTGACATTTCACATTCTTAAAATAAAGTGGTGATCCTAACTGATCTAAAACAGGGAATTTTTACTAGGATTACAAGTATGGAATTGTGAAAAACTGAGATTTTAAATGTATTTGGCTAAGGTGCATGTAAACTTCCGACTTCAACTGTACTAAACAAGCAACATTACCATAAAGACTTCAGTATGCACTATTGTCTGTAACCGTCTTCTTTACAATGTTGTCTTTCCACAGGCGCTTTATGAGTTGGTCAGGTGTGAATTTGACACAGAGGAAGCTTTAAGAAGACTAAAGTTTAATGTGAAGGCAGCTAGAGGTAAGACCAGCAGTGAAAGTATTTGAACTTTCTCTTGATTTCAGTCAAATATCTGGCATATTTTCTCGTAATTATCTCACCAGGCATGTATGGCTTATTGAAGTATTTTGATGATAAAGGCTTTCCTTTGGTTACTTGTGTCTTGTTCATAGCATCCTACGCCTGGGACCTGTAACATTTTCATGGTTTTTACGATATTTTATTTGAACGCAGCAGTTGTCATGATGTTAACTCTTTCCCTCTGTCACAGAAGAGCTGTCTGTGTGGACAGAAGAAGAGTGTCGATATTTTGAGCAAGGACTAAAAGCTTATGGGAAAGACTTTAATTCCATACAAGCCAACAAGGTAAACTATGTTTATCTTAGAGATATCCTATTATATTTGCTACAGTGTTTGATTGAAAAGTATATTGACATTAAGAATAATACTAATCTTCATGTTGATTTGAGAGTTGCATATGTTTTTTTAAGCAATCAGGGTTGGGGTCAATTCCATTTGAACCTCATTCAACTTTCGTGAGGAATCGAAAATCAGTTTATGAATTGAAAAGCTACTCCTACTTTTTCACAAGTTTTTTTTTTCTTTTTCAATTCACAAATTGCATTTCGACTCATCCATCATAGACTTGACTGGGGAGTTGAAATTGAATTGAGTCCAACTCTGAAAGGCGATGGTAATAATGGCTATCTCGTTGTCTGCTGATATTACATTTTTCAGGTGAGAACTAGGTCAGTAGGAGAATGTGTGGCCTTTTATTACATGTGGAAGAAGTCTGAGCGTTATGATTTCTTTGCACAGCAAACCAGGCTGGGGAAAAGGAAATACAACCTTCACCCCGGTGTCACGTAAGTATTTTCACCAGACTAAGTACTTTTCAAATGCTTTCCCAAATGTTTTAAATATATTTGATTAGTCAACAAATTTGTTATGTTATACAATTCAATACATTATAGATTTTTTACTTACCTGATTTGAGATGTATTTTAAACATATAACGAATAGAGTATATGGGTCTTTCTATAAATAATGGGGCCAATGTGTGACATTAGGATCAACATTTTAAAACGGGTTGAAACAAAATGGAAAAATAGTTGTATGCAGTTCCACATGAATTTAAGAGCAATATATGTGAATTAGCCCATAACTCCACCTTTCCAACATAGGCCTAGGACTGTACATCCTTTAAGCAGGGTTCATACAGACATTGGCAAGTCAAACTCAAGGACTTTCAGGGACTTCAATCACTTAATGGTAATTTAAGGACCTCAATGTTATACAATTGTACATACCGGTATAGGGCCTAATAGAGACCCCCCCTCAAAATTTTCTAGAATATGTGAGAATAATATGGACTTGCCTGACTAAATAGATTGGATGCATGTGTGGCGATCTTCCTGTGTCCGACGCAGGCACACATAATAAACCATGAATAGCGGCAGCATTAATCTCACTTTCGCTGTTTTTATAATGAGAAAGCGACCAAAACCTAGCAACTTTTTGTAATAGAAGGATCTGTATGGAAGGCGAAGTTGAAGCCAGCGTTAGATGTCGTCCTAATTATAACCGTACATGCTTTTAACGCAACGGAGTAGTGCGAAACCTTTCAAGGAAAGTGGCGGGAAACAAATGAAAGCGTCCACAAAGACGGATCAAAAATGAAATCACAGATAATTTCTGACTTTTCAAGGACGAAATTGAGGAAATGTCTGATTTTCAAGGTAGGCCTATTCCAGTACTTGCATTTCTGAATTCAAGTAGACTACTTCAAGCGACTTGTATTGTTTAAAATTGCAGGTGTAACATGGAATCCAACATTTATTTGTTGCGTTATTTAATTACCAGATCATATTGTGAAGTTGGCCACTACTAGGCTGTCATTTGTCATTATATCCAGAATAATTTATAGGAATAGCGTTGGGTGTTGCGCAATAGTCTATCCTACACAATTGCACCCAGGAGACTTGGGTGTCCAATCCGAGGCACAAAAACAAAAAGGGAAAACATGACCTCATTACCTTCATACTTTCTCTGTTAAATACAACGAGACCCGGTTGTAAATCAAGCAGACTACAACAGATGAACATCAATTTGCTAGGGATATTAGATCCAACGTGTATCCAGGCGCCACGGTCTTCACCGACATAACAAATGAGACAAATATTCTTGACATTCCTTGCGAACACCTTTTTTTCCAGCACTTGGGCTGTGTTGTTGCATTTTGCGTGCGCTATCACAGCAACTGTTCGTCACTTGACTGTCATTCAGAAATGTTCACCCCGTAACATGAGACACGAAACGTTACGTAGTTACACTGGATTTCTGAGAAAAGCTATACAAAAAGCTGTCTGACAACTAGGTCCAGGGTTCTTACAGGGTTTAAGTTCAATGTCTAATTTAACCGGTTGATGCTTAATATATTATATAACAATAACTTATACTGCCATAAATGCAAGGACAGGAAACTGTTTTGTCACACGATTTTGGTTTTAAATGAATTTGTGAATTGTGTTTAATATAGATGTTTCCCCTTTACAGTGCATGTTGTTACAGCCTGAACTCAAAATTGATTTTCTCGCATCTACACAAAGTACCCCATAATGACAAAGTGAAAACATGTTTTTAGGAATTTTTGTAAATGTATTGAAAAATGAAATATAGATCTCATTTTCACACCCCTGAGTCAATGCTTAGTAGAAACACCTTTGGCAGCGAATACAGCTGTGAGTCTTTCTGGGTAAGTCTCTTGTTAAGAGCTTTGCACACCTAGATTGTTCAACATTTTCCCACTTATTCTTTTCAAAATTGTACAAGCTCCGTCAAATTGATTGTTGATCATTGCTAGACTACAATTTTCAGGTCTTGCCATATATTTTCAAGTAGACTGAAGTCAAAGCTGTAACTCTGTCACTCAAGAACATTTACTGTCTTCTTGGTATGCAACTCCAGTGTAGATTTGGCCTTGTATTTTAGGTTATTGTCCTACTGAAAGATGAATTCATCTCCCAGTGTCTGGTGGAAAGCAGACTGAACCAGGTTTTCCTCTAGGATGTTGCCTGTGCTTAGCTCCATTCCGTTTTTTTATTTTTTATCCTGAAACCCCCCCCCAGTCCTTAATGATTACAAGCATACCCATAACATGATGCTGCCACCACTATGCTTGAAAATATGGAGAGTGGTACTCAGTAATGTGTGTAATTGGATTTTCCCCAAATATAACACTTTGTATTCAGGACAAAAAATGAAATGCTTTGGCACATTTTTTTGCAGTATTACTTTAGTGCCTTGTCTGGAATATTTGTATTCTGTAAAGCAGGTGTATTCAACACTTTTTCAACAATGAAAAAATGCAGTGGAACTGGCTTCAAGGTCCAGAGTTGATTTAAGGCTATACAGGCTTCCTTCTTTTCATTCTGTTATTTTAGGTTGGTATATCACAGCAATTAAACTTTAACTGTTTCAAAGTCACCATTGGCCTCATGGTGAAATCCCTGAGCAGTTTCCTTCCTCTCTGGCAACAGAGTTAGGAAGAAAGCCCAGATCTTTGTAGTGACACAGTGTATTGATATTGACCCCAAGTGTAATTAATAACTTCACCATGCTCGAAGGGATATTCATTGTCTGCTTTTTTCCCCATCTTTACCCATCTACCAATAGTTGCCCTTCTTAGCGAGGCATTGGAAAACCTCCCTGGTTTTTGTGGTGGAATCCATTTGAAATTCACTGCTCTACAGAGGGACCTTACAATTAATTATCTGTATGTCTGGGGTAGTCATTCAAAAATCATGTTGATGCTCATTTTTACCCTTGAACTTATTTAGGCTTGCCACAACAAAGGGGTTGAGTACTTATTGACTCAAGACATTTCAGCTTATTTTTTATTTGTAAAAAATATATAAAAAACATAATTCCACTTCGACATGGGGTATTGTGTTTAGGCCAGTGATGACAAAATCACAACAAAATGTGGAATAAGTTAAGGGGTGCGAAATCCTCACTGGTACCCTATTTTAGAGAAAGACCCATATTAAATGTAACTTGGATGTTCCATGTCACTAATACATATTCAAAATGTGTGATAACCTTTGTTTTGTGAACCATACCTACTGTTGATACTGTTCTAGGGGTATTAATCAAATATCCTTTTTACACTATAATGCTGAGCTGATATGTGCTATGCTGGTAGGCTGTAGTTGATGCTGATTGTGTGGTTGGTTGTCTACCCCATGTGTCTCAGGGACTACATGGACCGGCTGCTAGACGAGACGGAGAGTGTCACTTCCAGTCGGGCGGCCTCGCCCCCTCCCACCACCTCAAACAGTAGCACCAGCCACTCTGAGAGGGAGGACGGCAGCAGCAGCCACAACGGTAAGGGAGAAATATACTTGGGGAACATGAAATGCTGTTAAAACGACGGAGAACATATGTGAATTCTTGTGAAGACCCTACATAATTCATGATGTCAGCAGCTCACTCTTATCCTTCCTCCAATAGGTGTAGTGAGTCAAAACTCTGGCTCTGGAGAAGGTTCTCAATCGTCCACGGTGGCGAATGAAGTCAAAGCAGAACCCGCCCAGTCCAACAGGCCCACTGACAACCACCCCTGTCTGGACACTTTCCCTGCTCCCACTGCCTCGGACAATGACTCCAACGACTGCGAGGCGGCGGCCGTTGTGCCCAGCCACAACAGGAACGGCTCCCTGGAGCCCCACCGTGCCGACGGTCACTACGATGAAGACGCGCTCCTCTATGACAGGCCGGCCAAGAGGTGCCGGACGGAGGCGGGGTCACTGGAACAGGGGGAGCCGGAACCCTCCAGAACATCGACGACACTCCAGCAGGAGGACTGATGATAGATGACGACCCCTTCTCAGAGGTCAAAGGGCACAGAACCAAACCTTTAAAAACCATGGTCGTATTAATTAGTGCACACGGAAGCAAAACATTTAGCAACGAAAAACAAAAACTGCCGATTATTATTGGACAAGTTCAGGTAGTCAATCCCTGTTTCCTTCCATCTGTTTTCGTCCGTTTAGTGGCTAATGAATACGACCCGTACTAACCAACCAAACCCAGCTGGGCCACACCAGCAAACAGAGGGAGGGCAGCGGCCTGATTGTAAAGGGGCACAACATACAGCCCTGCCTCGTCCCCCATCCAGCAAAACCTCCAACGCTCCACACATCCAAAGTACCACAGTTCCTGAATTCCTACCTTCTATTACTTCCACCACATAATACTTCATACTGATTCTTCTACTCATTCTCCTTATTCCCTTTTTTGGAGAGACCGATCTCAAATTTGTACGCTCAATGCTTTTTTCCTATTTGTATTAGAATAAAAATCAGCTGTGATATTTTTTTACGTGAAATATATTTATATTTTTTAAAAAGAAATGTATTATGATTGATGGGTATTTGCTGTCCTAGCCATTTGAAACCAGGAAATCGAAGGGGTTCTATGTAGAGGGTTCTAGGTCTTCGACAGGGCAATAGATAAGCAGGCAGATTGGCGCTGTTGCAGGCACACTGTTGCACTTTCATCCTTTATTTTCTTTTTGTTGATATTGAGTGGTTAACGCAACACTGCTGAACGACATCATTGCTTATTTGAAACTTGATCCCCCATATGCCGTAACCATGGATATATTTTTTAAGTGCAAGAAATGAACCAATGGGAGTGTCTGTCCCGAGGTTTGTTTGTGTAAAAAAGCGTCTGACATCAGTGATGTCCTGTGGAACGCATCATTTTTATTTTCTTAGGCTTTCATGTTTTGTTTTTGGATTTTTAGACAGTAAGTACACGTAAAGTTTATAGATTTGATGTTGTACAATTATACTTTTTGATAACTGTCTAATCTGTCTGTTTTATGGTCTCTCCTTGTTGCTCCGAGCAGAGCTGTTCTAAAGTAGTCATTATTTCCCAGGCCCATTTTTTTCACCTGGTGCATTGACATTTTTTGCAGCAAGATGTTTGACAATGACTCCATGTTAATGAGAGATGTGCAGTGATGCTTTTTGAAACCGGAGACTGGTACCAGTAATGTTTCTTCTCACCTGCCATTACCTGCAAAGTTTCATGATGGCCTCTGTAAGCAAGCTCTTGTTACGAATTGTAATTGAAGAACTTGACTGTAATCTTCAAATGTGAAGGACCTCCATTTAGTTCCAGTGGAGGCTTCTTAATAACAAGACATTGTTTTGAGAACTTTATTTTGTTACAGTAAGTAGCCTTTGGTCTACATTCACAAATGGTAAAACAAAATTGTTGATTAAAGTGAAGTGTATACCAAGACTGGCTGTGACAGTGGCTATATTTAATAAATGTATTCAGACTGGTGACCTGTTATTTCATGATTTTACTGTGGCCTAACTGCAAAATAGGCACTTTAATGATACATTGATTTGAATTATGTGGGGGAGTTTTCATACAATTTTCATCAGTGTGACAGGAAATTACACATCAATATTTCAAATATGCATGTAACCAACATGAAGTTTAAAATGTTGGACCTTACAATGTTGAACATAGTAAAAAAAAAAAAGCGCTTTGCTTAGAAATTAGGTTCACAAAAACATTTTTGAATAAACAGGTCGAGAATCAGAGGCACATTGCAATTTCCCAGAAGAGATAGCATTCATGCTAAACACTGTAGATGTTGGCTCAAGAGGAAAAAACATTTACAGTACTATTGCATTCCAGCCATAGTTACTGCATTTACTTGATTAGGCACAAATCTTCAATAACACTGATTCAGTCTTGCTGATGATGATGATTAAGAATGTTGAAATAGTGACCAACGGTAAATAAATGTTCGACATACACATACATCTTACAAAGTTCAGCTCCAACCTTCCAGTGGCACCCCCATTTTAAGGTTTTTCTGTTGAAATGACAAAGAAACGTTTCAGAAATGTCCATAAAGTGAAATTATGAATATTACTATGGCCATATAAATAGAATAGAAATAGATATAGAATAGCATTAACTATGGACCAAATCTAGGATTTCAAGCACAGGCCTTTTTGCTATGCCAAGTATCAGCCAATGGGAAAGTTGAACAGCTGTTTTTAAATCGAACATACTTTACATAACAGTACCATTTGGAGAAGAAAATAAAACATCTGTCAAAAATGAACAACAATACCAAGTCCATTTGTTTTCACACACACGATTTCTAATCTAATTTTCCTGGCTAATCTTTTCACTTTGCTTACTTGATTGTTCATCTGTGAATGTGATGTAGGAGTACACCAGACTGCCAGCAATGCTAGGGAGACAAAGAGAAGGATGCTCAAATTAAACTCTCACGGCGTCTCTTCAGTCAATGACATAAGGGGAAAAACACATCACACTTCAGTATATGGGGCAGAGACCTGTCAGTAGCAAGAGTCGGAAGTAGAAAAGAGAAGGTCCGTACTTTCAGAATTAAGCCGAACGAAGAACGTTCATTTACCTGATGTTTAATCCAATGAAGTTGACCCAGGTGAAAATATAGTCTCCGCCAAAGACCATACCAAGATATGTGACTAAAATATTCTGTGGAAAGAAGTAAAACAGCAGTCAATACTTTAGTCACAACAGTGTAGAACTACGTAAATGCTGTAAGTGTAGTGTTGTAGTGATAAAGAAACAACAGTGATGGCTTACTTTAATACAGCCCACTATGGTGGTGGTCAATGCAGAGTTATGCTGAGTGCAAAGCACAATGGAGTACATTAAAACAAAGCTGCCAAAACAGAACAAAAGACGCTATGAATTAATAATCCGTATATAATAATGATCTTTGTTAAACATGTTAAACGTATTTCATTCTGAAGCAATGTTGACACTAATTGCAGTTGAAAATGTTGTGAGGCTTCTAAAAAAATATTTTTTTTAAACTCTTCTATGACTACCGAATTGTCCAACAATTATTCTTATAACAAGAATTACAATGCACAATATTAAAACTATTGTACAATGAATCACTCGTCCCAGACCATTATCGCAGTGAAATCTTATACCAGGTATACAGTGCATTCGGAAAGTACTCAGACCCGTTGACTTTTTCCACATGCTGTTACATTACAGCCTTATTCTCAAGCGACACACAATGCCCCACAAAGCGAAAAACTCAGGTGCATCCGGTTTCCATTGATCATCCTTGATATGTTTCTACAGCTTGATTGGAGTCCATGTGTGGTACAGTCAATTGATTGGACATGATTTGGAAAGGCACACACACCTGTCTATATAAGGTCCCCCAGTTGACAGTCCATGTCAGAGCAAAAACCAAACCATGAGGTCAAAGGAATTGTCTGTAGAGCTCCGTGACAGGATTATGTCAAGGCACAGATCTGGGGGAAGGGTACCAAAACATTTCTGCAGCATTGAAGGTCCCCCAAGAACACAGTGGTCTCCATCATTCTTACATGAAAGAAGTTTGGAACCACCAAGACTCTTCCTTTCGCTGGCCGCCCGGCTAAACTGAGAAATCAGGGGAGAAGGGCCTTGGTCAGCGAGGTAACCAAGAACCCGATGGTCACTCTGACAAGAGCTCTAGAGTTCCTCTGTGGAGATGGGAGAACCTTCCAGAAGGACAACCATCTCTGTAGCACTCCACCAATCAGGCCTTGATGGTAGAGTGCCCAGACGGAAACTATTCCTCAGTAAAAAGGTACGACAGCCCGCTTGGAGTTTGCCAAAAGGCACCTAAAGTACTCTTAGACCATGAGAAACATGATTCTCTGGTCTGATGAAGCCAAGATCGAACTCTTTGGCCTGAAAGCCAAGCGTCACATCTGGAAACCTGGCATCATCCCTATGGTGAAGCATGGGGGTGGCAGCATTATGCTGTGGGGATGTTTTTCAGCGGCAGGGACTGGGGGACTAGTAAGGATTGAAGGAAAGATGAACGGAGCAAAGTACAGCGATATCCTTGATGAAAACCTGCTCCAGAGCACTCAGGACCTCTAACTACAGCAAAGGTTCACCTTCCAACAGGACAACGACCCTAAACACACAGCCAAGACAACGCAGGAGTGGCTTCGGGACAAGTCTCGGAATGTCCTTGAGTGATCCAGCCAGAGCCCAGATTTGAACCCAATCGAATATTTCTGGAGAGATCTGAAAACTGCTGTGCAGCGACGCTCCCCATCCAACCAGACAGAGCTTGAGAGGATCTACAGAGGAGAATGGGAGAAACCCTCCAAATACAGGTGTACCAAGATTTTAGCGTCATACCCAAGAAGACTCAAGGCCGTAATTCCTGCCAAAGGGGCCTCAAGAAAGTAAAGGGTCTGAATGCTGTGATGTGATATTTTTGGAACTTTTTTTAAACATTTGCAAAAAATGTCTAAAAAAACTGTTTTTGCTTTGTTATTATGGGGTATTGTATGTACATTGAAGGAGAAAACTATTTCAGCAATTTTTAAACAAGGCTGTAATGTAACAAAATGTGGGAAAAGTCAAGGGTTCTGACTTTCCAAATGTTATGAAAATATCAATACCCTCACCCCATAACACAGGAAAGCACAAACTGGAACAAAAACAGCATGTCCGACCACCCTTCAAACTCCAATGCCTTGGATAGAAACAGGAGAAACACCACAAACGTGGGGTCAGTTAAAAGGGTAACAACAATAGCCAGTAGATGTTTTTCACAGCACATTAGTTACACACAAACATGGTATGCAAACGCACACGAACAACAGCCTCTTACCATTTGTAGATCCCCGGCGAAATGTGCATATGCCACTGTAGGGATGATCATAAATAAAGCGTTGTAATAGAGCAGCCCATATTTGCCAAGCTCCTATGAACACATACATACAAGTGGAAAAGAAAAAAACATTAACACAACACACAATGGCAATACTTCAATGGAGAGACCCAAAGGGGCTGAGGGTATCAAATTGACACGGAATGAGTTGTCCAAGTCTGTTGTTATATCAATATGTGTGTGGACACACCGGACCACATTGTTTATAGATATACTGTACAGAAGTCATGAAGTGTCTCAATCGGGTGTACACAACATAAAACATGAGTACCTGTACTGTAAATATACAGTGGGGTGGCCTCTCCCCATCTGTTATTATGCTCTAATACAAATACAGAGGAACAAGTCAAGTATTCACAACAACAACAAAAACAACTGTTGGCCACTTACCTTGGAGTCAAGTTTCTGCTTCACATAGGCCCCATTGGCTGCAGTCAGAACATTGTTGAGCATTATGAAAACATAGCCTTGAAGATCAAAGGCCAAATCCGTGCTGTAACAGATTTTAACCAAATGAGAGATGGTTTTTTTTGTTGTTCATTCCTTTCATGTATTTTCACACTAAATGGGGACAATTCCCTTTTCAACCGTTTAACTACATACTAGAGACTTTGCAATGGTAAACTGAACCTGCCGGGTTGAGACGCGCTTAAAGCAATCTGGCCTCGGCACCCTAAGAGCAAGCAAGCAAGTCAAATTCTTACCTCGCAGCTACAAAGGCTCCAAAGATCATGGCAAACACGGTTGCCTTGATAGGCCCAGAGAATGTCTTTCTGTGGGGAATGAAACATGTTATTCACCCAATGAAAAAAATCAAATGCAATCTTATTTTGAAATGTCTAATAATTGGTTTCTAATATTTGAAGAGAACTTACTTCAGTAGGATTCCCTCGGCCAACATGGTTAACAAAATAGAGAATCTTCTTAAAACTGTAAACATGGGTAAACTGGAAGAGGATAAAGGATGCATGCAATCATACCACTGTGTTCTTCATGAGTGATTCCTCATGAAACCAGGACAACATTAAAAATACCACGATTAAGATTGTCACTAAATTAAATCCATAGAATGGTCCATCGGAGGAAGTACTGTTGATATATTTGACAATTGTATCTAACGGCATAATTCAGAAATACTTGATCTACGTTGGTATATTTATGACATTTTGGTCTTACCCAGGCCTCCTTTAAGTGTATAGATGCTACAAAGCAAACATTGACACCTGCTCTGTAATATGGCATATCAAAGTTCCAGAGCTACTTTCAGAGTTATGATCCAATTTGTTAGCATTACCCACAGAGTGAATGTGAAAATGGATTCAAAATGTTCACCCTCTGCTGGTGATTAGCAGGATGTGCAATGAATACAAGTAAAAGGAGAGCTGTGATTGCCTACTAAGCCAATGTCTGTGTATAAAATGGGCCATAACAATAAAAATCGCTGAGATCCCACTCTGGAACTTTGATATTCCCATAGAGTATATTCTGTTCAGCAATATATTGAAAAATATGCCAAATCCAAAATGTTTTTTTTTTTTTTAATATTCATGTTTATTTTTTCATATTCATAAATTAATGTACAAAAACAAAAAGAAAATGCTATTGGATTAAAAAATACTCATACCACAGAGCAATTGGTAAAGCTTCATATGAACCAATTTCTGCTTTGTAGCATCTACAAATGAAAATTATGGATTCTTAAAGGAGGCCTGGGTAAGGCCAAAATGTTATTCATGAAATTCGGCATACAGTATTTATTACTTCTCAATTATGCTTTTAGATACAAATGTCAACAATCTTTCCTACAAAGGACAATTTCAGTTTTTTATACCTCTTTTCTCCCCAATTTTGTGGTATCCAATTGGTAGTTACAGTCTTGTCCCATCGCTGCAACTCCCGTATGGACTCGGGAGAGGCGAAGGTCGAGAGCCGTACGTCCTCCAAAAAAAACAACCCAACCAAGCCGCACTGCTTCTTGACACAATGCCCACTTAACCCGGAAGCCAGCCACACCAATGTGTTGGAGGAAACACCGTACACCTGCCGACCGTGTCAGCGTGCACTGCGCGTGGCCCGCCACAGGAGTCGCTAGTGCCCGATGGGACAAGGACATCTCTGCCGGCCAAACCCTCCCATAACCCGGACGACGCTGGGCCAATTGTGCACCGCCCCATGGGTCTCCCGGTCGCGGTCGGCTGCGACAGAGTCTGGACCCAAACCCAGAATCTCTAGTGGCATAACTACCACTGCGATGGAGTGCCTTAGACCACTGCGCCACTAGGGAGGCATACAAAGGACTATTCTACAGGTTTCATTTATCAAAAATCCCCTAAATCATGGCCTTCTTTGTCCTGATTTAGTGAGGAATCACTCTTTATTTCTATGATATGAAGCATAAATGGTGAATATTCCATATCAGGGTCAATGAAGAAGAAAGACGTCATACTTGAGTCGCTTGGTTCCTAGAAGTCCTGATACCTGATTCCCAACATACAGAAGCGGTAGGGGAAACATCTGCAAAGACAGAATAAAAGTCTACTGTAGACACAGTAGTTCATCATGTTGAAACAGGCACACAGTTTCCATTGTCTGATGCAAGACTCTGTGTACAATCTACTCCCGAGAGAAGCCTTTGTTGATCTACTTCTGAGAGGGTCTATGGTGAGGGAAAAAAAAAAAATACAGCTTGGGGCTATGTCCCGCCCACTTGACATTTTCACCAATGACTGTTTTGGACATTAGGTTGTATGTAAAGTCAAAGCAACGGAAGGGCCATTTAAACTGTAAAATTGAGCTCCCTTCAGCTTGAATGATGGGTTATATGGTGCATCTGGAAATGTAAGCAACAAAATGTATATGTACAATAGATTGTAATAGTACGCTGCTGATATAGAAAGGAAGCATTGTATCACCTTGTTTGGAATGCTCCTGTCCAAACCTGGAAACGTGATGACACCTATTGCCTTTGCAGCTCCTAGTACTAGTACAGTAGCCAGCATCTGGGGGAAAAAATGTTATGTAATAAACCTTTTATAATCAACTCAATTGATGTAACTCATGAAGCGCATACTTACTTGACCGATCCCAACACATGTTGATGAGGGGAATCTGCAAACAAAAATTATTAAAATGTGACTTCAGCAAATGCATACAGTATGACAAAGTAGGCTCCTATCATAACTATTATGGCCAGTATCAGAGGAAATTCCCATAGACTAATAGTACCATGTAGGAATAAAGGCAGTTCTTCGGCAATAAAACATTACAGCTATTTTATTCAGGGTAAAATAATAATCACAATGACAAGTTTGACATTCAAAGCAGTCAGTGTTTCTCTACATAAATCTGTGGTCAGCAAAAATCTTTCGATAATGTTTAACACTGTGAAAGTAAAGTACCAGTCAAAAGTTTGGACACCTACTCATTCAAGGATTTTTATTTATTTGTACTGTTTTCTACATTGTAGAATAATAGTGAAGACAACAAAACTATGAAATAACACATCGAATCATGTAGTAACCTAAAAAAAAGTGTTAAAATATATTTATATTTGAGATTCTTCAAAGTAGCCACCCTTTGCCTTGATGACAGCTTTGCACACTCTTGGCATTCTCTCAACCGGCTTCACCTGGAATGTTTTTCCAACCATCTTGGAGTTCCCAAATATGATGAGCACTTGTTGGCTGCTTTTCCTTCACTCTGCGGTCCAACTCATTCCAAACCATCGCAATTGGGTTGAGGTCGGGTGATTCTGGAGGCCACGCCATCTGCTGCAGCACTCCATCACTCTTCTTCTTGGACAAATAGCCCTTACACAGCCTGGAGGTGTGCTGGGTCATTGTCCTGTTCAAAAACAAATGATAGTCCCACTAAGTGAAAACCAGATGGGATGGCATATCGCTGCAGAATTCTGTGGTAGCCATGCTGGTTAAGTGTGCCGTGAATTCTAAATAAATCACAGACAGTATCACCAGAAAAGGACTATCACAACTCCTCCTCCATGTTTTATGGTGGGAACCACACATGTGGCGATCCGTTCACCTACTCTGTCTCACAAAGACATGGAGGTTGGAACCAAAAATCTAACCAATGAACCAGACTCATCAGCCCAAAGGACAGATTTCCACCGGTCTAATGTCCATTGCTCGTGTTTCTTGGCCCAAGCAAGTCCTCTTATTCGTGTCCTTTAGTAGTGGTTTCTTTGCAGCAATTCTACCATGAAGGCCTGATTCACAGTCTCCTCTGAACAGTTGATGTTGAGATGTGTCTGTTACTTGAACTCTGAAGCATTTATTTGGGCTGCAATTTCTGAGGCTGGTAACTCTACTGAACTTATCTTGTGCAGCAAAGGTAACTCTGGGGCTTCCTTTCCTGTGGTGGTCCTCATGAGAGTCAGTTTCATCATAGAGCTTTATGTTTTTTGCGACTGCACTTGAAGAAACTTTCAAAGTCCTTGAAATGTTCCAGATTGACTGACCTTCATGTCTTAAAGTAATGATGGACTGTTGTTTCTCTTTGCCTATTTGAGCTGTTCTTGGCATAATATGGACTTGGTCTTTCACCAAATAGGGCTATCTTCTGTATACCACCCATACCTCGTCACAACACAACTGATTGGCTCAAATGCATTAAGAAGGAAAGAAATTCCACAAATTCAACTTTTAACAAGGCACCCCTGTTAATTGAAATGTATTCCAGGTGACCACCTCATGAAGCTGGTTGAGAGAATGCCAAGAGTGTGCAAAGCTGTCATCAAGGTGGCTACTTTGAAGAATCTCAAATATAAAATAAATACTGATTCGTTTAACACTTTTTTGGTTACAACATGATTCCATGTGTTATTTCATAGTTTTGTTGTCTTCTAGTATCTACAATGTAGAAGAAAAAAAAAAGAAAGAAAAACCTGGAATGAGGTGTGTCCAAACTTTTGACTGCATGTGTAAAACAGCTTTATGCCACACAACATTCATTCAACTACATTGATGTTGGTACCCCCGAGACCGAGTAAGCAAACAACCCCACTCTGTTTTTTAGCACTGTCATTAGTGTCCAAAGTCCAACCAACTGCCCATGCATAGACTACTGTAGGCATACCTGTAACTGGTGAGGACGCTTTTGTTCACAACAACGATTAAAAACGAGCTCAGACCGTAAAATCCGGCAGCGAAAAGCTTCAGGAACACGGCTGACCTCCCGCTCGTCATCCCTTTACTGTCATTCTTGGATACTGAGCTTTTATCCGAGGTTTTCCCTTCAATTTGCACATGTTGACGTTTCCGAACTTCCGCCATAATTCACAAAATACTACGTCATGACGATGTCAGAGGGGTTGTCTTCCAATGCGTAGGTGATACACATTGGGCTCGTTTGAGTGGTAAGGCGAGAGCAACCGACAGTAGACGAAAGTCGAGTGAAGTCGACTCTGCGACAGCTAAAAGTCGGACACTGCAGTTGCTTTCAAACAACAAAGTCTAAGATCAGCATGACAGTGTTAACATAGCTGCTATTGTTTATAAAAGTTTGTCTGAATAAATGTCAAAATACACTCAAACGGGAAACAATGTGTGTACAGTTATTTGGTTAGAGGTCTCAAATATCACTTTTCATTTGTATTCCCTGTAGCTTTATATTTGAGCAAAATTGGTTCCTGTTTCAGTCACGTATTTAGACATTCACATTGATCAAACAAAAACACCCTAATAATTGGTTGACAAATAGGGCCTCCCACAATGCAGGCGATGGCTGCACTGTGCAGCGACTTCATCAAAAAACTGCATGAGCTTTGATCACATTTTTGTAAAGTTCATGCAGTTGACATGTAGTCTCAAGTCAGACCATTTTTATAACCATGATGCAACAGTTTGAAAGGCGTTGACCAACAATGGTCAATGACTTGACAAAAGTAATCCACTGAAGCGTGTCCATTGCTACTATGTAGCCACCTTGTAGGATGCAAAAGTGTCATGACAGAATGTACCCAAATGGTTCTCAACTCCAAAATGTACATCACATCAATGGAGTTGAGCGGAGATAACTGTGGGAGGACATTGAGTAGCTGTTAGTCGATACTTGTAAATGTAAATTCTAAACCGTTACGTGTACCTGCTTGTCCTCTGTAGCTGCATGCCTTTCTGTTTGCTGAAATCCACCATTTTTATAAAACTTTCCTTTAAATACAACAACTGACTGTTTTCTTGAATCAACTGACAGTGACTCAATGTAATCACAGAGGTCCACTCCACCCGCTCAGTCTTCGCAACCCAACTCTACCTAGATGTGCAAATTGTGGAGTTTAAACCTAGATAGCCAGAATGTAGATTAATACAGTAGGCTCGTTTGAGTGGTAAGGCGAAAGCAACC
This sequence comes from Oncorhynchus keta, assembly GCF_023373465.1. Taxonomy (NCBI): domain Eukaryota; kingdom Metazoa; phylum Chordata; class Actinopteri; order Salmoniformes; family Salmonidae; genus Oncorhynchus; species Oncorhynchus keta. Next base: position 40,486,240 of record NC_068443.1, read on the forward strand.
GACTGGAGACGAAAGTCGAGGAGTGAAGTCGTTGGACGTGCATCGACAACAGCTGAAAGTCCCGACATAATTGTGGTCCTTCTGTGGCTCAGTTGGTAGAGCATGGCGCTTGTAACGCCAGGGTAGTGGGTTCGATTCCCGGGACCACCCATACGTAGAATGTATGCACACATGACTGTAAGTCGCTTTGGATAAAAGCGTCAGCTAAATGGCATATATTATTACTGTAATGTGTTTCCAACAGCAAGTCTCAGATCAACATGGCAGTCGAAATGGCTGCTATTGTTAATAAATGTTTGTCTGTATAAATAATACACATTTCTACACCCCCCCCATATCATACATACTGGCAACATAATGTGTGTACAATTCACTGGTTAGAGCAGTTTCCCAAACTCAAGCTTTGATTATTTGAGTCAGCGGGTGTAGTTGGTGAGAAGCAACTGCGGCGACTTCATCAAAAGCGGCATGACCTTTGATCACACGACTTTTGACGCAGTTGACACGTTTTTGCAAGCCAGACAATTTTTATAACCATAATGCAACACACTTTGAAAAGCGGTGACCAACAATGGTCGACGACCTGATAGAAGTGATCCGCTCGAACGCGCCCACACTCCCATATTTTTATCATAGACATTAAAACCAGGTTTTCGTATCAATATTCCATGTCATAAGGAAAGCCTGCCTGGCCTAAGAAATTGAACATTTTTGTAAGCTATGGTTGCCATCATCTTGTGTGTTGTATTTCCAATAGTATTAGTTTAACACTTTAATCTTTTATCAAATTTTAATTGTCCAATGCAGATGTTTTTCTCTCAATATAAAATCATTACTGGGTAACAATTAAGTACCTTACTGTGATAGTTTGCAATTAAAATGGTTTGAAAAAAAACAAAAATACATTCTTAGCTATTTCTCAAACAATAATTTAGCTAGGTCTGTCTGGAAGTGGTCTGAGGGAGGGGAAAACTAGCTGTTATTGGCAGAAAAGTTTGGAACTTTTTCTTATTGGTCTATTCACTCATTGTGTTTTTTGCAATTTCAGTATTATTCCAAGCTCAGTGTAAAAATATATAAAAACACAGGAAAATCACATTTTGACTGCACTGGGCTTTAAAATGTGCTAACTGGATATAACCTAAAACATAATTTGTGTTGACAATGTAATCTGCTACCATATGCAGTCCTATCAATCTTACGACATAACATTGAATAATACCCCCCCCCAAGAAAAATCACACACAGCCTGAATATAGAAAAACACTTTCTTTTTTTTTTAAGAGTGTTCTTTTTAAAAGTCACAGTAATGATCTCACACAACTCACTGCCAGGGGCAGAATACATTTAACACCTCTAAGCAATTTATTAGAACAGGGATGTTTGCAGAAAAGTCTACCGTCAAATGGCTCAAACAGTCCTACAAAAGGTTTGCTCCAGTCACCTGTGTCCCTGTATTACCAGCAAGTATTTCCAGAGCATTGGAATATAAAGCTTTCAGTCACTTAAAATAGTAAAATGTACCCCTTCCCCAAACCCAATGTGTGAAGTATACCTACTTCGGTACAATAAAACCTAGCCTGGAAATGCAAGACACAGATGACTACAAGCACGATTAGCAGTCATACATTCTGTAGCACTCGATTGGTCCACATTGAACGGCACATTTCTTTCAGACAAATTATGCTGTAGTGCTGCTGTAGTAATTATAACAAAATGCAAAAATAACAAAGATGATCACAAGAGGGGAAAATAAAATACAATTTAAAAAAGGGCTTTACTTCAGAGTTCTGGTGCTGATAGGAACAAGTGCTTTGCAAACTCTAAAAGATAGGACTACAAATACTACATTTATCAAATACTCGAATTGCAAGATATGTCCACAATCTTACCTCGATAGTCGTTTCTATGTTCTCAGAAATAAAAACTACTTCAGGCCAAACTGAGCTGCTTTTGAACTTGTGGTCAAGTTCCTGGAGAATGTCAAGTTCGTGGCAGGGGAGTACTTCAAGTGTTTAAGTAATTATTGTTCACAGTCAACCCAATCACACCTTCTCTCACACACACACAAAATACAATATATTCGCATAGTGGTCTTAAGGTTACTAATAGTATAGCCTGTACAACCAACAAGGACCAGCCTAGATACACATTTGGGCCATGGCTGCCCTAAAGACACAGGTAGTAACATCTGGACCAGGGATAAAACACACCAACCACTGGTCCACCAGAAAAATAAGAGCCAAGCTATCAATAGGAAAATAAAAGGAAACCAGAGGCATCAACTTTCACTGCATAACAAGCAGAAACATTACACTTATAAGGAGTCACTACTTTTAAAAACACAGTTCATAGATTTAGTACAAAGGTACTAAAACATAGTTTAAGTTTAACATCTGAGTAATGCATGACTTAAGTCACCCCTTCAAAATAAAAGCTTGTCTAAGATGACCACAAAATATTCAGGTAAAGTCATGAGGAAAGCCAGCCAAAGCCTAAGGAGGAACACACACACTTCAACCTCAATCTTGGAAATGCATATATTCAAGCAGCAATACAAAAAAATATCCATGAAGTATATACGCATAATCTCTGAAAAAAACAATTAATATATGAAAACATCCCTGCTATCTTGTCTCTAAATACAAAACTTCTACCAATAACTTGCTTCAGTGTAACAAGAGAAGTAATTTTTCCTCTTTTTTTTGTCTTTTTATCAGTCCTTTCAAAACAGGTTAAAATTTCAGTCCTCAGCTGTGAATGGTATGGATGACTGTCTTCTTTTCGTCGTTAAAATCATTTCCTTTTTTTTCTCTTCTCTCATATACTTGAAGTTGTAAGCATGCAAGCCTCATAGGAGGGGGGCGGAGGCGCTGACGGAGCGGGCTGGTGGCGATGCTGAAGTCTTAGGCCAGGGCTGGGAAGGCCTCCGGGTCATCAACATTGGGAACAGAGACTCCACCTGGCTGGGGACCAAGAGAAAAAAAAATAAGGTGTTGATAAAAGCTCAGAGAATACTGGGTCATGTTCAGTAGGGAGAAAATGTTTTTCAGTTGGGAGATTATAGATGAACAACACAGTTCAAAACAATAGTCAACTTCAGCTTAGAATGTGGTCTGTAACCTCGGGTCCTATACAAGCTGCGTTGCGGAGAACGTGGACGGAGTCACGGAATCCAGACATTAAATTGGAATTCAACAATATTCAAAAATATATTGAATTTCGTAGAGAAATCAACTAAATGTATTGAACTTATTCAGAAATGCATTACATTAGCCCAAGTCAATCATCAGACATGGACAAAATACGTTACGGATTCTTATTTTCCTGCAAATTTGAAACAGCACGGGGACGCTCCTGTCTGTGTGTGCACGTTAGGTCTACACTTTTGTGTAGCCGATAGCAATGATGTTAATAATAACCTGGTAGAGATGGAAAGGCTTTCCCAAAAACCATCTCAATTAAATGTTGGCTACAAAGTACTCTATGCCTACTTGGCAGAATGATATGGTGATTATTTGCATCAGCCGGTAATTTGTTTTGCAACCTCTGAAATCACAGGAGCACTACAGAAAGACTGCTAAAACCAAACAACAATCTCTTGCTGGTGCTCACTTGCATTAAGTTGAACACTCCAATATCTATAAAAAAATAAAAATAAAAAATAAATAAAATCTTCCCCCCAGACCTCAAAAGTAGTCTCTTGATGTGGTTTAACCTCTCTAGGTTAGGGGGCAGCATTCGGAATTTTGGATGAAAAGCATGCCCAAATTAAACGGACTGCTACTCGGGCCCAGAAGATATGATATGCATATAACTGGTAGATTTGGATAGAAAACACTCTAAAGTTTCCAAAACTGTTAAAACCTCTTGGGGATAGGGCTGTCTACTGCCCCCGCTGGAGTAATTGCATGCCCATAGTAAACACATTTTTTTGTCAAAAGTTGCTAATATATGCAAATAAAAAAATATTATTGAATAGAAAACACTCTAAAGCTTCTAAAACCGTTTAAATTATGTCTGTATGTAAAGCAGAACTCTCAGGGCAGTCATTCTCCCAAACTCTCTCTTGTCATCAGAAAAGTTGGCCCAACTTTGACGTCATCGCCCCCACCCTTCCCAAGCAGTTACAGGTCTGGGAACAGTCTCTCTGTCTTGATCTCAGCTTTCAATGGGGCTTCTCATTGTGAGAATCGCGCGCTCACAAGAGTTTTGGCGGGCCGAAACCTTTCGGTCACGCGAAAAAACAGGTCACTTTTATGCGTGCTCTGCTCAGGTCCTGTCTTTTTTCCAAGATCGATTATACAATGCATGCGTTTCTGTTCGTCCTCACGATTGCTGTACACCTTTATAACATGTTAAAGCTTGATTATGAAGTTAGTTTGACAAGTTTAATAGACATATAATATGTAAGTTCGACGTTTTGGTGCGCATCCACTTGACTTTTGGCTACATTTCAACCGAAATGTGTCGTGTTTGAGAACCGAAAGACACAGACTGCAAAACTAAACGCTGTTTTTGGTAAGTATAATTCCTTCCAGGTCTTCTGATGGAAGAACAGCAAAGGTAAGGGAATATTTATGTGGTAAATTTGGGTTTATGTGGACTCCAAGATAGAGGAGCCATAATGCTACTTTTTGAGCTCCGACTCATAGTATAGCCTAGTGAACGAAACCTGTAACGTTAAAAATAAATGTAACACAGCGATTGCATTCAGAAGAAGTGTATCTAACTATATATATGTAGAACATGCATATTTAGTCAAAGTTTATGATGTGTATTCCTTGTTAGCTGACGTTATCTGCCGGAGCTATCGTCATTTCTCAGGACATTTGAGTAGCATTTTTTGAACGATGCATCATTGTAAACAGAGATTTATGGATATATATAGCATATTATTGAAAAAAACCTAAATGTACTGTGTAACATGTTATATTACTGTCATCTGATGAAGATTTCAAAAGGTTAGTGCATTATTTTTATTTTAATCCTGCGTTTGTTGATTGCATATTTTTTTCAACTTGGCTATGCAAATTAGCCGTGTCTTCGGTGGTGGTTTGACATAAATATGTGCTATGTTTTCGCTGTAAAACATTTTAGAAATCTGACTTTCTGGGTAGATAAACAAGGTGTTTATCTTTCATTTGACCCATTGGACTTGTTAATGTGTGGAGGTTAAATATTTTTAGGAATATTTTTGAGTTCCATGCGCCACCTTCCAGCTGAACTTGGGGGGGGTTCCAAAATTGGAACCCTAGTCCCCTTCTGGTTAAAAGTATCTGTGAATATAACAGAACTGATTTAGCAGCTGAAAACCTGAGAAAAATCCATTCAGGAAGTAGTTTTATTTTTGGTTTTGTAGTTTTCTATTCTATCCATTGATTTAGGACTCCATTTGCAGTTCCTATGCCTTCCACTAGATGTCACCAGTCTAGAAATGATTTCAGGCTTGTAGTCTTATAAATGAGGGAGTAAGACCAGTCTGAACGAGTAGACCCTAACTTGTCGCAGAGTTTTTTCAGGCACGTGTGCATTTCTTGTTTACCTTTTATATTGGTGACGTTATTGTCCGGTATAAATATTATAGATAATTTAGGCTAAAAAACAACCTGAGGATTGAATATAAACATCGTTTGACATGTTTCTATGAACTTTACGGATACAATTTTGATTTTTTTTGTCTGATTGTTTTGACTGAGTTTGAGCCTGTGGATTACTGAAGAAAACGAGCTAACAAAACAGAGGTTTTTGGATATAAAGAGACTTCATCGAACAAAAGGAACATTTATTGAGTAAATGAATGTCTTCTGATTGCCACCATATGAAGACCATCAAAGGTAAGGGATTAATTTTCTCTCTATTTCTGAGTTTTGTAACACTTCTGCTTGGCTGGTTACTGTTTGTAATAAATTTGTCAACTGGGCTATGTTCTGGGTTAGGTATGCTTTCGCCAAAAAGCATTTTATAAATTTAACACGGGTTGGTTTAACAAGAAGTTAACAAAACATATTTTACATAGGTTTAAAGATTTTCTGAATTTTTATAATGAGCATTTCTGTAATTGAATTTGGCACTCTGCAACCTCACTGGATGTTGGCCAGATCATACCCTAGAGCAGTTAAGCATTGTTGTGAACTTATAAATAAATGGATGTGCAGTGTGATTTTGAGAGAGAACCTAAAAAACCGAAACCTGGAAAATGGGACTTGGGAAAAAAATTTAACGGAATCAGACAAAAAATAAAACTGATTTTATAGGGCCCTAGTAACCGTAGCCTTTTGTGATCATTATTTACAACCATTTGTAGTCAGTTACAACAGCCTCAATTAGCGTTACCTTTTCGGGTCGAACTCCCCCTGCGCGAACCGGACGGTCGGGTCGGCCACCTCCTCCACCGCGGCCTCCCCTTCCTCCGCGGGCTCCCCCGCGCCCGCGCCCAGGGCGGCCCAGGTCTCCAAAGTTGATCTCCAGCTGGGCTGTGATGTCGTTGGCGGGCTTGCGGAAGTGGTGGTCCGGGCCGATTTCATCAGGGTTGCCCTGATGGAGGGGATTTGACCTTGTTTACATTTAGTCAGAGCTAGAGTTTGACATTTAGACAAGAGTCCACTCATGCAACCATGTAAACTCAAATAGCCAACATACTAACTATTGTTCGACATAATTTAACTACTATGCCAATGTGTAGATGAAGGCTTGTTTTGTCAGAACTGTCATGGGTTGAATATATGAAACAGGTACCTTGAACAAGGGGGTCAACTCTTCAATCTCCGGAGTATCAATCACAGCTGGTCTCTGCAACATCCAAGAGAAAGGACCAGCAATAAGACCGAGCACTTTTGTAATGACAGCCTCATGGGGAGGGTTTTTAGCTGGTTTGCATTACAATCTGGTTTATATCAGCCCTTTTGTTTGCTAAGACATAAACAAAACAACAATGAATCAATACCTTAAAGATGTGCATACTTCTTTAGCGTTGATCAGTCAATAAGAATCAAACTTCTCTAATTGCAACTCCTTTCCAAACTTGAAACGCAACAGTACAGCTAATCCTACACTTCTTGAACATTCACCAATATTAATTCAGTAGAGTATATCTGTAGATGTTTTGACTTCAAATAGATTTGAAATGAAAACAAATTATTTAAACGATTCAGTCACATCCTTAATCTAAATAACACATACTTTGCTCAAATATAGGTCTGAAAAAAATAATGAAATGTTAAAAATACAACTAAATACAATGACAAAACATAAAATATACATGACAGCGCAGCGATAGATAAGCAAACATTTGGCACAGTTTGTGTCACTTACATCTTTAGGCTTTTCATCGCTGACATCTTCACTCTTGGACTTGTGCAGCATGTAGCCCTTGTTCCACTTGCTGTCGGCGCCCTCGTTGGGCTTGCGGATGTTAAACTCCACCTTGGCACGCTCCTTATCCTGCATGGCCTTCCATTCGTCCAGGGTCATCTCCTTGGGGCCCTCCTCCTTAGGTTCCTCTACTTCGTTCTCCCTGGAAGAGACGGAGACGCATCTGTTAATGCAAGCCATTACCAGTCTGTTAGCTGTCCAATTGGGTTTGTCGTTTTAGATTTCTTCTAGATTGACTGTAGTGCTACGTGCGTTGTGGACCATGTGATTAATTGAACGTTGAGATCAGACTGAATGAAGCAGCATGAATGGAGCACCCTAGTGAACCGGTACAGTATGTTAACTCCAAGAATATGTTTCCCGTGCAAAAATTAGATTTAACCAGTAAAAATAAAGGTTAAATGAAAAAGGAGAGAAATTAGTTGGTTGTCCCGTTTCAGTCAGAGCAGCAGTCCTGGGGTGTGTGGGGGGGTTAACTGGACAAGTCCAGGAGGGTACTCACTTATTCTCAGAGTCAGCAGGGGTGTGTTCCACTCCCTCAGGGGTTTCCTCAGGGGCAGTAGTCTGTTCGGCATCAACACTGGGAACAGAAATTCAATGCATTTATCCCCTCTGGAGCAAAAGCAGAAATCAGTCAATATCAACAAAGCCAGGACTTCCTCAGTGTAGGACCTTGCACATAATGGGTCTGATCGGTCTCCATTTAAGGAAATAGGTTCAGATTTTTTGAACACCCACCTCGTTTCATCCTTGGGGTTTCCCCGGGTGTGAACACCACTCCCGCCACGCTTCTCCTCAGATTTCTGACTGTTGAGACAAACATGAAAGCAAATGCGCTACCATCACTAGTCACAGAGCATCTGAAGATCAAACCCCACCCCCCAAAAAAAAAAATCCTTTGAGGACTCGGAGCAGAAATGACTCACGGTTTGTCGCCACCGCTGTGTCTGTCGAAGTCCCGTTTGCCGCGGGAGTCGAAGCTGTCGCCCCGGCCCATGCCCCGTCCCCGTCCACCACGCCCAGCACGGCTGCCACCACGCCCTCTGGGGGGCCGGTCTCCTAGAGGCCTGATGAGGGACACACAGACTTTGCATCAAGGAGGGCAGATAAGAGCAGCTTAGGACTATGAATAATACTTTATTGAAAGTTAAAAATAAAATACATTTGAAAAACATGCAAGGATAAGTATGATTTGAATTTAGACTTTTTTTCTTTACACCACAGTCAAAGTCTGGTGCCACCTGACACTTAACAAGTAACACAAAATGAAGCATACAGTGCGTCCTAGACAACCAGATTTACATTACCAACCCTTATTATCAAAAAATGCTGACCATTGTCATTTACTACAGCAATTACTCACTTGTCTGCAGAGAACTCTCCTCTTTCTCCACCGTCGGGCTTGTCCTCAAGGGGTTTGTCGAAGCGGCGCTCGCGTGGGGGTCTCCTGTTGTCCGGCCTCCTGTCGCCGGTGGGCCGCCCCTCCCCCTGCCCGCCCTGGGTGCCAGGCTGGCCCTGCTGGTCCGGCCTTCGGCCCACCCGCCTGATAACTGCTACCACAACAACACATGGAGGCTTTAGATGTGGCCAATCACTCAGCACTGGCCAGAGATGACTACAGAGACAAATTAAAAGGGTTGTGCAGTGAAAAATCCCATGAACATTCTCCACTCTTTCAATCAACAATACCTTTTGATTAAAATATGTTTTGGTCTGATAATGGGTGTTGGAGCCAAACAATGTGTAACCAAAAAGTATAATACAACCAAGAGTGAAGAACTGCACTGGTGTCTAGACTAGAGACGAATTGCAAGAGGAGCTTCAAGTATGCATTTAACATGAAATATGGGTCAGTCATTCAGCAAATGTGTTAGGTCATACCAGACGAAGCTGATTAGCTATCTCATGAGGGTGTGGAGTGTTAGCTACGCCCTGTCGTGGTTTATTACTTTGACAGCATGCACTCTTGACTCAAGGCAGACACGCCTGCTTTCAGCGCATGTAGGCATGGTATTTATATTTGTGTAGTTTGAGGACATCTGGCCAAATCACTTGTTTACAAAAACATACAGCGCATGCACGTAGACGAAATCCTAGTAACTTAGCTAGTTTGCTGAATTAGTAGCTAACGAAAGTAGCTAAGATGATCTGTTTGGAAATGCTTCTGCAAAGATAAACGCCAGCACGCTGTCAACGACTGTCACAACACGTTACTGCACAAACCGTTTGAACAGACAACACAAAACAGTGCTAACTATACATTAACTAGATCAATTAAACGGTGCAAGGTTTGCTACCTGTGTTGGCCCGTTTCTACCAAAATGCTGGAACAACAACAACCAGCATGGGACTTTGGTTGGCTAGCTAGCTACCCAATGATGTACTTGCAGGATAACGCACGGGCCTTGACGTTAAACTAGAGATTTTTTTAATACAGTTTAGTCGCATCAGTGTTTTGAAGAATAGCTAACTGCGCAGCAGACATGCCCAGCAAATCCTAGACGAGCCAGCTACCTTTTTGCTCAGCAAAGAAATAAGTTATCTTATGCATACACATGCCCACCAAACTCGAGCTTTTTCATGACAAACACACTGTACTGCGCAACTACCACTGGAATATCATCTACAAACAATCCACATCCTGCAGGTGGAATTCATATCTGCGACAGGTTAGCATGAGTGCACTGTTGGGTGATATACAGTACATATCCAATGCATGATTAACCTGTCCAATAATCATGCATTGGATATGTGCATGTTTGCAGTGGGTTCTGTTGACAACAGGACAGGTACCATGTTGACCCTCATCATGCTGTTGTTACCAAGCTGGCTAGGTTTTTGCAGGTTTTGAAATATATATCTTTTTTAAAACGCACCAAGGTGTGAACCTTACCTTCTTTCTTCGGAGGTACTGGAGCCTGAGTTTCATCTTTTTTGTCAAGGAGCGGATTCTTCCTGTCCTTCTGTGACTCTTTCTTGGGCTGCTTGGCAGCTTGGGCTGCAGACTTGGTGATACTAGCTGCGGCCGCCTCTTTCTTCTTGTTCTCCGCCGCCTTTAACACCTCGAACGGATCTGATTCATCATCCAATAGCTGGTCAAACCGATTCGTTACGACGCAGCCGAAGCCTTCTTGCAGTTGTCCGGGCATGATGGCGCCCCTTCAGCGGGATTTACCTCCGATTCTACGAGGCTGGCTGCGAACAATTCGCTAGATACTGCCACAAGATGGCTGGGAAATGTACCCCTTCTCTTCCGGTGCGAGGAATATCCGGGACATTCAGTAGTGCGCCATATGATATGGGGTATGTACTTATCTTGCCAAGCAGGGTGTCACAATATGCTGTTTGTAAACACATGCACATTTTCTCACGTGTCAATTATTCCTATATCGCATTAGCCATGACATATAATTGCTATGTTAATTGACAAAAACATAATGCATATGCACTGTAGGTCGGTAACAATAAATATACTGATGACCAATAAAAACCTTTATTGCCTTATTGTTTAGAAGAGAATAATAAATATCCAATATGCAGTTAATGCTTTTCAGGAAATGTAGACAGAGAGGGGAAGAGGGGACCTTTTTCCAAGTGAAGCATTTCCAAATCCCAATATTCAGCAGCTCTCTCTGTGTGTTCTGAAGATTAAGGAGGATTTGTAGGTTTATAAAAAGCAGAAAACAAACTTGTGTGTAGAGGGCAGGCAGGGAAATGTTGTGAACAGCTGGTAGTGTCATACAGCTGTCTATTTACAAGGATTTCACTACACCTGCAATAGCATCTGCTAAATATGTGTGTGACCAATACAATTTTAGTTGATTTGATCTGACTAGTCACTTCTCTGTAACCTATCAGAGTGGGAAGTTTGGGAACTCAACCATCCAGCCAAACACAGCTGTTGGCAACAAGGTCACATATTGGATGCTATGTTAATTTAGCTTTTATAATGTTCTATTCTATGAATACAATATCCTTGTAATAGTTTAGCCCATGTAGAAGGAATCATATTATTTGTTTGTACATAAGCCTACTACCGAGTTTTAACGTATGAGCAAGACACTCACATGACTCAACTGTGACAAAGCAATTTGGCAAGCAAATGCCTCTCCTCATAACGCCCTAATGTGGTGTCAGTGAAATGTGTGCCATGTACGATATCGGTGACATTACAAGCATCTTGCACCAATAAACTTATTGGAAGTATCCGTGTCATGTTGGAACTGGCATTATATCTTCTGTGCTACTGTGTTTCTCTTTAGACCTACAGTACAATATGACTCACATTTGACCTGAGACCCATTTTAGTAGTGGGATATTACTCCTATATTAGCTTCATTGTTCAAAATACTGTTGCATTTAGTGACACTATCCATCACCACATCATCTTTTATGAATGAAGTGACATAACAAAAGGAACACATATAACTGGCTTGAGATAATTGGTGTGGGCCTAAGGCAAACCACACCACCCAAATAACCCTAATCATGGTTTGTAAGGCTACACCACACCACAGCAAACCTGGGTGTGTGTGTGTAACATGATACAGGTATCAGGTAAAAACAGGGCGGGTGTCTTTGTTACACCAGTAAACTAGGACTACACAGCTCACATGCTCTGCAATATAGACAAGACCAACTGCTGCTGCCCTGTTGTTGAACAATTCAGCCAATGAAATATCCATTTGAACACATTCTAATTTGGCAATGTTGATTTTAGACTGCAATTCTAAATTGGCAATGGTTAGACTTTTGACTACATACTGTGCCTTCAGAAAGTATTCAAACTCTTGACTTATTCCACATTTTGTTGTGTTACAGCCTGAATAAAAATGGATGAAATAGTTTTTGTTTTCTCTCACCCATCTACTACACACAATACCCTATAATGACAAAGTGAAACCATGTTTTTAGATTTTTTTTTGCAAATTTCTTGAAAATTAAATACAGAAATATCTAATTTACATAAGTATTCACACCCGAGTCAATACTTTGTAGAAACACCTTTGGCAGCAATGACTGCTGTGATTCTTTCTGGGTAAGTTTCTAAGCACTTTCCACACCTGGTTTGTGCAACATTTGCCCATTAATAGTTTCAACATTCTTCAAGCTCTGTCAAGTTGGTTGTTAATCATTGCTAGACAATCGTTTTCAGGTCTTGCCATAGATTTTCAAGTAGATTTATGTCAAAACTGTAACTCAGCCACTCGAAGATTCACTGTCTTCTTGGTAAGCAACTCCAGTGTAGATTTGGCCTTAAGTGTTAGATTATTGTCCTGCTGAAAGGCAAATTCATCTCCCATTGTCTGGTGGAAAGCAGACAGAACCAGGTTTTCCTCCAGAATTTTGCCTGTGCTTAGCTCCATTCCGTTGATATTTTATCCTGGAAAACTCCCCAGTCCTTAACAATTACAAGCATACCCCTGACATAATCAGCCACCATTATGATTGAAAATGTTGAGTGGTACTCAGTAATGTGTTGTTTTGGATTTGCCCCAAACACAAACACTTTGTGTTAATTGCTTTGACACATTTTTTGCAGTACTACTTTAGTGCCCTGTTGCAAACAGGATGCATGTTTTAGAATATTTTTCGTTCTGTCAATTTGGTTAGTATTGTTGAGTAACTAAAATGTTGCTGATCCATCGTCAGTTTTATCCTACCACAGACATCTCATCGCGCTCTAGCGACTCCTGTGGTGGGCAGGGTGCATGCACGCTGACACGGTTGCCAGGTATACAGTGTTTCCTCCGACACATTGGTGTGGCTGGCTTCTGGTATAAGCAGGTATTGTGTCAAGAAGCGGGGTCGTGTTTCGGAGGACACACGGCTCTCAACCTTCACATCTCCCTAGTCCGTATGGGAGTTGCAGCGATGGGACAAGACTACATACAACTACAAATTGGGGAGAGAAAAAAATACAAAATAACAATTATTTGTAGTGACTGGGTGTATTGATACACCATCCAAAGTGTAATTAACACTTTGTTTTTTGTACCCATCTACCAATAGGTGCCCTTCTTTGCGAGGCTTTCAAAAACCTCCCTGGCCTTTGTGGTTCAATCTGTTTGAAATTCACTGCTCGACTGAATGTGTGGGGTACAGAGATGAGGTATTCATTAAATAAAATCATGTTCAACACTATTATTGTTCATATGCAACTTATTAAGTGACTTCTAAAGCAAGGGGTTGAATACTTACTGACTCGAGACATTCCAGCTTTTCATTTTTTATTCATTTGTAAACATTTCTATAAACATAATTCCACTTTGACATTATAGGGTATTGTGTGACACTATCTCAATTTAGTCATTTTGTAAATTCAGGCTTTAACACAACAAAATGTGGAAAAAGTTTCTAAAGGCACTGCAGATAAGAACACGTCAGAAATTGAACCAAAGTCAGCATTAGCTTGAAGAGTGGTGGCGTCAATCAACTTTTCATTCAAACAAGCTACACATAAATAATGCAAAGAAATCTTTCATTTTAAACTTTCATTTCAATAAAAGTTCAACGGCTCACAACTCTTCATCTTAACCAAGCAAACACAAAGGAATGCGATGCCTAGTTCTGGTCAGTTATTGCTATTTGTGCTTGATAATTCACAAAACCTCTTGACAGTCTACAACATTTAGCTCCTTGAGTTAGCAGCAGGAATGTACAGGCTTGTTTCTGAGACATTAACAAATGTCCATTAACCATTTCAGGTGTATCAGTTTCAGCATTTGCTTTTAGTGTTCCAGTATTTTCAGTGGATTTCAGTATTCAAGTTGCAGTCTGTTTTAATATATTCTTTCAACCATATTTTAATCTACTTGAGTGCCTACTGTACATGTTCCTGTCATAGTCACAAAAGGAACAGCACTCATGTAGCCTAGCTAGCGTACACTAACCAAGATCAAATTATGAAGTGCTTGAAAATGGGGAAACCTCTACTCAACTAGGGAGGCTATTGAAAATGGGGGAACCTCTACTCAACTAGGGAGGCTATTGAAAATGGGGGAACCTCTACTCAACTAGGGAGGCTATTGAAAATGGGGAAACCTCTACTCAACTAGGGAGGCTATTGAAAATGGTGGCTGATAAAAAGTCAATGCAAACAGATGATTCTATAGAGTATTCACTCAAAGAGAGACATTATTCAAACCACTAGTCCCTCATGGCTATGGTCAACTTATACAGAGAATACAATTTCTCTTAATTCACACGGAGTAAAACACACTGAATAAAACAGTTTCGTTTATATACAGTGCTTTCGGAAATTATTCAGACCCCTTGACTTTTTCCACATTTTGTTCGGTTACAGCCTTATTCTAAAATTGATTAAATAGTTTTTTCCCCCTCAATCTACAAACAATTCCCCATAATCACCAAGCAAAAACAGGTTTTTAGATTTTTTTGCTAATTAAAATATCACATTTACATAAGTATTCAGACCCTTTAGTCAGTACTTTGTTGATGCACCTTTGGCAGCAATTACAGCCTCAAGTATTCTTGGGTATGACGCTACAAGCTTTGCACATCTGTATTTGGGGAGTTTCTACAATTCTGTTCAGATCCTCTCCAGCTCTGTCAAGTTGGATGGGGAGCATTGCTGCACGGCTATTTTCAGGTCTCTCCAGAGATGTTCGATCGGGTTCATCCAGACATAACGCTTGGCATTCAGGCCAAAGAGTTCAATCTTAGTTTCATCAGACCAGAGAGTCATGTTTCTCATGTTCTGAGAGTCTTTAGGTGACATTTGGAAAACTCAAAGCAGGCTGTCATGTGCCTTTTACTGAGGAGTGGCTTCCGTCTGGGCACTCTACCATCAAGGCCTGATTGGTGGAGTGCTGCATAGATGGTAGTCCTTCTGGAAGTTTTTCCCATCTCCACAGAGGAACTCTGGAGCTCTGTCAGAGTGACCATCAGGTTCTTGGTCACCTCCCTGACCAAGGCCATTCTCCCCCTATTGCTGTTTGGCCGGGCAGCCAGCTCTAGGAAGAGTCTTGGTGGTTTCAAACTTTTTCTATTTAAGAATGATCGAGGCCACTGTGTTCTTGGGGACCTTCAATGCTGCAGAAATGTTTTGGTACCCTTCCCCAGATCTGTGCCTTGACACAATCCTGTCTCGGAGCTCTACAGACAATTCATTTAATCTCGTGGCTTGGTTTTTGCTCTGACATGCACTGTCAACTGTGGGACCTTATAGACAGGTGTTTGCCTTTCAAAATCAAGACCAATCAATTTAATTTACCACAGGCAGACTCCAATCAAGTTGTAGAAATCTCAAGGATGATCAATGGAAACAGGATGCACTGGAGCTCAATTTTGAGTCACATAGCAAAGGGTCTGAATACTTATGTAAATAAGTTATTCGTTTTTATTTTTTAATACATTTGCAAACAATTCAAAAAATCTGTTTTCACTTTGTCATTATGGTGTAGATTGCTGAGATTTTTAAAAATGTATTTAATCAATTTTAGAACAAGGCTGTAACGTAACAAAATTATATATTATATGCTATAGAATAAAAGTTGTGTGATTAGGCCTAAACTAGTCAGCAAAGGAGTATAGCCATACAAAATACTACTCTGTCTGGTTGAGGTACTTTTTGTAGGCTTGTTTATTGTCATCCTCTTCTTTCAATCTCTTACGAGCAGATTTTTCCATTTCCAGCAGTTTCACATACAGGGCCTCTGACATGTCATCATCGATGTCCATCTAAAGAAAACAGAAAACACCAAAGTCATGAGAAAAAGGCTAGATAACAACACTTTTTTTCCTATCAAATAACATGGACTTAAAACCCATTTTAAAATTGTATTTAACTAGGCAAGTCAGTTAAGAACAAATTCTTATTTACAAGGACAGCCTAGGAACGGTGGGTTAACTGCCTTGTTCAGGGCCAGATCGAATCCCCGAGCTGACAAGGTCTGTCGATCTAGCAACCTTTCGGTTACTGGCCCAACGCTTTAACCACTAGGCTACCCTGCCGTCCCAAAAGCAAGAACAACCCTATCAGACCGAAACAGCAATATAGAATCTGTTCACAACTTTAATATTACAGATGCTCATCTTGGGGCCTAGCTTTCTATCGTGTTTGCTTACTGTGATTTGGTGTGTGTGTGTGTGGGGGGGGTATTATTAAATGAGGACTGTGAAAGACACACTCACTTGTCGAGGCTGCGTGTAGTTGCTCCCCATGCCTGACGTCAAACTGTGATACTTTGCCCTCGGATCCAGGGACTCCGTTTTTTTCAGAAACAGCGAGTGCTATTAAAAGGCAGGATGACATATCAGATTATGAAATATGACTCAGATGTATTATCTAAACATTTCAAGCTGTTGAGTGACATTTTTCAACCGTAAAAGCATCTTCCGGGTAAACACACAAAAACCATCAGATAAGCATGGCGAGAGTGATAATGCAGTAATACGAATATACCTCAATGTTTGTTGTAAGGACGCAGTGGTAATTAACTGTCAAATCCTAAGAAAATACTAATTTCATATTTAAATATTCTTATGCTGTAAAATATCCAATAATTGCCAAAAGAGATCAAAGATGCAAAATGTAAAAACAAGTTAATTGATGGTAACATTACATTAAAAAAAAGACGATACACGTTCGGGTACCCGGACACAGATTCTGCTTTTTAGTTCAGGAATAAGCTTTTGACCTGTAACTGGGAAACCAGCCCATAAATATGTACAATATTAGATGTTAATATGTAAATAATAAATATCTGAACTGTTTAGATTGGTTTCTGAGAGGCATACCAATGCTCCAGCTCCATTGTGCGGTGTCAGTGTGAACGTGTTGGTGAAGATTCTTATCTGTTCATGAAGACAAAACATGTTGAGTAACAATACAAGTTGTACAAATGAGATTTCCTGATGATATCACAAGACCACAACAAATTATGTCAAAACAGTAAAAGAAGACTGAAGAGTAAAAAAACAACTTACAAGATACATGATGGGCATGATGAGGGTCCAGAAGAAGGAGGGGAGGATGCCATAGGTAAGATTGGTCATCACCAGCCCTGGACAAATCACTGATGAGTACAGCCCCTGTCAATCGTGTAAAAAACAAAAAAAAAGGTATCATTATTGTTTATCTGATACATGTACTGACTTTTGAGGTAGAGTTTGACTAAATATAAAATGTCATGCAACTTGACATTATGAACAAAGAGAGGGGGCAACATTCACAATTCCATTAGGATCTAGCATAGACACTCCAGTCTCTCACCAGGCCAGGACCCAGAATGGACCCACCAGTTGCTCCTGAATTATGATTAAGGGTAAATCGTAGTTCACAGACGCTGAGACGCGATAGTCCGGCATCCCATTGTGACATAGCTATGCTTCTTATTCAGTTGCACAGCCATGTGCAACTGAATACGTGTGTACCTAACCTAGTACACATCTCTTGCAAGGATCCAAAATGGATCTGCCACAACCCACCAGTGGCTCATACATAGCCCAATACTGCCATGTGTAACTGAGTAAACATTGGCTCACCTGGCTGTTGTTGTGTCTGTTGAGGGCAAGGCTGATAAGGTCGGAGGCATACTTTGAGGACGCGTAGGGCTCGGTCCCCAGTCTGTGCTGGACATCGTCTAGACTGAAGGCTGAGCGTCTGGCATTGCTGGACGAAGTCCACACTACCCGGGAGGTCTGACCAGCCTGGCAAAGGATAGAGTCTAGCTCCCTGACCTGGAACATAGAGATGGAAAGTATGACAATGTTTGAAGGGACAGAACCTGGAACAATGAGACAGCTGGGCTCCAGACTGCGACCATTTAATCGCATTTTGCGACCCTTTAACACTGCATTGGCGCATCATGGAATTTGCATACTTATGTAAGATAGCCTACTATTCATAATGTGATGAGTAGATTGGATAGTCATAATTTAGGCTAACAACAGAACTCAATCACTGTTTGAAAAAAAAAAATTCAATTCATGGCTGAGCACGTATTGCGTAGACCTAGGCGATGTCAGATATATTTCTTCTTTCTTTGCATGGCATGGAAAAAAATGTGGCCTTTTAAAACACATTTCATGCAATTCTACTACATTTGATATGACTGGAGACATTAGCAGAATATGTTTTAATACAACAAATTACAAGGTAGCCTACTCCTGCTGACACTGACAAACAGATCAATCAAAACGACGTTGTCCTTATAATAGGCCTACGAGAAGGGGAGACGAATAGAATGACGTCCATCTAGTCTCTGACCATTTGCTTTCCAAACGGTTTTCCCTTGATTCTATTATGCCTAGCTTGGCCTCTACTTTTCACAGACAGTCACAACTGAACAATAACACGACAATATGTGTTTTTTTTTAAGTAATGATCATCTGTGGCCAAATCATGTTTGAGTAGCCTATTTTGAATGATTTCATTTATTTTTGTATAGACAGACATAGGCTAATTAGGCTATATAATTTAGGCAATTTAATTCAAATTTACTTTAGGGAAAGCTTAGCTTCCCCTAGTCTTAGTATTATCACCATTCAAAAGTTTGGGGTCACTTAGAAATGTCCTTGTTTTTTTTAAAGAAAAACAGTCATTTACAACATTAACAATGTCTACACTGTATTTCTGATCAATTTGATGTTAATTGAAATGGACAAGTGACCCTAAACTTTTGAACCGTAGCGTATATTAGTAGGCTATACATAAAGACCACATTAAAGATTGAGAATAGTCTGATGGGTGTGTATATTATCAAGTGCTTGTCAAATTGTGAATGAGAGACTGATGAGGTGTGTGCAGCCTGCGCAAGAAATAGAGCAGAGCTTATGCCTCTTATCATTTGTCATGGCTGGCTGAAAGACTGGACCAAGGTGGACATGGTAAGCGTACATTTTAACTTTATTTAAAAGTGACGTCGACAAAACCAAGAACAAAAAAAACAACCGTGAAGCTTTGGGCTATGTGCCCTGAACAACTACAAAGTATCTTCCCACAAAACAGGTGGGGGGAAAGGGTTCCTAAGTATGGTTCTGAGAACCATACCAGGCCAAGACATAGAAATACAAAACAGAATGCCCACCCTAGTCACGTGACATCATTAGAGTCGCATCATGCAGCCTTAGAATGTATTTAAAAAATCTAAACACATAGCCTAACATTTGTATCACAACTAAATTTCTATAAATAACTAAATAAAAGCATTGAGGAGGAACTGTTTATTTGTTAACCACTCAACACAGAATAGCCGCATGTATGCAGTCCCTCTGCAAATTATTTGAAGCCTACCCTTTATATTTTATTTAGGAACACTACATGACCAAAAGTATGTGGACACCTGCTCGTTGAACATATCATTCCAAAATCCTGGACATTAACATGGAGTTGGTTAACCCTTTGCTGCTATAACAGCCTCCATGTTGGAACGTTGCTGCGGGGAATTGTTTCCATTCAGCCACAAGAGAATAGGTGAGGTCGGGCACTGATTTTGGGTGATTGGAACAGACTTGCAGTCGGTGTTCGATGGGGTTGAGGTCAGGGCTCTGTGCAGGCCAGTCAAGTTCTTCCACACCGATCGACAAAACATTTCTGTTGGGACCTCACTTTGTGCACGGGGGCATTGTCATACTGAAACAGGGCCTGAAACTGTTGCCACAAAGTTGGAAGCACAGAATCGTCTAGAATTACATTGTATGCTGTAGCGTTAAGATTTCCCTTCACTGGAACTATAGGCCTAGATCGAACCATGAAAAACAGCCCCAGACCATATTCCTCCTCCACCAAACTTAACAGTTGACACGATAAATTCAGGCAGGTAGCGTTCCCCTGGCATCCGCCAAACCCAGATTCATCCATCGGACTTTCAGACGGTGTAGCTGATTTATCACTTTTCTACTGCTCCAGAATCCAATGGCTGCAAGCTTTACAACACTCCAGCCAACGTTTGGCATTGCGCTTGGTGAGATCTTAGGCTTATCGGCCATGGAAACCCATTTCATGAAGCTCCTGACAAACAGTTCTTGCAAATCAACTGTGGGAGCAATTATCCTACAATGTGATTTTCTGGATTTTCTTTCCTCATTTTGTCTGTCATAGTTGAAGTGTACCTATGATGAAAATGTCAGTGTTCTGCCATGGCCAGCGAAGAGCCCGGATCTCAATCCCATTGAGCACGTCTGGGACCTGTTAGATCGGAGGGTGAGGGCTAGGGCCATTCCCCCAGAAATGTCTGGGAACTTGCAGGTGCCTTGGTGGAAGAGTGGGGTAACATCTCACAGGAAGAACTGGCAAATCTGGTGCAGTCCATGAGGAGGAGATGCAGTACTTAATGCAGCTGGTGGCCACACCAGATACTGACTATTACTTTTGATTTTGACCCCCCTTTGTTCAGGGACACATTATTCAAATTCTGTTAGTCACATGTCTGTGGAACTTGTTCAGTTTACATCTCAGTTGTTGAATCTTGTTATGTTCATACAAATATTTACACTTGATGTTTGCTGAAAATAAACGCAGTTGAGTTTATCATGTTTCTTTAGACCTGTCTAAAATAAATAGATTTATTGTGATGGTGTGGGCTATATTAAATGGATTTATTAAACTTAAATGTCTTTATGTAGATGTTCCCAAGGTCCGCATCAATAGCTTGTAGGCTATGCGTGAAAGCCAGGAGATGCTAAACGTGTTCATGTTAATTAACGGTGAATTACCATGAGATTGGCAGCTATTTACATGGCAATTACCGGCTGACAAAATGTAATGACTGCCACAGCCCTATTACCATCCCAGTAATGATACCAATTTGTTTCTATTGCGTGACGCTGCAAAATAATTGTGTGCGACCAAATCATGGGCTGTTGTCACAAACTGAAAAACTTGGAAAATGTTAGTCTGGAGACCTGGACAGGTAAGATTACTCTCTCATATGGGGGTAGGTTTAATTTGGACTTTTTTTGTCGCTGTGTCTTGTGGAAAATGAATGAAATACATTTTCAATTGGGAATCAAGAAATATGATGAGTGAAATTACCAAGAACTTTGAGAAAATACATGAAAGTAAACATTGCTAATGAATGCCTGGTTTGATTGAATTCCAGCCCTTGCCTGTCTGTTGTGTCCTATCACTGAGACTGTCTAATGCCAGTCCAAGGGACTAGAGAGTAAGGTGCATGGACGGTACAGCATGGAAACAAAATGGACCAGATAGAAACAAACGTTTAATAGTTAATAGCATGAGTCTCTAGTACCTGTTACAGTGAGCTGGGTATCATTTTCTCTGTGGTTCTGAAAAGTAGATGAGTTTTTAAAGTTTCCAATACCTTGTGCTTTTCCTTTAACAAAGGGGCCAAATCAAAAAGCAACTTATCTGGTTGAAAATGGCATCAATAGTTGTCCCAAAATTCTCGCAAAAAAAGTGTAAGTAGGAGAACTTGAGTCATAATGTCAGTGTTTTCCAAAATATAGTTATGAGATTTAAGGAATCCTGGAATTCACAGTTTTCCTTGGGTTGGCTTTAGATTTCAATCGTGCCCACATGCCTCCTATGAGACCGCTACTTTGCAGCACCCCAAAAAATATAATCATTGATTAGGAGCCCATCAGCACATGACCCGGCATTTGCAAAGCCATTAGTCACGCAATCCCTTGTTGAAAGTAAAGTGGCTGTATGGGATATTTTAACTATGGTGAGTAAAGAGGAACACACAACCAACATAACACACCTACATCATACCAAAACCTCAACACAACTCTCGTTATGGCTTCTATCATTTCTTAATAAGGACATGGAAAAGTGAGGCGAAATCAGCCCACCTTTACGTTTTTCCTCACCATGTGACCATGAAACCTGACCAAGGAAAACTCCAGGCCCTATCCCTTAGTTATCCCTTAGTTGTAACAGGGGACCGGGTCAGGTTACGTAGGTAACGTGGCACTAACTAGCTTATGTTTTAATTTCCAGGCTCTGTTTCCATTTGAAACAAACCTCTCTGTATTGAGAAACATTACGATACGATAGGATAAAATAAGATAAGTGACTTACCAGCACAAAGTGTCCAAACAGGTTTGTGGCGAACACTTCCTGTAGTCCATCTTTGTTGACACGGTCCTGCTGGGTCAGGAGGCCCTCTGCTGTGGCAAACATTTTGACGACGTTGCTGAAGCACAAAGATGACATCACATCAGAGCACTGGGCAACGCTAAACACTTACTAGACATATATATCTGAAGGGTTAAGTTCAAACTTTTTCAGGGGGTCAAATGGAAACTTGGAGTCTAGTTGTGAGAGAAGTAAAAGGTGCCTCGAAGAACCTTATGGGTTGCCACACTGGTGGAATCTTTCCAGTTCAAAAAGGTTCCTTGAGGAACACCTCTGAAAAGGATCTTCGAGGAACCCCTGTTTAAAGTTTAAAACCAGAACCTTTTGTCATATGATGGGTTAAATTTGGAACTTTTTAAATAAATTATTGTAGAGATGGCAGCCTATCAGATTGGAGATGTGGCTTATTGGCGGTGTGGCTTTTTGGCCACCCGTTAGGGTAAATGTCATTATGTTAAGTTTCTACACTGCAAATTTTAACTTTCCTTGAATATTTATGCAGATGACATATTAAAATATAATATTAACATTGCTGATTACACATAGTAATATGTGTATTTATTTTATTTAACTAGGCAAGTCAGTTAACTTCTGTAGGGTAGGGGGGTAGCATTTGGAATTTTGGATGAAAAGCATGCCCAAATTAAACTGCCTTCTACTCAGGCCCAGAAGATAGGATATGCATATAATTCATAGATTTTGATAGAAAACTCTAAAATTTCCAAAACTGTTAAAATAATGTCGGAGTATAACAGAACTGATTTGGCAGGCAAAAATCTGAGAAAACATCCTACTTCCTGAATGGATTTTTGTTGTTGTAGTTTTCTATTCAATGCCATTACAGTATCCATTGAGATGGGACTCAAATTTCAGTTCCCATGCCTTCCACTAGATGTCAACAGTCTTTAGAAATTGTTGCAGGCTTGTATTCTGAAAAATTAGGGAGTAAAAGCCGTGTCACAGAGCTTTTTCATGCGCATGACCGAGAGAGTGCCTTTCTTGTTTACCTTTTATATTGATGACGTTATTGTCCGGTTGAAATATTATCGATTATTTAAGCTAAAAACAACCTGAGGATTGAATATAAACATGGTTTGACATGTTTCTATGAACTTTACGGATACAATTTGGACTTTTGTCTCCCTGTTGTGACTGTGTTTGATCCTGTGGATTACTGAAGGAAAAGTGCAAACAAAAGAGGTTTTTGGATATAAAGATTCATCGAACAAAAGGAAAAATTATTGAATAAATGAATGTCTTCTGAGTGCAAACATATGAAGATCAAAGTTAAGGGATTCATTTTATCTCTATTTCTGACTTGTGTAACTCTTCTACATGGCTGGTTACTGTTTGTAATGATTTGTCTGCTGGGCTATGTTCTCAAATAATTGTAAGGTATGCTTTCACCATAAATAATTTTTGAAATCTGACACCGTGGTTGGATTCACAAGACATTCATCTTTAAACCTATGTAAAATAGTTGTATCTTTTATGAATTTTTATAATGAGTATTTCTGTATCAGAATTTGGAGCTCTGCAATCTCACTGGATGTTGGCCAGAGAAGTTAAGAACAAATTCCTATTTACAATGAAGGCCTACCCCAGCCAAACCCTAATGACGCTGGGCCAATTGTGCGCCGCTCTATGGAACTCTCAATCATGGACGGTCTTGATACAGCCTGGAATCGAACCAGGGTCTGCAGTGATGCCTCTTAGACCGCTGCGCCACTCGAGAGCCCAAATAACCTTATAAAGTGGTAAATACTCCAACTTCGGGATTTGCATAGGCTTTTGAGGAACTCATACACCTCTTAGCCTCATTGAAACTACAAAACCGCAGTGGCTGTTAATTTATCATCGAATCACAGCCTACTTCGTCAAATGGGTGATGATTTAACAAGCGCATTTCTGAAAAAAGCACTGTCATTGCACCAATGTACCGAACCATAAACATAAACGCCTTTCTTAAAATCAATACACAAGTATATATTTTTTAAACCTGCATATGTAGTTAAAAGAAATTCATGTTAGCAGGCAATATTAACTAGGGAAATTGTCAGTTCCATTGCGTCCTGTGCAAGCAGAGTCAGGGTATATGCAGCAGTTTGGGCCGCCTGGCTCCCTGCGAACTGTGTGAAGACCATTTCTTCCTAAAAAAAGACCGTAATTAATTTGCCAGAATTTTATATAATTATGACATAACATTAAGGGTTGTAACAGCAATATTTAGACTTATGGATGCCACCCGTTCGATAAAATACAGAACGGTTCCGTATTTCACTGAAAGAATAAACGTTTGGAGAAATGGGCCAAAATACTAGCAACAGTGTGTGAAAACCTTGTGAAGACTTACAGAAAACGTTTGACCTCTGTCATTGCCAACAAAGGGTATATAAAAGTATTGAGATAAACTTTTGTTATTGACCAAATACTTATTTTCATTTGCAAATAAATTCATTAAAAATCCTACAATGTGATTTTCTGGATTTTTTTCGACCATGGAAACCCATTTCATGAAGCTCCTGACAAACAGTTCTTGCAAATCAACTGTGGGAGCAATTATCCTACAATGTGATTTTCTGGATTTTCTTTCCTCATTTTGTCTGTCATAGTTGAAGTGTACCTATGATGAAAATTACAGGCCTCATCTTTTTAAGTGGGAGAACTTGCAAAATTGGTGGCTGACTAAATACTTTTTGCCCCACTGTAAATAAAAAGAAGAAATAGGCCGATTTTAAAATCAGTATCAGCTTTTTTGGTCCTCCAATAAATTGGGATCGGCGTTTAAAAATCTTAATTCGTCGACCTCTAGTACAGGTGCATCAACGCTGGGACCGAGAGACTGAAAAACAGCTTCTAACTCAAGGCCATCAGACTGCTAAACAGCAATCACTAACTCAGAGAGGCTGCTGCCTACATTGAGACCTAATCACTGGCCACTTTAATAAATTAGTCACTTTAAAACAATGCCACTTTAATAATGTTTACATACATTTGAAGTCGGAAGTTTACATACACCAAAGCCAAATACATTTCAACTCAGTTTTTCCACAATTCCTGACATTTAATCGAAGTAAAAATTCCCTGTCTTAGGTCAGTTAGGATCACCACTTTATTTTAAGAATGTGAAATGTCAGAATAATAGTAGAGAGAATTATTTATTTCAGCTTTCATTTCTTTCATCACATTTCCAGTGGGTCAGAAGTTCACATACACTCAATTAGTATTTGGTAGCATTGCCTTTAAATTGTTTAACTTGGGTCAAACGTGTCAGGTAGCCTTCCACAAGCTTCCCACAATAAGTTGGGTGAATTTTGGCCCATTCCTCCTGACAGAGCTGGTGTAACTGAGTCAGGTTTGTAGGCCACCTTGCTCACACACGCTTTTTCAGTTCTGCCCACAAATGTTTTATAGGATTGAGGTCAGGGCTTTGTGATTGATGGCCACTCTAATACCTTGGCTTTGTTGTCCTTGAGCAATTTTTCCACAACTTTGGAAGTATGCTTGGGGTCATTGTCCATTTGGAAGACCCATTTGGAAGACCCATTTGCGACCAAGCTAAAGCTTGGTTAAAACTTCCTGACTCATGTCTTGAGATGTTGCTTCAATATATCCACATAATTTTCCTTCCTCATGACCCCATCGATTTTGTGAAGTGCACCAGTCCCTCCTGCAGCAAAGCACCCCCATAACATGATGCTGCCACCCCGTGCTTCATGGTTGGGATGGTGTTCTCCGGCTTGCAAGCCTCCCCCTTTTCCTCCAAACATAGCGATGGTCATTGTGGCCAAACAGTTCTATTTTTGTCCCCATGTGCAGTTGCAAACCGTAGTCTGGCTTTTTTATGGCGGTTTTGGAGCAGTGGCTTCTTCCTTGCTGAGCGACCTTTCAGGTTATTTCAATATAGGACTCGTTTTACTGTGGATATAGATACTTTTGTACCCGTTTCCTCCAGCATCCTCACAAGGTCCTTTGCTGTTGTTCTGGGATTGATTTGCACTTTTCGCACCAAATTACATTAATCTCGAGGAGACAGAACACATCTCCTTTCTGAGCAGTATGACAGCTGCATGGTCCCATGGTGTTTATACTTGCATACTATTGTTGTACAGATGAATATGGTACCTTCATGCGTTTGGCAATTGCTCCCAAGGATGAACCAGACTTGGAGGTGTACAATGTTTTTTCTGAGATCTTGGCTTATTTCTTTTGATTTTCCCATGATGTCAAGAAAAGAGGCACAAGGTAGGCCTTGAAATACATCCACAGGTACACCTCCAATTGACTCAAATTATGTCAATTAGCCTATCAGAAGCTTCTAAAGCCATGACATACTTTTCTGGAATTTTCCAAGCCATTTAATGACACAGTCAACTTACTGTATGAATCTTCTGACCCACTGGAATTGTGATGTAGTGAATTATAAGTGAAATATTCTGTCTGTAAACAATTGTTGGAAAAATTACTTGTGTCATGCACAAAGTAGATGTCCTTAACCGACTTGCCAAAACTAGTTTGTTAACAAGAAATTTGTGGAGTGGTTGAAAAACGAGTTATACAACATTAATCATATGTATATACTGTATTTTATACCATCTATTGTACCTTGCCTATGCCACTCGGCCATCGCTCATCCATATATTTATATGTACATATTCTCATTCACCTCTTTATATTTGTGCGTATTAGGTAGTTGTTAAATGACTTGTTAGATGTTAGACATCCCTACTAAGCCACACCTCCACCCCAAGGTTCCTCCAGGAACCCGTTGCTACATTGAACCATTAAAAGGTTACTCCAAGAACCCCTCAAATAACCAAAGGTGCAAATATGAACCATTGACTAGAAATGGTTCCTTGAGGAGCTGCAGGGGTTCCTTAAGAAATGAAATGTTGCGTGTTGTTTGAGTAGAGTACGGCTTGAAGGCCTTACCTAGAAAATAGGCCCTTGAAAAAGGCTTTGATGTCAATCTGTGGATTTGGCATGATCCCGGCATTAAGGTATAGGTAGTCCAGTCTGTTGTACCTGTGAAATGAGTATTAGTAAAAGTATTTATTGTTGTCACATCGAAAAGGATGTAAAGTACGTATGCATTTGTGTGTGTGTCTATACGTATGTGTGAGGGGTTAACTGGGTAATGACTATTACTTCTACTGTGTGGCAGCACAGACCACCTAGCGGACAGAGCCCATATCCAGATGCGTTTGTGTGTGTCAGCGTCGGTGCTGTTTATTTTATATATACACACATACATACATATACATATATATATATACATACAGTGCCGTGCGAAAGTATTCGGCCCCCTTGAACTTTGCGACCTTTTGCCACATTTCAGGCTTCAAACATAAAGATAGAAAACTGTATTTTTTTTGTGAAGAATCAACAACAAGTGGGACACAATCATGAAGTGGAACGACATTTATTGGATATTTCAAACTTTAACAAATCAAAAACTGAAAAATTGGGCGTGCAAAAATTATTCAGCCCCCTTAAGTTAATACTTTGACGCGCCACCTTTTGCTGCGATTACAGCTGTAAGTCGCTTGGGGTATGTCTCTATCAGTTTTGCACATCGAGAGACTGAATTTTTTCCCCATTCCTCCTTGCAAAACAGCTCGAGCTCAGTGAGGTTGGATGGAGAGCATTTGTGAACAGCAGTTTTCAGTTCTTTCCACAGATTCTCGATTGGATTCAGGTCTGGACTTTGACTTGGCCATTCTAACACCTGGATATGTTTATTTTTGAACCATTCCATTGTAGATTTTGCTTTATGTTTTGGATCATTGTCTTGTTGGAAGACAAATCTCCGTCCCAGTCTCAGGTCTTTTGCAGACTCCATCAGGTTTTCTTCCAGAATGGTCCTGTATTTGGCTCCATCCATCTTCCCATCAATTTTAACCATCTTCCCTGTCCCTGCTGAAGAAAAGCAGGCCCAAACCATGATGCTGCCACCACCATGTTTGACAGTGGGGATGATGTGTTCAGGGTGATGAGCTTTGTTGCTTTTACACCAAACATAACGTTTTGCATTGTTGCCAAAAAGTTCAATTTTGGTTTCATCTGACCAGAGCACCTTCTTCCACATGTTTGGTGTGTCTCCCAGGTGGCTTGTGGCAAACTTTAAATTACACTTTTTATGGATATCTTTAAGAAATGGCTTTCTTCTTGCCACTCTTCCATAAAGGCCAGATTTGTGCAATATACGACTGATTGTTGTCCTATGGACAGAGTCTCCCACCTCAGCTGTAGATCTCTGCAGTTCTTCCAGAGTGATCATGGGCCTCTTGGCTGCATCTCTGATCAGTCTTCTCCTTGTATGAGCTGAAAGTTTGAGGGATGGCCAGGTCTTGGTAGATTTGCAGTGGTCTGATACTCCTTCCATTTCAATATTATCGCTTGCACAGTGCTCCTTGGGATGTTTGTTGGGAAATATTTTTGTATCCAAATCCGGCTTTAAACTTCTTCACAACAGTATCTCGGACCTGCCTGGTGTGTTCCTTGTTCTTCATGATGCTCCCTGCGCCTTTAACGGACCTCTGAGACTATCACAGTGCAGGTGCATTTATACGGAGACTTGATTACACACAGGTGGATTGTATTTATCATCATTAGTCATTTAGGTCAACATTGGATCATTCAGAGATCCTTACTGAACTTCTGGAGAGAGTTTGCTGCACTGAAAGTAAAGGGGCTGAATAATTTTGCACGCCCAATTTTTCCATTTTTGATTTGTTAAAAAAGTTTGAAATATCCAATAAATGTCGTTCCACTTCATGATTGTGTCCCACTTGTTGATTCTTCACAAAAAAAATACAGTTTTCTATCTTTGTTTGAAGCCTGAAATGTGGCAAAGTTCAAGGGGGCCGAATACTTTCGCAAGGCACTGAATGTATGTATGTATGTATGTATGTATGTATGTATGTATGTATGTATGTATGTATGTATGTATGTATGCATGTATGTATGTATGTATGTCCTTCTGTAGCTCAGTTGGTAGAGCATGGCGCTTGTAACGCCAGGGTAGTGGGTTCGATCCCCGGGATCACCCATACGTAGAATGTATGCACACATGACTGTAAGTCGCTTTGGATAAAAGCGTCTGATAAATGGCATATATTATTATTATTATTATTATTATTATATATTATATATACTGCTCAAAAAAATAAAGGGAACACTTAAACAACACAATGTAACTCCAAGTCAATCACACTTCTGTGAAATCAAACTGTCCACTTAGGAAGCAACACTGATTGACAATACATTTCACATGCTGTTGTGCAAATGGAATAGACAACAGGTGGAAATTATAGGCATTTAGCAAGACACCCCCAATAAAGGACTGGTTCTGCAGGTGGGGACCACAGACCACGTCTCAGTTCCTATGCTTCATGGCTGATGTTTTGGTCACTTTTGAATGCTGGCGGTGCTTTCACACTTTCACTCCGTCTCATGATAGCATGAGACGGAGTCTACAACCCACACAAGTGGTTCAGGTAGTGCAGCTCATCCAGGATGGCACATCAATGCGAGATGTGGCAAGAAGATTTGCTGTGTCTGTCAGCGTAGGGTCCAGAGCATGCAGGCACTACCAGGAGACAGGCCAGTACATCAGGAGACGTGGAGGAGGGCAACAACCCAGCAGCAGGACCGCTACCTCCGCCTTTGTGCAAGGAGGAGCAGGAGGAGCACTGCCAGAGCCCTGCAAAATGACCTCCAGCAGGCCACAAATGTGCATGTGTCTGCTCAAACGGTCAGAAACAGACTCCATGAGGGTGGTATGAGGGCCAGACGTCCACAGGTGGGGGTTGTGCTTACAGTCCAACACCGTGCAGGACGTTTGGCATTTGCCAGAGAACACCAAGCTTGGCAAATTCGCCACTGGCGCCCTGTGCTCTTCACAGATGAAAGCAGGTTCACACTGAGCACATGTGACAGACGTAACAGTTTGGAGACGCCGTGGAGAATGTTCGGCCGCCTGCAACATCCTCCAGCATGACCGGTTTGGCGGTGGGTCAGTCATGGTGTGGGGTGGCATTTCTTTGGGGGGCCGCACAGCCCTCCACGTGCTCGCCAGAGGTAGCCTGACTGCCATTAGGTACCGAGATGAGATCCTCAGACCCCTTGTGAGACCATATGCCGGTGTGGTTGGCCCTGGGTTCCTCCTAATGCAAGACAATGCTAGACCTCATGTGGCTGGAGTGTGTCAGCAGTTCCTGCAAGAGGAAGGCATTGATGCTATGGACTGGCCCACCCGTTCCCCAGACCTGAATCCAATTGAGCACATCTGGGACATCATGTCTCGCTCCATCCACCAACGCTAAGTTGCACCACAGACTGTCCAGGAGTTGGCGGATGCTTTAGTCCAGGTCTGGGAGGAGACCCCTCAGGAGACCATCCGCCACCTCATCAGGAGCATGCCCAGGCGTTGTAGGGAGGTCATACAGGCACGTGGAGGCCACACACACTACTGAACCTCATTTTGACTTGTTTTAAGGACATTACATCAAAGTTGGATCAGCCTATAAGTGTGGTTCACCACTTTAATTTTGAGTGTGACTCCAAATCCAGACCTCCATGGGTTGATCAATTTGATTTCCATTGATCATTTTTCTGTGATTTTTTTTGTCAGCACATTCAACTATGTAAAGAAAAAAGTATTTAATAAGAATATTTAATTCATTCAAATCTAGGATGTGTTATTTTAGTGTTCCCTTTATTTTTTTTAGCAGATATATATATATATATATATAAAATAAATTATGAGCATGGTGTTATTTCTATTACAGCATATATCCAATATGCTGTAATAGAAATAACACCATGCTCATAATTTATTTATTATATATATATATATATATATATATACTGTCATTCATTTTCCATTCACCCAGCTCAATGTAACATTGATAGGTTTAGGCTATTACATGACACTTGAATTTTCCTTTACCCATCACGAGGTTTCTACAACCTAGCCTACGAATGAAAGTTTCCAATGCAGGTGCACATGTCGAGAGACAAATTTGTAGTAATCAAGGTGACAGACAGTGAGTGACACATTCAATACCACCTTGCACACTTTTGTCTGCATCTAGCTGATCTAGAATGTTCTGGTAAGTTTATCCCATTTTCATTCAGTTTTCTTCCATTTAAGAAAGGCATTTCAAAGTGCTCTCCTCCTCTCACTTTTTCCCTTCGCTTGTGGACTTCAGTGCACAACACAACAGCTGCCTGTGACTAGGCGAAAAAAACCTTTCCAAGCCAAACCTTCATATCATAACCACCACACACAGCCTACATCATTGTCACTATATTAGCTAAAGTCAACATAGCTACTAGAAGTAACATCTTAGTAAACCAGCTACAATCACTCAGTACAGTGTACAGCAAGCAGTTTATGAGTTACACATGTGGGCCCTGTGGCAATAAATTAATACAATTTTTGAAGAAAATGATTTGTTCAAAACTTGTTCAACTATTGTTTTTCTCTGTCTTTGAGTCAACTACTCACCACATGTTACACACTACACTGCTAGCTTGCTGTAGCTTATGCTTCCAGTACTAGTTTAATGATCTGATCCATTGATTGGGTGGGCAACATATCAGTTCATGCTGCAAAAGCTCTGGATAGGTTGGAGGACATCCTTTGGAAGTTGTCATAATTACTGTGTAAGTCTATGGAAGACGGCAAGAATCATGAGCCTAAAATGTTTTGTATCGAAGTCAATGTGGAGGATGGAAAATAGCCCTCCTTCGGCTACACCATGGTGCTACCCCAGAGAGTGCTGTTGAGGCTACTGTAAAACTTCATTAAAAAACAGTGTGTTTTAGTCAGTTATTTGGTGACGTGAATATACTTTGTACAGTTTTATCTAAAAAGCATCACTTTTTTAATGTTTCGCTTTTTACATTTTTCTGAAATTCACTGAGTAGGATGGTCCTCCATTTCCTCCTATGAGGAGCCTCCACTAGTGTGTGTATGGTACGTGTGTACGTGTGTGTGTGAGGTGTTAACGGGGTAATGGTCTGATGGTCTATACCTAGCCTTGACCTTGTGGGCGGCGTGGAGAACCGAGCGGACAGAGCCTACATCCAGGTGCAGCAGGTCTATTTGGGCGTCGGGGTGAGAGGTCAGCAGAGCGGAGCGGGCCGCCTCAGCCCTCTGCATGTTCCTGCAGGCCAGACACAGCTGCAGCTGACTGTCCTCATAGAGCAGCCGCTCACACAGGGCTAGGCCGATACCACTGTGGAGATGGAGAGGTCATAGATAGGAGATGACATATACTGTAGGAGTAGGACACAAACGCCCTCATGTACACATGTGTTGCATGTCCATGCATTGCACGCACACACAAGCTTATTTTAATTCCATAGGTCAACTGTTATTACACAGTCAGTGGACAATCAGTGAATCATAGTCAGTTTATGAATTTGTCAGACTAAATGACAACAAGCTGGCTTGAGATAGAGTAGAGAGGAACTTGGCTATTAGCGCACTAGCTTCATTACAAGTGAGACATGTGAATGTAACTTGGCAGTATTTCCACTAACAGCAACTTTGTCAACATGTAGCCTACATTTTCCACAATATGACGTTACAACGCCATATTGCGTCAAGTGGTTTATTCATTTGAAACGTTGTTGCAAATGTTTACCCTAACATTTTTCAAACACATTAATTATCTGACAGGCAGTGATTGGCAAAATTGTATCGCATTAATAACGTTATCCAATCACATCAAGTAGACTAGACAAGATTACCTGCAGTGACAGTCAGACGATTTATGAATAATGTACGTTGCCTACCTGTTCGCACCGGTCACTAAAATCACTTTCTCCATGATGGCTCTTCTTCAAATGTAGGAAACTGGTGAAAGTGAAGAAGATAACAGAAAATAATACTATCGATGTAGAACACTCTGGTCCGATGTTATGAACACAACGATAGCCTATGCAGACACGGCTACATGGTGTGATTGGATGACGACACATCACTGTCGGCCAATCAGATGTAACTACGGAAAGCCAAGCGGATCATCGTTCCCAGCAGCGCAAAATTAAAACAAATCTCGAATGCGGAGTTTTGTAGGCCTACAGAGAAGAGGTGGCAGAGGAAATACAATTTTATTTTGTGTCATCTTTTTGCAAGTGCTGTTTCATATCAAGATCTAAAGCAATTTAAAGACCTCAAATAGAAATGTAGAACAAGCAATGCAAAATGGGTTTTATTCTATGATCAAAATGCTTTCTTTGTCGCAACATTTTGGTTTGACCTAATGCATCTTTTTATTTCAAAAAGTACATTTCTTGCATGTAATTATTGTGAAGTACGCATAACATTTTTGTATTTCAATTTTGCTTGGTATGTAGGCCTATTTAGGCTTTCATGCGCTGGTGGGAAGTGTGAAATTGGGAAGTGCAAATTTGTAAGTCCAACATGGTTGTGTTCAAGTACTTTTGAAGACGGAACAATTCTTAAACCAATAAGATGTTAACGCTGCCAATAATACATTTAGTTAGCTTAACATAAATTTGTAATTATCAGAGCGGATTTGTTGTAATATTTTGGGTTAAAAGGTGAGTGGTGAAACGTCACAACGGCAGAGAAAGAAGAGGAAGCGAGACATCCTACTCTTGTCGTTTTTTCTGTTTCAATGGAAGTCAGTGAACTAAGTAGTAGACAGACCCAGCTGCTATCACTATGGGAGAGCCATTCCCTTATTAAGTAAACTGGAACTGGCAATTGTTTTCAATGGTAAACGGCTTAAGGGAACTATCTTAAAATGTTCCACCATCTTCCGCCAAAATGTAATGCCAGAGTCCCACTTGCAATTATGGGCGCGTTTGAGTGGGAAAGCGAATGCAACTGAATGTAGACCAAAGTTGAGGACTGAGGTCGGGGGAGGGAGGTGTATCTGCGACAGCCTGACACTAATGTGGTCTTCCAACAGCAAGGCTCAGATCAACATGGCAGTGTTGCCATTGTTTATAAAAGTTTTACTTTATAATGTTTATATAAACATGTCTCCAACCCCCATATCACACACTCACAAACTGAAATGATGTGTGTGTACAATCAATCAGTGAGCGATAGCTTCAAATATTACATGAATATGTATATATCCACTGAATCGCACTTTGGTCAGATTCGCATGGCTCAAACAAAAATACCCGAATGATTGGTTGGCAATTGGGCCTCCCACAATGCAGGCGATGAAGTTGGTGAAGAGCAGCTGCAGAAACTTGCAGTCAAAACTTCATGACCTTTGATCACATTTTTGTAAAGTCCATGCAATCAGCATGTAGGCTCAACATACAAAGACTTGACAAAAATGATCTGGTTGAACGCGCCCTACAACTTGGAGGGTTGTTCAAGTAAAACTTCCCAGTCGGAACTCCGAACTTCAGATTACTCTTCATAGCATGAACACCTCCAATAGTTGTGCAATCGAACTCTATGGATAGAATTAATGCTGCGCTCACCTGCTAGTCGGAACTAGAAAACTCAGAAATGTCAGACATGCTAACTGGCTGAACGCGGAAGGTGTATAACCACAACCAGTAAGCAAGTTGAACAGTCATGACTAGCGCGTGAACGTGGCATTAGCCTGTCTCATGCTTCCCAGTCGAAACAGTTCACGCATATTTTATGTTGACATTTTGTGATGTTTTTGTTCGTTTTGGTATTGAAGCACGTAACGAATGCACGTTCAAAACAACTGGGAGCTCGGATTCCTCAATGAAGTGTTAATTGTTATTCAACGAGAGCCAATAGTTTCTATGCAATTTTTTTCACTTGATAAATACTTTATCAAACAGCTTTTTGTTGTTGATTTTTCACAGGGATGCTGGCCCATGTTGACTCCAATGCTTCCCACAGTTGTGTCAAGTTGGCTGGATGTCCTGTGGGTGATGGACCATTCTTGATACACACTGGAAACTATTGAGTATGAAAACCCCAGCAGTATTGCA
This sequence comes from Oncorhynchus keta, assembly GCF_023373465.1. Lineage (NCBI taxonomy): Eukaryota > Metazoa > Chordata > Actinopteri > Salmoniformes > Salmonidae > Oncorhynchus > Oncorhynchus keta. Next base: position 40,521,656 of record NC_068443.1, read on the forward strand.
GTTCTTGACACACTCAAACCAGTGCGCCTGGCACCAACTACTATACCACGTTCAAAGGCACAATCTTGTCTTGGCCATTCACTCACTCTCTGTATGGCACACATACACAATCTGTGTCTCAAGGCTTAAAACACCTTTAACCTGTCTCCTCCCTTCATCTATACTGATTTAATTGGATTTAACTGGTGACATCAATAAGGGATCATAGCATTCACCTGGTCAGTCTATGTCATGTAAAGAGCAGGTGTTACTAATGTTTTGTACACTCAGTGTGTACGGTATGGCTCTGGTCAGAATTATGTGACAATGACCTTCACAATCAGGAATGGAATAATTTAAGTAAAGAGCAGTCTACATAACTATTTACTAACACAACGAAGACAGCGACTTTTACACCAAAAATGTTAATGTTCAAATATGGAGAATGATTTCATGACAGGGGAGAACATTTGAATTTGAAATATATCTAAAAAAAACATGATATATTTAATTAGAAAATAGCATTTGAGGAGGCCTATGAAGAGGATATGTAAAATATCAAAGTGTGGAACAATTTGGTCCAGGAAACTTTTGGCGGTGTTTGCTGTAAACTATACCACTGGATTTTACATTTGCTGTTATAGCCTTGATATACACTAACGTTCAAAAGTTTGGGGTCACTTAGAAATGTCCTTGTTTTTGAAAGAAAAGCAAATTTTTGGTCCACTAAAATAACATCAAATTGATCAGAAATACAGTGTAGACATTGTTAATGTTGTAAATGGAATATCTACATAGGCATACAGAGACCCATTATCATCAATCATCACTTCTGTGTTCCAATGGAATGTTGTGCTAGCTACATTAGCTACAGAGTAGCAAAGAAAACGCCATTTCTCAGACTGGCCAATAAAACAAAAATATTAAGAAGGGCAAAAGAACACAGACACTGGACAGAGGAACTCTGCCTAGAAGGCCAGCATGGTTGACGTTGAGACTTGTGTTTTGCTGGTACTATTTAATTAAGCTGCCAATTGAGGACTTGTAAGGCGCCTGTTTTTCAAACTAGAAAATAATGTACTTGTCCTCTTGCTCAGTTGTGCACCGGGGCCTCCCACTCCTCTTTCTATTCTGGTTGGAGACAGTTTGCGCTGTTCTGTGAAGGGAGTAGTACACAGCGTTGAACGAGATCTTCAGTTTCTTGGCCATTTCTCGCGTGGAATAGCCTTCATTTCTCAGAACAAGAATAGACGGATGACTTTCAGAAGAAAGGTCTTTGTTTATGTCCATTTTGAGCATGTAATCGAACCCACAATTGCTGATGCTCCAGATACTCAACTAGTCTAAAGAAGGCCAGTTTTATTGCTTCTTTATTCAGGACAACAGTTTTCAGCTATGCTAACATAATTGCAAAAGGGTTTTCTAATGATCAATTAGACTTTTAAAATTATAAACTTGGATTAGCTAACACAACATGCCATTAGAACACAGGAGTGATGGTTTCTGATAATGGGCCTCTGTACACCTATGTAGATATTCCATTAAAAATCAGCCGTTTCCAGCTACAATAGTAATTTACAACAATTAACAACATCTACACTGTAGATCAATTTGATGTTATTTTAATGGACAAAAAATAATATTTTCTTTCAAAAACAAGGACATTTCTAAGTGACCCCAAACATTTGAACGGTGGAGTATTTCAACACTTTTCTTTGAGGTGATAATATCTGATAGTAAAACAATTCATGCCATGAATGAGAATAACCCCATTTATAATGCCCAAATCATTTCTCGTATCCAGATTTTTTGTTTGTGTTGCCATGACGTTTCTTTCAGACCGGATCTCACCTGAGATCCGCTCCTACCAACTGGAAGGTTTCTTACCTTGATGAGTTTCACATGTGGGAACCAACTTCTCAAAATGCAACTGAAACTGTCCGCCATGGACCTCCCTAAGACAGAGGTACATGTAGAATCAGGGGTCCAACATGGCACCATCTTCTCTCTCACCAATAAGGTCATTGGGTGATGAGTATATGACATTGATAGCTCCCTGCATTTATCACTCAGTGCAAGCTTCACTTCAATAAGCAGCTTCAAGACTATTATATTGTGCTTCACATGACTCCATAATCTGTCTGGCTAACTAGATCATTGGCCAGGTCCTTGACAAAGCATCCATGCAAATTCTTCTAAAGGAGTTAAACCTCCCTAACGCATCATCTGGGGTTTCCTCCATCTCCCCAGGAGTGCTGCCAGTGAGCTCTGTGGCCCCTCAGGATTGCACACTGCTGGCTGAAGCCCCTGGTAAACTACAGATTCCTATCAGTGATGACGCCCTCTAGCCTTTCCACTGCTACAGGTGGGAGGAAGCAGGACTTCCAGGGACTCCGGAGAGCACAGAGAGGGCAGAGGAAAGTAGAAGAAGCCTTTAAGCATTACTAAGCACTCGGTTGTACTTGTACTCTGTATTTCATTTCTCAAATATTGTAGCAATTACATCCCGTCAATACAGAATGTTGAAAAAAAAAAAAATGGTGAATTACACGTTTTTTTTCTACTTCGGTTTTTGTCTTTGTTTTTCAGGCTCACTGAGTTGCTAAGGCAGAGAAAAAGAGGAATAATCTGCATCATATTTTTTTATTTGAACATTTTATTGTCGTTTTTAAAATTGTTTTGAACGTTGAAGAATGTTCAGTAAATTAATTGAAAACATAAGTAGGCCTACTGTCTAATTAGAGTATAAAACTTGCACGAACAATAGAAATGCAGGTTTTAAGCATGAAGTTGCACTATTTCAAAGCACAAATTTAACTCAAAGGACCTATTTATCTTTGACAAAATACAACACATTTCACAACATCAACTGAATAAAGAAAAACCTACCAAACAGATACATTCTTGAATATCTGAGTCCAAAAGGAGATTTTCTACACATTATTATCTTCATAATAGAAGATTATAAACAACATTACATTTCCTGGTGTGCACGATCTGACACAGCATTCCTACGTTCTATTATCACAGACATAACGAATAATTTTTTACAGAACTGTCCCACACGCTAAAAACTAGATTGTGATTGAGAGAGAGAGAGAGATAGGGAGGTGGTGTTTTCATAGTGTGCAATAGACATTGTTAATATAAATATACATGGCTCTGGCGAATAGAGATATAGGGAGTCAACTCAAATTGAGAGAGAAAAAGGCTGAGAGAGAGATGAATAGAACATTGCATGCAGTTTTCAGTCAGTTCTCACGTGCTAGTTCTAATTTATGGGGTCCTCAAAGGAGGAAGGACCATACTTTGCCATCCCTTAAATGTAGAAGGACCATAGATGTTGGTCCATGTTTCAAAAAATGGTGAAGTGTAGGATAAAGTTGCCCCTAAACGCTGATCTTCAGTTAGTTTTGCAGGGGAAGCTGATCCTAGATCTGTACCTAGGGGAACTTTTACCCCAGAGCACTTTATATAATCATGGTCTATATATGAGCTGCTATTCATGACTCTCCCCAAGCTGGCTGTATATCTCCTGAAAAGTAGGTCTCTGTTTGGCATTTCTCCTCCAACAACCCAGCATCAGGCTGCTATAGACCGCATCGGGGCAACAGGCAGGCCTCGGCAGGTACACCTGAGAAGAAACAACATTTTAGGAAATTACAGGAAAAACACATTTTTACAAAATGACCAGATTTGGGATGTTTTGTCACACATATTTCACTCATAGAACAACACACAGTGAATGTCTGACAACCCCAACAATGAGTAAACTGTAACATGCTGACCAGACCGGACACGTTGCGCGTGCGAGCATTGCAAAATAAATGTAGAAATCCATGTTATTCAATTATTGCACCCACACTGCTCGCGCGCACAAAGAGTGTCTGCGAAGCCAAGGGCTAAAATAGAAGTCATTCCTATTTCTGACGCAGATCGCACTGCAAGTCCTGTCTCTCCCATCTCCTCATTGGTTTATAGAAGCAGGTACCCACGTGCCATCTCCTCATTGGTTACACCCACGTGGGTGATTGAAAGACAAACTGTTTTGCCGGTTGTCGTGGTAATACTGGGAAAGTGTAGATGCCAATCACCATATAAGTTCAAAGATGAATAAGCCTGGAAGGAGGAGAGATGACTAGAAACGATTCGGTTGACTGTTTTATGTGTGGATTAATTGTCGGAGTAGAGGACCTTGTGCATTTCTGGTAAAATAACAACTCAATGTTTATATCCCTGGACAAATTAGTCAGCAACAGCAAGCTAGCTAAATAGAACAAATTAGCTATCAAGTGCAATCTAACTAGATAAATTGCCATACATGTTTAATGCTTTTCGACCTGTCCCCAAATTATTGTCATTGGTTCAGAGTTTGTTTTGATATTTTAACCTGCGTGTCGTGTTTGCGTTTGGTGTAGGTGTAACGGATGTGAAACGGCTAGCTTAGTTAGCGGTGGTGCGCGCTAAATAGCGTTTCGATCGGTGATGTCACTTGCTCTGAGACCTTGAAGTAGTGGTTCCCCGCTTTTGTGGAGCAATGGGTAACGATGCTTCGTGGGTGTCAGTTGTTGATGTGTGCAGAGGGTCCCTGGTTCGCGCCCGGGTATGGGCGAGGGGACAGTCTAAATTTATACTGTTACATAGGGGGACAAAATAAATGTATGCACGATAGCACATTTAGCTGAGCAGCAACCTAAAATAATATTTAGTCATGTAGAATGACAAACCTGGTGCTATACCCGTTTTGTTACATGTACACATATTGCTGCCATAGAACAGTGCTGATTGCATGCCGACATAGTAAACATGTGGTAGCCATACACCGGTACAAAAGGTACTATTTACAACCTAAAAGGGTTCTTTGCTGTCCCCATAGGAAACCAATTTTGGTTCCAGGTAGAACCCTTTTGGGTTCCATGTAAAACCCTTTCCACAGAGGGCTCTACATGGAACCCAAAATAGTTCTACCTGGAACCAAAAAGGGCTCTCCTAGGGGGACAGCCGAATAACCCTTTTGGAACTCTTTTTTTCTAAGAGTGTAGTAAATACACTAGTGTGTAGTCACCTGCTTGCCCTGGTCCCTGAAGAACTCCCCGGTGTTCTCGATGACCTGCTCGTCGGAAAACTGCGAGTAGGGCTGCTCTTCACACAGGGTCAGAATCTCCCACAGAGTCACACCAAAAGCCCACACGTCGCTGGCCATGGTGAACTTACCCTGGGAAAGGCACACAGTCATTTGACTAATATCTAAACACAGGGAAACATGTTTGGTTGAAAACTACATGCGACAGAACATTACCAGCTAATATCAGCTCTCTCCAAAACTCCTCACCAATAGGATGCTCTCCCATGACATCCAGCGAATAGGAAGAACGGCCCGCCCCTGGATACGGTAGTAGTCACCGCGATACAGGTTCCGGCTCATGCCGAAGTCAGCGATCTTGATGGTGTAGTTCTTGCCCACCAGACAGTTGCGCGTGGCCAGGTCGCGGTGGACAAAGTTGAGAGAGGACAGGTACTTCATTCCAGAGGCTACCTGTGTAGCCATGCTCACCAGGTTGCTATAGCTAAGATGATATGAGAGTATTGAAAAGTAATTGATCTCTGAACTTGTATATATATATATATAATGACAAAGAGAGGGCAAGAGTATGTAACATTTATGCTCCTTTTAAAGTGCATGACAAACTTTTTAATATTGCGCTATTGCATCGGTTTCCGCATACTGTTATGAACTATATGGATGAAAAAATTGACTTGATAAATAAAAAGTAAGAAAATTAATTATTATTATGATTACAGTATCACCTTTCATAATAACCCTAATCGGGGATGTCATTATCTAGTACAATTATGCAGATGTAACGTACCTGACCGTGGCTTTGTCACTAGATTGTATCTCCTCCACCTCGTCCAATTGATGGCTGGACAAGAACTGGTTAAGGTCTCCATTTTCCATGTACTCCGTGATCATGCAGAGGGGGTCGCTCTCCACACACACTGCCAGCAGGCTGACGATGTTAGGGTCCCTCAGCCGAGACATGATCCTAATCTCCTTCAGGAAGTCATTCCTGTAACACGAGGTGGTAACGGCTATGACGTATTCCAGTCACACTTTACATTAAGTTGCACAAACATACCATGCAGTTTCTCCTTCAATAAGCCATTCTTGTAACTAACACTGGACAATAACAGACACCTGCTAGCAAACCAATCAATCAAATGTATTTCTAAAGCTCTTTTTTACTTCAGCAGATGTCACAAAGTGCTGTACAGAAACCCAGCCTAAAACCCCAAACGGCAAGCAATGCAGATGGAGAAGCACGGTGGCTAGGAAAAACTCCCTAGGAATGCAGGAACCTAGGAAGAAACCTAGAGAGGAACCAGGCTCTGAGTGGTGGCCAGGCCTCTTCTGGTTGTGCCAGGTGGAGATTATAAGAGTACATTAAGGTCAGATTGTTCTTCAAGGTGTTCAAACGTTCATAGATGACTAGCAGGGTCAAATAATAATCACAGTGGTTGTAGAGGGTGCAACAGGTCAGTACCTCAGGAGTAAATGTCAGTTGGTTTTTCCTAGCAGACCATTCAGAGGTCGAGACAGCAGGTGCTGTAGAGAGATAGAGTGCTAGTCACACTTTACATTGAGTTGCACAGATAGTTTCTCCTTCAGGAAGTCATTGGTGTGACATAAGATAACGGCTCTGACACCTGCCTGTCACACTTTACCTTGTCACACCATGTAGTTTCACTTTCAAAAAGTCATTCCTGTTACAACGGATGGTAACCGATGTGACACCTGGCAAAATAGGGAAATGCAGTGCTTTTTCCGTTTGTTGATTGGTCAATTTACCTAGTCTTACTTGGTAGATTATTGTGAACACATTCTCTGTTACAACTGGCCAATGGCAAGACACCAAGAACACAAAGTGAAAGATGAGGCAAGAACAAGCATTGTAGTCATTCGGATCACAAAAGTAATTTTCCATACTGTAAATCATGTGGCTCTTGTACTTAGGACAGTACAGTTGTCAAGGAAACAGTTCCAGATCCAGTGCTCTCACCTTGCGTTCTTGTTGGCATCCTCCCTCAGTGTCTTCACAGCCACCAGAATAGGTGTGTCATCGCTGCCCTCTACCTCATTTGAACGGTCATTGACCTCTTCAGACAGATCCTTTTCCACAAAGTCCTGCATGCCCTCGGCCTCACACAGGTGCACCTGTGGGAAGAAACAAAGGCATTTTACTATTGATGTTTCATCTGTCGAGCAAGAAAGCAAGAGTCATCTGACTTTAGTTTTTTAAAATTGCTTTCCTGCATGTTTGCACGCATGCACGCGCACACACACACACACACACACACACACACACACACACACACACACACACACACACACACACTCTCTCCCTTTATCGCCAGTTCTATTCCATACCTCTCCAAACTGTCCCTCTCCCAGTTTCTCCTTAAAGGTGAGCTTGTCCCTGGGGAACTCCCTCATGGCCGTGTCCTTCCCAGAGAGCAGACTCATGTTGACGGCCGTGATGGAGTAGGTGTTGCTGCCCGTAGTCCCCTCCTGCAGGCTCACAATGTCTGCCTCGGCATAGTGGGGAGCCCCGTCTGATCCACAGGCCTGGGGTGGTCTGGAGGAGGAGCTAGTCCCTGCTGTGAAGTACATAGAGCATAGGTTTCACACTTCAGTAAGATGTGACCAGATCAAGACCATTGAAATGTTCTTGTGACCTTCCAAGTTAACAATACTGATATTTCTAGCCACAGGCCTGTCTTATGTAATAAGCCACAACCCAAAAGTAACTAGGGATCACTATACCCACCATATGATAAACACTAGCTTGAAAGGACATTTACACTCTTGTCATATTTTCACACCTCAAAAGTTAGTCTAACTGTTAAACTTTGATTTTGGATTGTACTTTCCCTTGAATCCACTCACCCAGCTCCTCAGTGGACTGGGCGAACTCGGGCAGCTTGCGGATGAGGCGGGAGGGCTCCTGGTAGTCAGAGGAGCAGAGGGGGAAGATCCTCTCGTAGGTGGAGTTGGAGCCTTCCCCGCTGGACTGGGACGAGTGGTGGAAAGAGAAGGCCTGGGTTTGGACGGCCAGACGGGCCGACAGCTCGTCGTCTAGCATACGCCGCGAAGCCTGGAGGGAAGGGTAGTTACTGTTATAAGCTGTGTGTGTTGTAATGTTTGGTGGCACCAGAGAGAAAAGGTAGAGGGCGCTCTTGGGACAACGGAAGCAATCAATGGCAAAGATAAGAGGTGCATCTTCTAGCTTTTCTAACACTGTGGTTGGCACCAAGTCAAACATTGACAGATGTTGTAATCTTGTGTTTAAGTTTAGCTGAGAGGTCATGCAAATCGATGTTTGGGGATACATTACAGCTAATAAGAAACACTTGAGGTAAAAAAACGTTTAAAAACTTGAATCAACAATTTTGATCAGTGTCATTTGCAGTCTTAGTTTCTGACTTCCTTTTTTAGCCCGGCAGCAGTATTTATTTTATAACAAGACAGAGAAGTTTCCTCGTAGCTATTAGATCAACCCTAATGATTTCCACGTTGAAAACACCTCAGAGAATAAAAATCTGTTACATACCTTCTCTAGCATCTTCTGCCAGACCTGGCGCCACAGAATGATGACTATGATGGCCAAAAGGATGACGATGATGGCCACCAGGCAGCCAATCAGGATCCGCGTGTTGCTTTCATCCACTTTGTGGATGGGGTCATCTCCTAATGTACCAGAAGGTATAAAATATTTAACAGAGAGCTTCGTTGCTTCCTTCGTCCTTGTTTGCTCAATTCCTTACCTCCCTGTCAAAGCGCATTGGAGCGAAGAATCCAAGATCCCTCACTGAAGGAGTTGAGGATACAAAGATTTGACAGCTTGAAACATTTTATGGCATTATAATATTTATTACAAGAAAGGGTGGTCATCAAGACGTTTAGTGCTCACATCACATGTAAGCTTTTCATTTCAAAAAATAAATAATTATAATGTCATCCCCAGTAAGTGTTGTATTTATCATTCATCAATGCTGTTGTAATTTCCCTCATATTTCACTCTATTCGTCATAATTAATGCAACAGCATTTTAAGAACAGGCAGCAGAGGGCACTATTGAATGCAAAAAGGAGACAGGGTTGGCGAAGACAAAACAGGTAAGAACGTAGCTGGAGCTAACCTGGAATAACATTTGTCGGGTGGCCACGTTTGCGGGGAGTCGGAGATGTGTTATAAACTGCTGTCCCTGCTGAAAGGGGGGGGGGGCAAGAGAGATAGAGAGGGAGAAAGAGGAGAAATATCATCATCTATTCTGAAACAGAGTGGAACGGGGAGAGACACCACCTGAACTAAAACACAATATGTTTTTCGTTCCCTGTTACAAAAATGTTTAGTTACAGTGAGCCCTACTGAACACGACCCAGGCAACTCAAGTCTCACCTGACTGGAAGGCCACCTCGCTGATCATCATCCAAGCCTCGTTGAAGGCAAAGCGGCACTTGATGGCACTGGCCATGCGGTCCCCCAGGGGCACGGTGATGAACCGGGCACTCTGGCTGACCTGGTCCACCGGGAGACGTAAGGACACTGGCTGGGACTCCCAGTCCAACTCGGACGTACGGAAGTAACACGAGGCCTGCCGAAACATTCTCACGCTGCGGCTGAACATGTTATTGCAGTGCACCTACGGAGAGAGGAGGAGAACTATCAACTATAACACTCGAGTGTAGAGTGTACTGTGGTATACTGTCTGTCACTGCATGGTTTGAAGTACAAATTGGATGTCCAGGTGCTATTCAGCCAATGACGAAACAATTGGAGGCTAAAGTTGTTGGACATATGCCTAAATATATAGCCACTCTTGAAGGACAAAACAGACCTCCACATATGCCTGAATACGGTATCTCTTGCACACCTACTGAGTGGACCAATGACACAAGGTTATGGTTGGTCTGAGATTACATCAACAAAACCAGAATTTCAACCCGTTTTGCCCAGTTTTTCTTGTTGGGAACATGGTAAAACCACATCCTTTCTCCACCTCCTTTTGTACAAGTTGACCTCTCACCTTCATCGAGGTGAAGTTGCGTACGCGGTCAAATTCAAAAGTCATCTCCACGTAGCCCTTAGGGAAGCTCTCATTGGTCCAACCCACATAATCGTATCCGGGCCACACGCCGTACACGTGACTGTGGAGGAAGTCATCAAGACCCCACGTCCCGTCAGTCAGCTGGCCCAGGCCTTCCTCCATACTGGGGGGAGAAAGGAGAAAGGACCGTTACTCCCATCCACTACGGTTGTGCCCTTGAGCATGGCACTTAATCCCTAACTCATACCGAGGAGAGAAAGGAAAAAAGGAGGTCTTTGTTGCTATCATTGCCTGTGTTGAATCCACTTGTGTCTTGCACGTCATCATTTCACACTATCATACTGACCCGAACCGTATTGTGCTGCCTTGGATCATTTCCTTTCACATTGTTCTTTTCTGCACGGTTCCAAAAACTATGGTGGATTCAAAACCAGGCCTGGGCAGGACAGCTTGGCTCCGCTTAGCTCAGTAGTGTGACAAGAGTTGTCCACAGAATCCTCACATGGGCCAACAATGGCTCACAACTTTGACCTTCGGGTCAGAGTCACTTAGGATGTGGACCATTTAACGCTTCTTAATAGTTTTGTACATAGAAAATGCCACTGTTGAAGTACGAATATACTAAAACAAACCCAACTGACTGTAGACCCATGGATCCATCGTAGACCGAGTCATTGAGGTGGACGTCCAGGCCTCTGTAGGTCATCTCCTGGCCGGCCGGAGCACTGTAGGACACCAGGCCATCTGCAATAACACACAGCCAGGGACAGGTCAAAGGAAAGGTCACAATCAATGACAGTGGCCGTTTTACATCCGCCTGGTCTAAATTTTGCTTTACATTCCAACTCTGGGAGCATCTAGGCTATTCTCTTTTCTTTCAGTTTCATATACGGAAAGGATGTAGGATGGGATTAGATATAGGATGTAGGATAGAATGAGATTAGATATAGGATAGGATGGGATTAGATATAGGATGTAGGATAAAATGGGATTAGATACAGGATAGGATGGGATTAGATATAGGATATTGGATTAAATATAGGCTGTAGGATAGAATGGGATTAGATATAGGATAGGATAGGATGAGATTAGATATAGGATGTACTGTTGTGTGTCTGACCTAGCCATTCACAGCCATAGAGCTCTACCCTCATGCATACGATCATGGAGTGGTCTGTGATTGGCATGAAGCGTACGAAGCGGGCAATGATGGGTGGCTCTAGGTCCTTCAGCACCACGTCATAGGCATTCATGTTCCCCTCGATCACCTGCAGACAGGAACAGGAAAGAGCATCATTATCCTCATCCAAAAACTACAGTCACTAAACATTGAATGCCAACAAACACAGCCAGACAAGAATGGAACTTATAGAAAGTCACACCAATCACAAAGCCAATCAAAGCAAGATTGTGCAACCAATGGAGTAGTCCCAAAAGTGAAAACCCAGCCCAACAGTTGGGCCCCAACTGGCACTCCAGGCTGGCTCAATCAAACACTCAAAGTATTTGAAAGAAAATTCATACTCTTTGAACCCAGCCCTGAGAGCAAAAGGGCATTGAATCAACATTGGAAAAACATTGAAAGCAGATGTCAGAATGGATTCTGGTAGTATGTACACTAGTTTGCATCTGCTCACCTGCCTGCCTTTCCTGTCATGCCAGGCCACCCAGCGGCTGCCGTCACGGCTGTACTTGATGCGGTAGCGCTGGGCAAACTCATTGCCCATGCCGTCGGCGTGGCGACCCTGGGTGCCCACGAGCGTGATGAAGTGCAGCGAACGCAGGTCCACCTGGAGGAAATCCTTCGGGCCGCCTGCGTCCGTCTCTGCCATGATGTTGGGGCACCATGCCCCGTCACCATCTCCATCATCAAAGTCCAATCTGAGGAGGAGAGGGGGGAAGGAAGGGAGGAAGCAGTAGGAGTAGAAGGGAATAGCATATTAGAAGGGAGTATAATATTTAGTCAATTGAATAATAAAAACGCCTTCCTCCCTTATTTTAAGGAATCACTGATATGACAAGGTTGGATTGGTGAAGGGCAATAAGGCAGGCAATCTTGCCTTCACTCAGACAGTACAGTCAGTACTCTGATTACCTGACGGAAAAGAGTTTAGAGTGTGTAGGCATCTACAATATGGTGACAATGTGGATAGCATACCTGCCATATCTTGCTGCTGTAGACTCTGACCACTGACTAGAAGCAGAGATATCCTCATCAAGAATCTGTCCTCCAGTCATACCCAGAGGATACCGACACACACCTGAAAGCAGACACAGTGTTATAGATGCATGTTTTTCAGGTCAGGTGTTTTTTTCCTGACCATGTGGCCTGATCAGGGAAAAACACCAGGGCCTAGTTCAAAGCTATGACAATGGCAAATGAAACAGATTTAACTCATGTCATCAACAAGTCACTGAGATGTTTGGTGTGTGCGTTTGTGTGTGTTTGTGTGTGTGTGTGTGTTTGTGTGTGTGTGTGTGTGTATCTATGGACGGGAACGTATTCCCGAAGTCCATGAGTGTGCCACACTGCACATGCATTTGGTAGGATCTGGCTTGAGTCAGAACTGAAGTGGACAGGGCACAACCCTCCCCCAGCTTCTTCCTTTAGGCCTGGGAGGCCCCACTGAAACAGAGGCATCACTATGTAGGTGCCAGTCCAAGCAAAAAGAGTAGGGAGGGGCCCCTTCAGTTTTCCTCCTCTTTATTTTGCATCTCTTTTTCTATCTTTTGTACCAGAGCCAAAGTCACAGACAGTTTTAGACTTAGTGCTGTAACCATTGGAAACAAAACCCCTCCAAAAATGTAAAACTCGAATTGCTCAAGATATTATTACGGTGGTGTAAAACAACATTTATTATAGCGAGAAAGAGAAAAACCATGAGCTGTTAAAACAGCGATTGAGGTGCGTGTGTGTGTGTCTGTGTGTGCGTGTGTCTGTGTGTGTCTGTGTGTGTGTGTGTGTGTGTGTGTGTGTGTGTGTGTGTGTGTGCGTGTGTGTGTGTGTGTGTGTGTGTGTGTGTGTGTGTGTGTGTGTGTGTGTGTGTGTGTGTGTGTGTGTGTGTGTGTGTGTGTGTGTGTGTGTGTGTGTGTGTGTGTGTGTGTGTGTGTGTGTGTCTGTGTGTGTGTGTGTCTGTGTGTGTGTGTGTCTGTGTGTGTGTGTGTGTGTGTGTGTGTGTGTGTGTGTGTGTGTGTGTGTGTGTGTGTGTGTGTGTGTGTGTGTGTGAACAAATGGCTTCTTCGTCTACTGTGTCAGTGATCAAATCAAATCACATTTTATTTGTCACATGCGCATGAATACAACAAGTGTAGTAGACCTTACAGTGAAATGCTTATTTACAAACCCTTAACCAACAATGGCGTTTTAAGAAAATTAAGTGTTAAGTAAAAAAAAAAAAAAATGCCCCAAAATCAGAGTCAATGTGTGAGTCGAGGTAATTGAGGTAATATGTACATGTAGGTAGATGTAGTTAACTTATTGTGCATAACTGTTAACTCTGTCCTACTCTTACTGTACCTGCCTATTACCCTTCATTCTGGATCTGCTTACAACTCAAAGTAACACTGAAACATAGAAATCGACTTTGAGAGCTTGTGGACAAAATATGCTTCATACAGTGAAACTATTTCAAGTGGAAAAGTCCAGGAGAGGTAGGTTATGAGTGCCTCTCCTGTCACCCTGCTCCTTAGCACTGACACAGACGTACGAACACACACACACACACACACACACACACACACACACACACACACACACACACACACACACACACACACACACACACACACACACACACACACACACACACACACACACACACACACACACGCACGCACGCACGCACGCACGCACACACACACACACCAGCAGCTCACTCCATACCTCCAGCAGCCTTTTTCTCCATCAGCCTCTTTTCTCCTGCCCCTACAGCTTTTCAGACATTTCCTGAATGCCCCCAGCCTGTGAATGGTTTGCCTGTTCTCACATATTTGCTGTCTGACCAATCTACCAATGGCTAAACCCCACACGCGCGCACTTACACACGCACACCTTGACGGTGATGACCTAACCAGCCCACCTAGCTATTACAGCGTGCTAGTATCTCCATCATGTCAACACCTTGACTTGACTACAATGAGGTAATGTCCCCTTCAGTTAGACGTATGTACTGTATAAAGAAAGGCTTTCGAAAATGCAGAGACGTGACATGAACATGTAACATCTTAAAATGAGTAAACAAACACAAACTTAACATCCTTTTCAGATATACTGAGTCAACCAAATCAAGCTGCACTGTCTTGGCCTCGGTTACACATCCACTGTAGTTACTGGGACCATGCTGGAGAGGGCATCTAAGCCAGCACAGTGCAGCTCTGATAGTGTGAAAAGGCTATGAGTTGACCTCCATGTACAGTACCTGGGTTGACTTGGGTCCTTACAGTAGTGAGGAGGAATAGCAGGAGACAATGTCTTATCTGTAGAGCCTTCATCTCAGAGGCAGGAGCTGAACACCTGAGAGAATGTTTCACAAGTTCAGTATAACAACAACAACAACAACCACAATATGTATGTAACGATACGTACGTAGGGGTTGTACTTGTACTATCCGTTGGTCAATGCTAGCCTTCTCTCTAATCTCAACGTTTTCTCTATATAAATAGAAATGTTGGTAAAGGAGCTTTTATTGTTGAAAGAGAATGGTGGCTTTTTTTCCCACCATTTAATAAAGGCATGGAGGTGTTCAATGACGGAGATGTACTTGTTTAAAATATATCACTTGATGGTTTCCTTTCAGAGACAAATGATCATGGTTTTTGCTAAATGCTATATATATCCGCCTCATTCTAAGAGCAATAGGTAATGCTGCTACGTTTTTTACAGTCAAATGTAACAAATAACTACATAAAGAACTGTGCAAATGATACATTTGTGACATCAATATTATTATATATATATAATTTAATACAGTAATATGAGATCTGTATGTACAACATTTACATTTGACAATTTTGTAATTTAGCAGATGCTCTTATCCAGAGCAAATGACAGTAAGTGCATTCATCTTAACGTGAGACAACCACATATAACATTCAAATATACAGGATGCGAACATTCCATTCCAGCGAAACAATGGATATAGGCTATAGAGTTTAGCAAAAATAAAAAATATATCCTACACATCTGTGAATTAAAATCTGAGACCAGTCATTTTTTAAAACACACAT